>NC_054082.1:28278230-28588730 GCF_017562075.2 Anopheles merus | reverse complement strand
GAATACCGAAAACCATTCTGTACAAACACAACTCAATGTGACACCTTTCGGATGATGGAAAAGTGGTAAGGGAAGGCAATTCCACGTGCAATTCCTGCTTCAATGTGAATGTTTTGCATTCTTGCTGGTGCGTATTACATGGCATAAACAAGTAAATATTGCACATGTATCATTCGTGCGGGATTGTGATGATTCTCACGGGTTTGGTCTTACTTACACCACAGTTTTGCTCTTTCTTTGACATGAAATTGTTCCGTCCGACCAGTTACGACAGGTTTTTGTGAGTCTGTCGTGAATGTAAAAAGAAGTGAAACAAAAAAAAAAAACAGATCCGATTCATCGTGTTTTGTCCATTGCTATTTCCTTCATCGCGAAGAAAAAAGCACGTTGTGTGCTCTGTTTTTTTGTTGTTTCTGCTGTAGTATTAGACTGTTCCGCCCGAAAGACGAACAAGCAGGCTCCCCCCTTATATCGACGACCTTCGCAAAAACGCAAAAAGGGGTGAAGAGAGGGGGTTGTTCGTACCGGTTCAACGGTTCGGGTGCTAGAGATAACAACCAACAACAACCAGAGCGAGGGAGGTAAAAATTGTCCACCCCACACCCTCACCAGAGTGTGAGGAAAACATAATTAAAAGAAGAAGAAAAAAACAACAGATCAAACAAACAAAATAAACACCACATCACAGAAATGACGTCTTCCCACAACGCGCGGACAACGGATCTCTCTATCTATCTGATACACACCGATCATCAACGTCTTTTCCCAACAAGCACGGGAGATCGGATCGAAGAGAGAGAGAGAGGGAGAGAGAGGACAGAGAGAGTGGGAGTAGAGCACACCCAAGGAGTGGATGTGCCATGGGTCGACTGTTGTGGCCAACTATATTTGTAGCACGTTTTTGTTGCCGCCGGCTCGCAGCAACACAAACGGAGACGACACAGCTCGACCATACCACAACGACAACAACAACAACAACGCGGTGCATAAATAACTCGACCGATATATCTTCCTTGTTGATCGTCGTCGTCGCAGTAGGCATCTCAAAAAGTTAAAAAGGATCTGCCGCTGGTAACTTCGGCGTGAGAGTCTCGCAAAGAAGGCGAGCGTGTGCTGGGGGGGGGGGGGGGGGGGGCAAAAGAACCCGGTAGAAAGGGGTAGAGGAGCAAGAGGAAAGGGAGTGGTAACTTTCTTTGCTTCCTGTTCCCTCCTGTTGATGATGAACAAACGGATGAAATTTCCTCATATTTACATTTAACGGTGAGATGTTGTGTACCGCGTGGTGTTTTCTGTTTCATCATCATCATCATCATCTTCAGCGTCATCGTTGCCTTTGGTTTGTGCAAAATGAGTAATCAAATCCGGAAAAAGAAACTTTTCTGCCACCACCCATTCTGAATTGTGTGTGGGTGTTGCCTGGGACATTGCATTATGGGGAGGGGACAGTGACACTTTTGAAGGTGTAAGAGGATGATTTTTTGTTGTTGTTTTCATTGCAATGTTCCCAAGTGTTGGTTTAATTGGGGCGTACTGCAACGACGGGCTTTGACAGTAGACGGAAGCTTTGGTCATTATTTTACCCCCATACACAAAGTAAGCTGAGTTATTGGATTTGCCCGTCTAATTGCGAAGGCTGGCACACACAACGGAACATAGAAATGATCCAATTTTCGCCGACATTTGAAAGTGTTTCTACTGCTGGAATGAAACTGATTCTTACATTCAATTTCATTAGAACGTTATATTCTCAGTAATTAAAGAAAATGACGTAATTTCTAGCCCATAATGCACCATACAAGTGATGGGAAAAATGAAGATTTCGTCGGAATTGACTCCGGCTAGTTCCGAAGTTTTCTGGAATCGATTCCGGATAGTAGGTCCAGAATCAGTTTCCGGAATCGGCATAGGAATCGGCTCCGAAATCAGAATCGTCTTCGAAACGGAGTCGGTTTCGGCATTTTCATAAGAATAGGTGTTAGGGTCCAATGATGCTAAGTATTAGCCGCAGAGAATCAAAATTTACTTGTAAACGATCACTTCTCATGGGGATTCCCGGACTGATTTCGCTTCTGAAACTTCTTTTTTCAATGCATGAACTGATTCTCGTTCCAAAGCTACATCCATTTCTGGAGTCGATCCTAATTCCGACACCGGAACTAATTGGGATTCCCAGGTCGAATTTGATTTCGATGCTGGAATCGATTCCGATGCTGGAATCTATTCCGATTCCGGAATCGGTTCCTGTGTCAACTCCGGAATCGGCTCCAGAATCAACTCCGAAATCGACTCCGGAATCGGAATTGATTTCAGCATCGGAATCAGCTCCGGAATTGATTCCAAACACGGAATCGGAATCGGGTAGGTCCGATTCCGAACTCCCACCACACAGCCAGCAAAAAGACTTGAAACAATTAACCCCGTACTAAAAAAACCCTTCTCTCTCTCTCGTATATTCTTTTTTTTTGTTTTAGATCCAACCCGCAAAACCGATGTCGCACGGTACAGCAGCGAGGAGGTGTCGGGCAACGAGTCCACCGAGGCACGCATGCTATCCGAAGCCGAACGGCAGGCCGACTTCAACCGGCACAAGGAGGAGATGAAGCGCAAGCGGCGCCGAAAGAAACGCACCAGCTCATCGATGCAGTCGTCATGTTTTCAAGGTAAATGAAGCCACACCGCGCTTCGTACCGTGCCTACCGGTGCATGGGGCTGCTCCGACCAACACCACCGTCAGCACCCTCATCACCACACCCCGCCGCAACACCTGATGCACAATTATCGTTAAACGGTTCTTACTACTATACTCACGCGTACACCCCTCCTCCGCTAACGCGTTGTGTTGTACGATTCGGGTGCATCGTTTAAAAGATCGGATTTGCTAAAACGGCGCGCGGCAGCAAGAGCGCACCCACCGCTTTAGCGCCGCTCTGTGGCCGCTCCAAGTGAGAAGAATTCTTTCGCAATGTGGGCGCACCACATTTGTCTCTGGTGTTGGGTGGTGGTGGTGGTGGTAATGGTGGTGGAAAAGTGCAGTGTGCAGTCTCTATGTCGTATGTATGCGTGCCGGTGTGTGTGTGTGTTTCTGTTTGTGTCGGTTGTTTGTAGTTTACTCGCAAAACGCATTGCCCTACTAACCGGCCAACCACCCCTCACGGCCAGCCAGGTTGATTGGATTCCTTTCGCTTGCGTGCATCTATCATCCCACTTGAACACACACACACACAGATAGGCACAAACGCGCATGTACGACTACGATTGATGATCTGCAATCAAGCGAACACAATAGAGTAGCGAACTGTAATATGGCCGGTGATGATGATAACATTTAACAACTTAGGCGGCAATTGCGTTAGATACAAAACAACATAGAGGCTGTAACGGGGAATGTTCGTCCTCCCATTTTCCCCCCCCCCGCCGTCAAATCAAAAACCGTATTCTCGTCGCTAACCTGCTCCCGTATCGATCCTGCTCTTCCTCTCCCCACGCAGAGCTGTACAAGCTGACTGGCGAGGTGCTGGGCGAGGGTGCGTACGCGTCGGTCCAGACGTGCATCAACATCTACACCGAGCTGGAGTACGCGGTGAAGATCATCGACAAAATACCGGGGCACGCGCGCGGCCGCGTCTTCCGCGAGGTGGAAACGTTTCACCACTGCCAGGGGCACCCGAACATCTTGCAGCTGTTAGAGTTTTTCGAGGATGACGAAAAGTTCTATCTAGTGTTCGAGAAGATCAACGGCGGGCCGCTGCTGACCCGCATCCAGGAGAACGTCTGCTTCTCCGAGTACGATGCGGCGCAGATCATCAAGGAGATCGCGTCCGGGCTGGACTTTCTGCACAAGAAGGGCATCGCCCACCGGGACCTCAAGCCGGAGAACATCCTGTGCGTCTATCCGGACAAGCTGTGCCCGATCAAGATCTGCGACTTCGATCTCGGCTCCGGGATCAAGTTCACCACCAACATCTCGTCGCCGAACGCCACGCCGCAGCTTTTAACACCGGTAAGCCAGTGCAGTAAAGTGGGGGAGAAATCAAACGGGCGGGTGGGTGGTGGTGGTGGTGGTAGTACAAAATGGGAGCGGGGGAGTCGCGCAGTACCATCATCCCATGTTGTTGTTTTCGTAGTCACTTATCGCCAGGAAGGCAACTTTTTTTTGCTTGTTGTTCTTTTTGTTGTTGCTCTTCCCCTTTCTGCGGCTTCTTCTTCTTCTGGTTGGTCATCGTTCTCCCATTTGGGACGGCTGATTGCTACCGATGGTAGCGTGGCGATAAGACATGACTAAGGTTACCTTGTTTTTGTTGTTTTTTCCCCCTTCACGTATGTCTATATTTTGATTTTATGGGTCAACATTCGTACTATAAACCCATCCGCGGTAGGCTCCCGTGGTCGGAGGGGGGCTCTATCACCTCCCACCGTACACGGATGGTGCATTTTTTTTCGCGTGCTTGCTTCCTTCAAGTTTGCTTCCTTTCCTTCTTAATCTACTATTGTGAAACGTAATGAAATTGGACACCACGTTGCGTTGTGCTGTCTGATTTTGATGTTGTTGTGCGGGTGTGAAGATAAAACGGCATTGGTCCCATTTGATGTGCCTTTTGGGTATCGCGACCCAAACAACATCCACCCCCGGTGCGCACAATTGCTGCCTCATCGCGATAAGAGGCAGGCGTATGGGTTGGGTGGGTGGTAATTGATTTGTGTTCCTTGGCTATGTTCCGTCTCGATGGACTCGGGAGAAGAAGCCGGCACGGTGTGAAGATTGAACCAAGACATTCCAAGCCCTTGCTGTGGCTCTTTTTGTTTATATTTGTAACTTTTGGATAGAAACAGTTGCTACTTTCTCGCATTCTGTACAAATCGCAACGAAGAGAATAGCCCACCTTTCCTGTTTTGGCATTAAATATTTGTTCTTTGTTTAAAATTTAACGTATACACTGTGTGTACATATATTAGCACGGTTGCAATTAACACGGCAGGGATATTAAATGCGACGGTGTGGCGTGAGTAGATAAGTAACAAGGCAAACATGTTTGTCTGCCGAGTTCCTGTGGCCAACTACTGCGGCTGTGTGTAGTAGTGTTCAGTTTCACCTTTATACGAACCTCCTCATCCGGCGTTGAACGCTGATTTGCGATTTAGGCGACATTGTATCGATGCAGTAATGTCGCGAAGATGTCGGCGAAACTATGTAATGGATGGTCCCGCCTGGGGGAAACGATCAGTGTGTGTGAAGTGGTTGTTTGCTCACACCGGGCAGGGGGTTAGTTTAAAACCTTCACTAGGTGTGCGAATTATTTGCAACTTGACCTCTCCATGGGCTATCGATAAGAGGGAAAGAGGAGGGACCCTGCTGGCAGTTGTTGATAAGGAAGAGCGATAGTCGGAATGCTGGAAGGATTATTATTCCCTTGTTTAGCGTGTGCAGTGGAGAGGAAGAGAGGGAGCATATTGTAAGCCTCTCCTCCTGCCGTTGAACGCCTCTTTGTATTTCTTCCCCAGTGCGTACAAGAAAGTGAAATCCTCACTAATGCCCCGCTCTCGTTTTCTCCCTCTCGTGTTATTCCCACAGGTCGGTAGTGCCGAATTTATGGCACCGGAAGTTGTCGATCTGTTCGTCGGTGAGTCGAACTACTACGACAAACGATGCGACCTGTGGTCGCTGGGCGTGATCGCGTACATACTGCTGTGCGGCTATCCGCCCTTCTCGGGCAACTGCGAGCAGGACTGCGGCTGGAACCGGGGCGAGAACTGTCGCACCTGCCAGGAGCTGCTGTTCGAGTCGATCCAGGAGGGCCGGTACTGCTTCCCGGACAGCGAATGGCAGGACGTGAGCGAGGAGGCGAAGGACCTGATCCGGGGGCTGCTGGTGAAGGAGGCGCCGAAGCGCCTGAGCGCCACGGCCGTCCTGAACCATCCGTGGATTCGCATCAGCGACGATACGGAGTGTGCGGTCGGTGGTATCAACTCGAAGGCGAACAAGGAGAAGCAGCGCCGCCGGGTGCTGAAGACGCCTGGTGTAATTCGACGGTAAGTCCAACGAACGATTGTTGTGTGGAATGTGTTTGTAATCGATGTTTCTTTTCTCGCTCTCTCCTTCCCACCGTAGAAACCAATCTGCGCTCGAGTTGTCCCACTTTGCCGAATCGGCCATGGCGGTCAAGCGCGTCATCATGCAGCACTTTTCCATGCGCTACGACTATATGGCGAAGGAGCGTCCCAACATCTATCAACCGTCGTACAATGGCAGTGTGGAGCCGGCGGCAAAGCCCACCGAGACCGTGCTACCGACGCTGGTGGTTGAGACAGGGAACGCACAGCCGCCGAACAGCAGCAGCAGCAGTGATGTTGCGAAACCGTTTGTGCCGCGAACGGATGAACCTAATGGAGTCTGTGATGAAGATGAACTGTGTAAGGAACGGGACGAAGGGATGGGAATGCAACCAATGACCACAAACCACGTTGAGACGGGAAAGGAATGGGAAAAGGATGAGGAGGAGCAGAAGGAGCTTATCAGAGGTAGCTACCAAAACGTTTCCATCGATAGCCAGAACATGGTGGCGGCGGCGGCCATTGTAGAGGTGCCGACCATCACGATTGCCCCCGTTGCCACCGGTAACGCCGATGCGGTGGTGGGAGCTGCAACTATCGAAATAGTTGTGAACAGTACGTCTTCCGGAAGCGAGGGTGGTTCCACCTTCTCCAGCAATACTATTGCCGCGGGCCGCAGCGGATCCGATGAACGGGGCAGTATTGTTGGCAGCGGCGGCGAGGCGGAGCGGAAGGATTTTCCGCAGCAGGAGAATACGAGTGACAAAGAATTGCAAAGTTCTGATCCACCGAAAAACAATGCTGCCGGCGGTGGCGCACGTGATGATGATGATTCTGTACTGACTGGTGGCAAAGCCGTGGCCGAGGCTCGTGCGGACGAAGCGCCGGAGAAGGAGCTGGAGAAGGCGAAGGAGGTGGTAGTGGTGGAATTGTCTCCACAATCGTCCACGCTCTCCTCCCCGGTGCGCAGTATCGTCGGCTCGAAGGCAACCGGCGGCCCGAGGAAGGCCAGCAACGGTTGGGATATTCCGCCCGAGTCGAACTGGCGGTACCGGGGCGGGAGCGAGCAGCAGCACCAGCAAAGTCCTTCCTCGTACGAGTACAACAGTCGCAGCCAGCACGCGCACGGCTACAAGTACGGCAGCTCGGGCTTCGGGTCGAGCTACAAGGGCGGCCGCAGCGGTCACTACCACTCACACCCGCAGCACCACCAACACCATCACCATCATCACAACAATGTGCATTACAGTAACTATCACCATCATCACAGCAACAACCACCACTCGCATCCACCGATGTCGTCGATGGGGTCCTACCGGCAGCAGAATGGATCCGGCCACCACCACAACCACGTCGGATCGAACGGCGGCCACTACGGTAACAGCCACGGCAACCATAACTACAGCAATGGCAGCAGTATTGCGCCTCGGTACGGACGCATCGTGCGAGCAGGCGCCACCAATAACGAACCATTCGACGGTGGCTTCGAGGGCCGGTCGGGCATGATGGCGAAGCAGCAGCGCCATTCGTCGCAACAGCAGCAGCACTATCCGTACAGCCACCATCCTAATCACGGTTCATCGTCGTCGTCGTCGGCTTCGCTGACGTCCTGGCGTGCCCAACCGTCGCCGGCGTACGGAAGCAACCAGCACCACCGGTACGGTGACGCGGCCGGAACCGGTGACGAGGCGGAAACCTATCATCGGCACCACAATGGCAACAACAATAGCAGCAGTAATGGCGGCGGCGGTGGCGGCATGCTGACTGCGTCGCAGTCACACTACGCCAACGGGAAGATCACCACCAACCCGAATAACTTTAATCACCATCAGTACAATCGCGGAGGAACCAATAATAATGTTAATAATAATACTAGCAGCGTTAGTAGCAGCGGAGGAAGTAGTCATCATCCGGCAAGGATGAACGGGGGCAACAGCAGTGGCCATCCAAGTCAGTACCACCATCAGCAGCAGCAGCAGCAGCAGCAGAACCATCAGTACCATCACTACGCAGGAGTGAACAATAATAATGGCTCGAACCATTACTATCACAATGGCACCGGACGGGGAGGCGATGGTGGTGGTATGGGACATTACAACAGCAGCAACAATAATCATCATTACGGTGCTGGCAATGGTCATGGTGGCCAACAGCAGCAAAAATCGATGCCATATCGTGCGGTGGTGGTGCAGCATCATCACCAGCAGCAGCAGCATCAGCAGTACCAAAATCAACGCTATGCTTCACCATCGTCCTACGGTGGGATGCGACGCCCTACGCAGAGTCTGATGATCGATGCGGTCGACGGTGCCGGCATGAAAGGAGCGGCGGCCGGTCCGAGACGCGCCAGCGCTGGTCAGCAGCAATCATCACTACCAATGCAGCGGGCGTCTCCACCGCAACAGTCGCAGCAGCAGCAGCAGCAGAGTAGGAGTAATGTTAACTGTGATCCAACTACAAATACTATGAATAGATATAAGCTTTATCATTCTAACTCGACCACGATCCTGAGCGCCCTCAAGCGGGAAACGCGCAACTACGGCTACCAGTCGATGATGGTCGGTGGCTTTGAGGGCCTGAACCTGAACGGTGGCGATCACTACCAACCGGCCGATGAGGGCGAAGAGGCAATGCTGGAGGAACCTCCGTTCCACCTGATACCGCGGCGCAACGACGAGACGGAGCAGCAGCAACAGCAGCAGCAGAAGAAGCTCCAGCAGCAGCAACAGGATGCAATCGACAACATCGACGAAGGCGTTTACAGCAGCAGCTCGAGCAGCAACACCAGCAGCCACAGCGGCAACAGCATCATCAGTGGCAACATAGCCACCACTACGGTGGCCGGGTTCGGCGGGACCGGCGGCTCGGGCATCCTTGCCGAGCTAGCGATGGCCGACGGGCTGCCGGTCGGGCTTTCGCCACCGAACGAAAGCTTGCTAATGCAGCGCCGCCTGTCGCTCAAGTCGCGCAGCCTCTGTCTGCCGGTCACGATCGGTAAGGTATCGCCGGCGCCGCCACCACCACCACCACTGGCCATCATGCCCGCCGTGGTGAATATGGTCCCTTCGTCGGGCGGCGAGTTTGAGGAGTGCACCACCAACGGCCACCAGCAGCGGGAGGAGGAACCGTCGCCATTGTCCTCTCCGGAGCAGCGCAGCGACGAGGAGATGGGTGGAGGAGGCTGTCCAATCTTTGCGGCTGCGCGCCATGATGCAGAAGGATACTATCCGTACTATCCGCGCAATGGTAGGGTCGGTACGACCGGCGTTACGACGACGCCAACGCTAACCATTACTACGCACAGTGGCTAGTAGAAGGGGGAGAGTGATGTACGTGTGCTCCCCGGGGGACGATTCGCCATCACTGTCGTCCCATTTTCTACTTCTTGCTTTTTTAACCATCAGCCTGCAAACGACAGTGAACGGGGGAGCAGGGAAAGATGAACGAATGTGGAGGCATGCTTCGTTTCCTGACTTTGTTTACTCTTTGCTTCTCCAACCGTCGCTGGCGCGTTACTGAACCGGTTTGATTTGATGCATGCCTTGCAGAGTGCACCTTGCCCCAACCCGCATGCTTTGTTTTTGTCAACTGGCATTCTGTTTTGGAATGCGGCGTACAATTTGATTGTGCAGATAAATTTTGGAAGATCCCATTGTGTGAACCAGCCGATAGGATCGGATGTATATTGTTTAGATTGTTTAACTACGTCTTTAGGTCATCCCAACCATCTTAATTGGGCTTCAGACTGACACAAAATCTTTGATGCTATACGGATAGAGTAACTATTTACCGTAAAGAGAGAGAGAGATGGAGAGAGAGAGAGAGAGAGAGAGAAAGAGGGAGAAAAAACGTTATTGTGCGTTCGTTTGAAGGAAGAGTGGAAGAATATGGGAGTGTGTGTAGTGTAGCGAGAGAAAAGCTTCTATTGTGCTGAGATTTCGATATGCAATAAAGGGAAGCGAAACAAAGAGCACAGTCGGGAATAATATTGTAAACAGGATAGATGTTAGAGGACATCGTGATATCTTTACCTGTATTTGTACACACGACGCACACAGGCCAAGCATCGATACTTTTGTATTTAATCTTTTTTTGTACTTTACACTTTTTTTTAAACAAAATTCTTGTTTTCTCCTCGCGTATCAATTTGTATTGGAAACTATCACACAAAGTTGGTGAAATATTTGCAGAGAGTAAAAACAAAAAACAAAATACTGCGATTACGGGAATTGTTTGAATTTGAAATTGAATCTATTTGGAATACGAAAAATACATACGCGTATCTGTGGACTATTTTTTCCCCCTTATATTGTTTTGTTCTGGGTTTGCTCTCGCAAGCGTATACTAAAATATACCTGGGAGTATAGTAGATGTTAGTAAACACCATTCGAACGAACGACACGATTAAACAAGGGATGTTGCTCCAGTGGTGCAGTCGAATGCAGGCAGTGGCCTAGGGGTTGTAGAAATAATGGTTAGCGTTGCAAGTGTCCGTCGTCCCCAAATAGTGTTAGTATTGGATGAGGTCCTACCAGGTAGGTGGGTCTACCAGATCGTGGTCGAAAATTACTAAACAAAAAAAAACGAAAAGCGAAAAGAGCAAACTTTGTCAAACGCGCATATACACTCGAAAGGAATCATCCAAACTGTCGAAAACAAAAAGAGAAGTGAGAGAAAGTGAGAGAGATAGAGAGAGAGAGAGAGAAAAAGAGAGAAAGAGAAAGAGAAAGAGAAAGAGAAAGAGAGAGAGAGAGAGAGAGAGAGAGAGAGAGAGAGAGAGAGAGAGAGAGAGAGAGAGAGAGAGAGAGAGAGAGAGAGAGAAAGAAAACAAAACAAACTCGAAACGAAAGCCGCCGCCTCCCTCCGCAGACTCCTCTCCGCCTATGCTGAAAACAGTGGTACGCGTACGATGGCGCTACGCTCAGAGTGATAAGTGTATTTCGAGACGAAACCGTCGGCGCTGCTGCGTAGCTTAGAGGACGCGCTATGTAGAGTGGTGCGCAACCATTTTTTGTTTGTTTTTGTTTGCGCACATATCTCACTCGTTTGCCTGTCGGCCGACTACCGGTGGCTGCAAGAAAAGCTGTCGGTTTATTTTTACTCTTTTTTTGAGCAATCCATTGCTTGTGCACGCGCCTTGTGCGGGCCCCAGCTTCTCGCATGTAGTGTGGAAGTAGTAGCGTGTGGCGCATAGCAGTGTAGTGTAATGGCCACAGGGGGCGGGAAGTTACAAGAGACACACACGCTGGGCGGTGTGATGAGCGGTGAGGAGGCGCAGCAGGAACACAACCACGAACCTACCTTCTTTATGTGAGCGCGGGGAGCACATGCTCTTGAGGATGTGAATACCGCGAACGCGACTACGAGAGCAGTAGAGGCAGAGTGTCGACTAGTGATGAGAACGACAAGTAAAGTGTTGTAATCCTTAAGAAGAACAAAACATAACAAAGCGGCACTAAAAAATGGCAGAAACAGGGGAAAAGGGAACAGGGAAAGCCCGAAACCCGAAAACAAAAACAATATTGGGAAGCACATGCTCTTGCAATATTGTCAATGGCATGCAGCGTGGGTGTAAAACCACATGTGCGGACATCGACGGCAAAAGGAGAGAGGTGTCCGTTAATTCCTGTACACGAACTTCACCATTCTCCTCTTCCATTGTTGGGTAGATGTTGCTACATTTTTAAAGAAAACACTGTTGTACAACCCGTTTTGACCATGCGTGTTGTACTGTAACGTTGTGTGGGTGCTTTTCTTTCGTTTTTTTATTTAATTGTACAGTGTACATCTTTTTTGTTGTTGTTTTAAATGTTAAAGTAAAAAAGGAACGATGGAAGAACCGCGCAAAAAATGAGCGATTTTGCTGTGTGAAGTTGTTGGGAGGAAGAACTTTGAAAGTGCTCGATTTTTCTTCGGGAAAAAAGCGATACAAAAGTTTAAATGATGTTGTTTGTGAACATTGAACGTCCAGCAAAGGGTTGATGCGTATAAAGCAGCATCATGTTGATGATATTAGCATAAGCTTTGCTAATGAAGCTGTATGTTATTAGCAGCTTGAAACCTCTCAGGAAACGTGAGGTTTTTTTGTGAGAATATTTTTTTTACCCTAATGATTTTTTTAAAATGAAAATGTAAACCAAACCCCCAACAGTAACGGCATTTTGCATTTGATCCTTTTTTAAATTCTTTTCTAAATCAGTTCTTTTGTGAGTTATCATCCAGTGTGGATGATGAAGAATCGAACACTTCCTCACCCCCGTTAACTTACACTTACTCACTCACTCACATCATTAATTGTTAAGATAACTTGTTTTTTCCTCATCTTAACGTCTAAACCATTCGCTTTCACTTTTCCTAAATGGGCTTACACTACTATTGTTTTCCCTATCACAAACAACGCCGTTCTAGTATTAAGAAGTTTCTAACGAACGAGAAATTAGAAGATCGGGGATTAAGAAAGAGAGAGTGAGAGAGAGAGAGAATAAGAAGCATCTCCAAAAACACCACCACCAATGCAAGAGTGAAATCAAGAGCAGCATACGTGTGTGCGAGGTTTAACTCGCTGAAATTAAGAAGCAATATACGAAGTAAACTTACATGAAGACGAAAACCAGTAGCCCGTAGCAACCCCTTTACCCCGTACTTCCGTTGCAACCGGGTCGGTAGCAGTAGGCGGGCCAGAACGCACACGACTGGGGGAGAGAAACGCACATACAGGACAATGGTGTTTGTGTGGTTCATTTGTGGTAAACAGAACGGCCAATTACACTTCCCATCTTTTGTGTGTCTGTGTGCCGATCTATTAGCCCTCCCGTGCCCGGATACAACAACCTCTTCCTTATCCCCACTGTCTCCATTTCATCTTCTCGCATTGGATAATAATAGTATAAGCAAACAAACAAAGCGAAAACAAACTCTCCCTAAACATGCGCTTCTACATTCAGACAACGCGGATACTTGTACCATACCAAACAAAATGGCTCTTTGTTCTGGCTTGTATTACTAGTAACGTGCGCGATTATTGAGTTTAACAAAAAAGGGCAAAAAGAAACAAAAAAGTAGGTGCAGAAAAGGAAGCAACAAAACACACAAAAAAACAAACAAATAAACGAAAACATTTGCTACAGAGACATTGCTTTAGAAAAGTATTGTGTCGCAAAAAAAGAAGAAAAAAAAACACAAAAGACTGGTCTTAACACAAAAGCAGGAGAGAAAGCTACGAGAGAAATGTGAGAGATAAAAATGGTGTTACAAAAATCACAACAAAAACTAACGATGAAGAGGAAGGTGCGTGGGCCCGTACATATGTCGAAGCGTGATAAGGGTGATTGGCACCGATTCGCTTGGGGGAAAGTAAATGCAGTAGAACGGGCGGGCGTATACAAATACACAAAATTGATAGGGTTTTGCTTTGGTTTTTATTTTGCTAGTAAAAAACACACACAAGGTTACAAGAAGTGTTGCAAAAATTTCGAAACTAGAAAGAGAAAAGGACGACGGTTTTCGATGAGTAGCTAAAACAGTAGAGAATGATTAGCAGAAATAACAATTGGTAGCAAAGTTTTATTGGCGTAATATTAGTGCGGTAATACACATTAAAATTATGTTTGTTTTAGTTTGGTCAAAGAAACGAAAGTAACGAGAAATTATACATGCACAAGGAAAACACCATTTGGAAATCGGAGATCGTACTCCATGCAACAACAACAACGAAAAGCTACAAAAATCACATGACCCACAAACACAAGTTGGCGAACAATGCAGCGAAATGCCGAAGAAGAGCGCTCAACAGCCACACAGCCAAGATGAGTGAGATATGGAGAAAGGAAAGGTGGTACGCAAGAAAACAACATGTATGTTTTGCGAGCATTTCTTAATTTTTGTTGATTTGATTTTTTTGTTTAAATCAAGAGTGATAAGTGACAAGCAAGGCGGAAGGAGAAACAAAGCCCCGCAAAACCTATGATTGCTTATGTCGTGTAGGGTTCATCAGGAATACAGGAAAGGCCAAACGCAAAGCAAAGAACTAACGCAATGGTACAATACACAAACACAAACCCAGTAAGTGGAGTAAAAACATAAACAAAAAAATACAAAAACAAACAAAAAAATACACGAAAGACGTGAAAAGCATTGAACATTTAATGTTAAGGGGGGGCAATCACTATTAGGATTACTCCCCTGCCTAACCCTCCAAGAAAGTTAATTGAAGAAGAGAAGAAAAAAAACACTCAAGAATAATAAACAGGAAGAAAATGAAAATAAGGAAAGATACAGAAAAAAATAAACAAAACCACTAGAAGAGGAAAAAGAAAGAAAAAAAAAAGAAACGAGAGAAGTATATATTTTTATGAATTATAAAACAAAAAAAAACACAACACAAGAAAACAATTTGAAAAGAAACAGCACACTAAACTTTCCCAAACAGTACCCCACAGTATAAGTAAGGGAGTGAAAGGGGGCGTGATGTTTTTGTAGGGAGAAAATACATACACTCACACACACGCAAAAAGGAAAAAACACACCAAAACAAAAAGAGGAGAAAATAAATACAAAAAAAATGTGAAAAACTTAAAGTGATGAATCTATCAATCTACTAAACACAAAGAAAAACATCCATAAAACACACAAACACAAAGAATCACAATGGAAAGGAATAAATCCACATACAAACGAAAAAAAAGAAGAAGATACAAACAAAGGAAGCAAAAAGCACTATTTACTTATACTCTAATAAGGCGAAAGCAGCGAAAAGAAGAGAGTTAGAGAGGAGAGGAACGAAAAAGAGAGGAAACAGACACAGGTCCATGGAGGGAGCAAGTGTTGTGGTTTAGTACAGGGAGTGGGTTGCGAACGATTAATGCGAGGCAGGAAGCAAAATCGGTCCGAAAGCGTTTTGTTTAGGAGCCCACTCCACTCCTTCGAGAAAAGAACTCTTTTCGCTTTATTGTTGTTGAAGATGCCATAATTATGTGACACGATTTTGCTTACCGTTTTGTTTCCTCCCGGGGGGGGGGGGGTTCCTAGCGGCTTTTGTGTGCGCGTGGGTGGGTGGGGAGACGATTCGATCCATAATGGTCCCATGAGTGGCGGACCGAGCGGTACGAAAACGAAGAAAACGAAGAAGAAGAGGAAGGAAACAATAAGAAATGACCTGAACATATTTTCCATATTATATGAAAGTAACTGTTTTTTGTCTGTTTTGATTCTTTTTTATACTTATATATACACCCACAAATACTACGACAAAACTGAACTGATAATTATGAGAGGTGAGGTGAACTATTGTACGATCGAGGCAAGCAAGCCAGCAGGAGAGGTTGGGGTTACGAGAAGAAGAAGAAGAAGCAGAAAACGAAAAGTGGTGACCCATTTGTTGTAGAAGAGACAATTTCCATTAGCGTACGCGCGCACGCTGTACCAACATTTTCCGTATTTACACCGTGTTTAGTATTTTGTATATGTTTTTTATGCTTTCCGTTTAAACTTTTCACTGCATCCAAAACAGTGCAACAATTTCTGGAAGGTGAAAGATTTCCCGAAATGGGGAATATACACAAACACTAAAAAAACAACACTTACATACACACCTATATACATAATGGCACGTGAAAATAGGATTATTCCGCTGCGGACAAATGAGTGTGTGAGTGTGTGAGTGGATATATCTCTGTCGTCGCAAGTTGTCATCACGATTCGAGGGCTTGGAGTTGTAGAACGATAAGCAAAGAAAATAAAGAGAAGTAATGCGGAGGCGAGCGGAAAAGAGGGCTGAAAGCTGAGAGTAAAGGAAAAGGAAAAGGAAAGAGAAGAGAAGAAAAGTAACAAAAATTAAAAAGAAATGCAAAAAAAGAACCCTACAAATAAACGAAAACGAATGATAAAAAAGGTCTTACTTTAATTCTCCGCTGACGCAGTAACGTTGTCCCGTTTGCATGGGGAAAGGAGCCATATTTCCAATGTGTACTATGATGACATCCGCTTCTTGTAGGAGCAGGACAAGGTCGAAATCCTCAGCACGTTCGAGCGAACGACGAAAATCAGATCGTCGCTCATAGGTTTGCGTTGCCGTAGTTACAAAAGATTCCTATATGATGTATTATTCTTATAGGAATGATCGTATGAAATTGGGATCATTACAGGGTTTTGCACGATTTATTGGTCAGTTCCCATAATTTGTTGGGCTCGTCTCACGATTTATTCATCATATCCCATACATTTTTGTTTCTTTCCCATAATTTATTGGTATCGTCCTATTGGATATCAATATAATTGGACCACAAAAATCTGTGAAACGGAAGCTTTTTTTGGTCATCGAGGGAATGGTCGTGCCGGATCTAAAAATAAAGTAGTTTTTCCATCGTTTTTTGTCATGAAAATGGATGTAATGCGTGCAGGACATGTGCATCTACCTTTAACAAAACTTTTTTTGTCCGAATTAATTTTTCTTAAGTAATTCTCACGGGGAAAATGAACTACGCTACACGACAACGTTCGTTCCTATTTCTATGGTGGGAAATCAGCGAGGTTTTGAGTTGCAGATTTCTAGCGCATTGGTTTGTAGGTGAATATGAGTAACCCGCTTCTTCTTCTATTATTTGGCGTAACGTCCTACGCGGACATGCCGGCCTAAACAGGCTTTCGAGACTTAATCCATTACCACGTACCCGGATAGTCAATCCTTGCTACGAGGGAACGGTCTATTCTGGGTTGGAACCCATGACGAGCATGTTATTGAGTCGTTCGAGAATGAAGACTGTGTCATGCGACCGCCTCGGGAGTATCCCGCTAACCTTACTATATATCACATTTAGCAAAGTTTTGTACTGTTAGCAGTGAACAATTCAATTGTTGTCAGAAAACCATTCATTCTTGTTAGAATAATACATTAATTTGGATTTTTTGTACTAAGGCTACACAAAAACGGTGAGCGACGAACGGATTTTTATCATTTGCTCCAACGAGCTGGGGACTAAAGATCGATTTTATGTCACAGGTTTGTTCGTTGATATAAACTACGCCCGCTCTTTGATAGCCTTCTATAAATTGAATCGAAGAAAAGAGCAAATCTGGCTGGAGCTATTGGAATTGCAAGCTATCAGCTATAAATAGCTACGAAATTTCTAAACCATGACGAATAGCTTAATATAAATATTGCATTTTTTTTGTTCTGAAAATTGTCATGCTTTTTACTGCTATCTTTAGTTTGATAAACTAACATTTGGTACAAACTACAAATTCACACCTACGTCCGATAGGTCGACTGCAGTTGGTTCAGCATGTCACGTCGTTGAATAGTTCGTTGAACAGCTACGCTCATTAAATAGCAGTTCCTGTTGCTGTTTCTCGCTTTGTTACCTCCGTGTCACACGTTCAACTAATAACCTTGATTAACACGCGCACTCCATTGAAAAAAAAAACTCCTCTCATCCAATTTATCACCTTCCATCCTGGGACATCATGGGGCCGAAGCATCCGGTAAACTTTCCCTCTTGTTTGCGTCAGTGGTCCGAATTTCCGATCTACAATCTGCAAACAGTTCGCAGTTTGGCACAATTTTGTATATACCGCTTCTTTGTGAAAACGGCCGGCTTGCACATTGCACGTGTTCTACACCGGTGTGCTGCGGATTCGGTATTATCGATCGCGTAAAAAACTCTCTCCGGCGGTTTGTGCGCGGGTCGAAGTAACCGTTGCGCGGGTAGCACGTGCTTAGCATCAGCAGTGCGACGGGATTTCGCGCTTGCACCGTGTGTGCGTGCGTGTGTGCGTTTTTTTTTTCGAGGCCATCAAAAGGGGAGGAATGCTTGCGCGTACCACTGCTTGCGGCCCGCCACCTTTTACGCATGCAAAGCATGCGTGACATGTTTTGCTTCTGCGCGCTTGTGCGGAAGATCCGTCAATTCTCTTCGATCGATTGTGCGCTTTCTTAGTTCCGGCGTCGGTACGCAGAGTGGCGGAGCGTTGCGGGAGGCAGTGTTGTTGGCGTTCCGGCTGGCGCGCTGGAGTTATTAAATGGGGTTGGACGGGCACACGTTTGTTTGCTTTGGAGGCAAATTTTTGGAGATTGGAGAAAGCACTTTCTTTCCCTCTCTTTCGTTCTTCTCCGTTTCGCGGATGTATGTCTGTGACTGGGTTTGGGGCAGCATTCTAGCTGCAACGCTTGCGTGTTAATAAAGTGGGGGGAGAGAATGGGTTTTTTTTTGTTTGTATCGAATGCGTGAATGCACTCAAACAAATGCAACAATAGTAGTGTGATTGTTTGGAGCAGGTACATGAGGGAAGGTACAAAGGGTAGATCGGAAATGAGAGAGAGAGAAAAGGCTCAGAAACAAATTGAGCCATATTGTTCGGTCGAAGAAGGCGATCACTGCAGTGTACGGGAGAGTGGAGCTATTGTTCCCTTGTTATGATTCTTAAGCAGTATCGCGAAAGAACAGTTACAAAATATTCACTTTAAAAAAAATATCGCAAAATTAGCATAAATTGAAATTATTCAAAAAATAGTTTAATTATTTGGTTTAAATTGTTTGAAAATTTATTTGAAAAAAAAAATCGCATATGTCAGTTTAACAGCTCGTGCTGATTCGTAGTTTGATTAAACCATACAAAGTTGGAATTATTTTTAAAATTATTTTATTATAGGTAAGTTTGTAAATGTACGTGCATAAACATATATAGGTAAGTAAGTTGGTTTTCAAACCATTCTTTATCGAATGTGAAATATGTTCACTAAAGTGCTGGATTGTGATATTAGCTTACTATAAATTTGATAAGAAGAGTGCACCTTAATCGCCGGTCTGTTTCCAACTGTTTATTCGTTTGTTCCATAGTTCATTACATAGTTCATTACAAAGTTCATTTTTGTAGTTCGAGCAGTTCATTTCATGCAATCAAAATTAGTCAAGTAGTTTTATCTATATCCTGTGGTTTAGTTCCTTCTAATTCATATGTGTTTTCTTATTTGAATTCATATTCGAAATATTAATGTATAAACCCAAAATCCAACATCGACAAAAAGTGGCGAAACATGTGTGTACGCTTGCAAAACGACACGTCACACGTTGGCCCCACGCTCCCTAACAATTGCGTGCTTGGGTTTTGGAATATCGCTCAACCGCGTTACCATAGGTTACCATACCAACGAATGAAAGGGGAAGTTTCTAATCTGTCTCAATCCACCGAAAAAGGGCCCTACGGTGCGAGCTTTTATTTTAGTAGTCTAGTGTACGTTCCGGGAGCCGTCAGTTAATGGAGTGCTTTCGAGCGATACGGACGTGTACGGTACGGCGCCTGTAAGTGACTGTACGCACAGGTTGTTTGTGATCGATCGGTGCAAAGGGTGAAAAGCAGTTGTAGTTGTACAGTTCGCGGGTGCAGAGCGTGGTTGGTGCTTACGTCTTCCGTTGCCTTGCCAACGAGGTGGCAGTAATTTAACGGTAGTGACAATAAAGCATGATGTCGAAAGTGGCGCTGATCGTGACTGTTGCGGCGGTGGCCATCATTGGCTGCAGTGCGGCTGCCGATGTGGAGGAAGCGAAAAATGCTAAAGATTCCTATCTGGCGGCGTTGAAAAATTCACACAAAATTAATGCACTACCGTATAAAGGTAAGGGGGCAGGGTTTTGTCGTTGCCGGAAGTGAAAGCGATTAGTTGGCAGACGGTTTGATATTTGACGTGACATTAGTGAGAAAAGTTAGCAAAAATAAACATTACTCTAAACAATGAAATGTGTAAACTGTAACCATTGCGCAATGTCAAGCATAAATGACGAATGAAGGCTAAAATGGATTTGCTCAAAGATAACAAAATAATATACATTGTTTTTAGTTTCAAATTCCTTTCTGAATAAAACAAAGTGATAATAATCATTCTTCTTTATCTGAAATTGTCTGAATCTGAACGAAAATATTAAAAATAGTTAAAATATATTTTGATTTAGGATGCTTCCCAAATATTTTTGGATTCGTCCAACGATTTATCGAGTGTTATCTAGATTTCTTGGATTGATCGTTCCATTGGATCCAAAATATATGGCAAAGGGTGAATAAATCATGAAATGAACACACAAAAATCAAGAAGCAACCAAAAAATCATGGAAAACCCCTAAAAAATTGTTGATCTTCATAGAAGATAATTTTACAGGTTACATGTCATGTATCTTAATTATTACTATTAATCAATAAAACTAATGCACCTATACAGGCACACCGATCCGGATATCACGCGGCGACTACAACATCGTCCCATCCAGCTCGTACGATTACAGTGTTCCTGCGGGAAGCTATGGACCACCGACCTCCACCGGCAATGAACTGTATCAACCGGCCCCACATAAAGAGTACGGTCCACCAGCACCAAAGCCCGTCTATGGTCCGCCGAAACCCATCTATGGACCACCACCACCCCCACCACCTGGCCCCGTTAGCCATGGCATGCCGTATTTCAGCCCAGAAAACTGGCTACTAAGCAAGCTAAAGTTTAAGTTTGATCTCTTTACCATCGGCAAAATACTTCTGAAGCTGGTAATCTTCAAGAAGATCGTCAAGTTCATCGCCCTGCTCTGTTTGCTGTTCTTCATTCCGACGCTGAAGCCTTCCGGCGGCGGCGGCCACAGTGAGGAAAGCAGCGAAGAAGAACGTCGACGATCGTACGACTTGCAGTGTAAGCATGACGGCTACGGTGGCATTTTTTTTTTTCTAATAAACTATCTCACTTTACCGGTTTGACAGTTGACTACGAACGACGGCTCGGTGAGATGACCAAGTTTGGACTTACTGCGCTGGAAGCGTTCACCGTCGATAACGCACTATACT
This sequence comes from Anopheles merus, assembly GCF_017562075.2. Classification (NCBI taxonomy): domain Eukaryota; kingdom Metazoa; phylum Arthropoda; class Insecta; order Diptera; family Culicidae; genus Anopheles; species Anopheles merus. The sequence goes on along the minus strand of NC_054082.1, from coordinate 28,567,865 downwards.
GTCCGGAGGAGAACCTGCTTTCCTGTCGCTTCAAGCGCATGTTTGACGTCATCGATGAGTCTTATCCCGTGTCGAGGTATCTATGGCGCTGTATAAATTATCAACCATTTCTTAATACGCTCTAATTATCTGTGCAAGGATCTACACCATTTACCTGCCGCCAACGGAGAGAGACAGTGCGCTGCAAAGTGCATCGTCCGAGGAAGAGCATGACACGCGAAAGCAGCCCGATAGCAATGTGGGTCAGGAGGAAGAAAATTAGCTGCCATTTGAATGACGGTACGAGGCCGGGGTAGTGTACTGTTCGTGTTAGTAAAGAAAGTCAACTCTGGCAGAGCTGTAGCAGTGTTTAGTTTTGTTTCGAATAAAATATTTAATAATTTATTAATAATTATAATGACTGATTTTCATTCCTTTTTCGTTGAATTCGTATACCATACGCAGCTAGTTAACGTACGCAGCCAGTTGTTCACTATGGTGTACCATGCGTCTCCATCGTATTGAGCTCGAACGGGAGAAAGGACGATGCATCAACTAAATCCATGTACCTTTATCAACCATTGTTGACGTTAATTTTATTGCTATTTTCATTTTCTTATTTCTATCAATACCCTCACTGGCCTTGAATGTGTTGCAGTACCCGGAAGAAAGTAATGTCACAATCAAATTCACGAAAAAATCACGAACGCAGCCAACCGTTACGGATGAATAACCATGCGTCTCCACCATGCTAGGAGCAATAGAAATATTTACATTTTTGCTGCATTTTGCTGATGGTTCATAGAGTCAGCATTATATACGTACACAAATACTTTTGTGGGACCTATGGAGCCGTTTGTTTGAAAAAGTAATCTCTTCAAGTTATTGTAAAACGAAACGCCTTTTTAGTAAACTGGCTATGTTTAATGGCCTTAATTAAATGTACAACGAATGTAATTAACAAAATAGTAGCATCTCCTCGCTCAATTATGTGAGTTATTGTCATCATGCAAACAATATATTTTCAATACGGGTCTTAAGTAAAGTAGTACATGGTTGTACAAAATGTAGCTAATTTATTATACAAAAAATTAAGTGTTTAAATCGAAATTCAAGCATGGCTTCACATTCTTTATCAAATTTAATCTAGACCTATTTAATTGCTAATGGTTCATTAAGACTTTAGAAAAAAAAACACACCATTTCGACCAATCTCATGATGCATCAGCATTCTTATAAAAAAAACGACGAAAAGCAATGCAATTAAACTGTAACGTTGTTATTTCAATAAAAAAGAGCTATCACTTTGCCTTACCTCTAATGCCACAAAAAAAGAAATCCAGAATAGATTTCAAACTGGTTCGAGCAACGAACGAACGGATGTACGCTGCACTCACAAGCTAAGCGTACTCATCGTGTACGGCGCAATGCCCATCTTTTGTTTAAGCTTTTTCAAAAACTGGGCCGCCATCTTGTCATGGTTACGGTTTTCGAGCGCAGTGACGGAGTAGGAAGCTATAGGGAGAGAATAAAAAGCAAACGTTAGCATGCTAAGCACCCACTTCGACAGCGCTGTACCCTACCGATCGTGAACGGGAGGCTGAGTGGAATGGTGATGGGTGCGATCTCGTGCGCCTCACTCGCGTCACGCACCACCGGAATCGCATCGAGCCGTAGGAAACATTCGCCGATGTGCTTCTGGCTCAGGCCGAGCAGCTCCGACACCTTCACGTTCAGCATGAGCAGTGCATCCTTGAGGGAATGTTGAACCGGATTGATTTTGCTGCAAGAAGGGATGAAGGTAAATATATGATTAATTTGCTACAACCATGGATCGACGCTGACGTACAGTGTAAACGATTCGTTGTAGATGGGGGAAAAGTTTTTCGACTTCGTTTTCGTCTTCAGCTCCGGCAGCGCTGCACCGAACTGATCCGGCGGCAGCACGTTCAGCTTCACGTAGCTGTCGCACGAGTGTTTGTAGTCCTTCGGCAGGCGCAACTGCTCGGCCCGCAGCACCTTGACCTGGAGCCCGTCCGGCTGGAACCAGCAGCGCACGGTGAGCTGCCCATTTTCCGGCTCCTCCAGCTGGTCCTGCTGCCGGACGCGCTCCAGATAGTAGCGATGAATGAGCTCACTCGTGGTGCAGCTGAACGTTTCCAACCGTTCGCCGATCGTGGAGCAGGCGATCGTTTCGCCGATCGTGCGGAAGTAGTGCTGGCTGAGCTGGGTGTAACAGTCGCGCAATCGCTGGAACGTTGAAATGGAGTCTTTTTTCTGAAACGGAGGAGAAGAAAGGATAAAGTCAATGTGAAGAGAGCATCCAGCCGCGGAGAGGCTTTACCTCTAAGAGCTTCTTAATGATTTCATCCATCGTTGTTTCGAGCACCGCCCAGAGATCTTGCTCCACGGCGTGCAGATCGACCTCGGTCAGGCTCTCGCGCAGCAGCGCCGCCGACTGTACGATCCAGTGCCGCAATCGTTCGACGTGCTCCACTGGCGATGCTTGCGGTTTGCTGGCAAAGAATCCGCCCGTCAGCGTTCCATTCGGGCTGCCACCGTTCGGGCCAACTTCGCCGCAGGCAAGGATCAGCGCGCGAGTTGTCTGTGTCACGTGATCGGCAATGTAGCGCACACACTTCTGTCGCCAGCTTGCCAGCCCATCGATCGGCAGCATCTCGTCGGCCATCAGCTGTTCGAGCGAAGTTTTGCGCGTCTTTTCGGGTGTGTCGCTTTCGACCGACCCGTTAACGCGCGGCTGACTGTAGCCGAGTTCGGCCGGAAGCCGGGCCAAGCTTTGCATTAGCACGCTCACGTTCGAAAGCACCGTTAGCGATCGTTCGAGCGTTGCTAGCTGTGTTGCGTTTAGTCCACCGGCCGAGCCAACCGTTGAGCCGTGCAGTGTTTTCACCTTGGAGAGCAGACGATCGGCATAGAAAATGCAGCAGCTACAGATATCCTGCGAAGGAGAGAGTGAAATTACACGGCTGGTGTTACATTTTTGTGAGCAACAGAGATATAAAAATAAATAAAAAAATAAACCTTATCTGGTGCAAATATAACTACAGTAATAAACTTGTTTGGGGCTATAACTGAATTATGGTGGAGAGTATATGCAGTGGACATGCTATGAATGTATTACCAGGCGGTCTTGTAGTACAGTTGTCAACTCGTACGACTTAATAACATGCCCTTCATGGGTTCAGACCTCATATGGGGACCGTCGCTCTGCAGCAAGGGTTGACTTGGACTTGGCTGATTTGGCTACGTGGTACTGGATAAAGTCTCGAGAGCATGCATAGGCCGACATGTCCGCGTGGGACCTTACGCCAAATAGAAGAAGCTGCTTTGTCTGTACTATAAACCACAATACGAGCCGTTTTGGATGATTGGTGTGTTAGTTAATTTGGCCCAGTAACAGGACTACGCAACAAAATTCTCAGGTACCCTATAGAGCTTAGGGACATATCATGAAAGACTGTTGAGAACTGATCCTGATCTCATATCGGTCCTGGAACTTATACAGAATTCATATCAATTCTATAACTGTTCCTTATTCCATACATACAAACATAATATATTTTGAATGTCGATCCTAGAACTGTTCTCAATTCTAGGCCAGTTCTGGAACTGATCCTGAGCTTATATTGGTATTGGAATTGATGCTGACCCCATAACGGCCATGAAACTGATTCCAAACGAGAAATTGAACACATTCTGAACCTTTAATGACCCTGGATCACTGGAATCACAAACCATTACCGGGGTTGGAACTGATCTTGACCCTATGTCGGTTTTGTAGCTCTTCACAATGTTATTCCAGTTTAAGAACTTTAGCAGGTTCTGTCCCAGTCAGGGAACGAATCTCAATCCGGGGTCGATCCTGGAACCAATTTAGTATCTACTCCGATCCTGGAACTGATTCCGCTACTTGTCAACGATGTTCGGAGTTATACCGCTAAGGATCCGTTTTGAATATCTTCCTCTCCGCTTTCTTATCCGTTCCATAGTATACAATTCTGTGATAATCGAACACTTTGAATCAGACATCAGCGAAACTATAAGGAAGCTAAGAGTACTTTGAACAGTCTCCACTGGATGAGGAGAGAGTAGACATGTTGGAAAACCAGACGTGGTGGAAGATTTGCCTCTATGAAAGGCCCCATTCCTCCACACAACGGCACATCCAAAGAGTTCTGCACCAAAACGAAGATTGTGGGATGCTAATGATCTTGGAAGATCTTTCTATGTAATATTCCCCAAAATACTGATTACGAACCATTTTGCGCTAGATGCTGGATTCAGATCTAATGCATACGTTGTGTCTCAACAAATACCCCGCATGTGTGGCGTAGGGTAACACGATTTAAAAAAAAACAGCCTCATTAAGAAACGGCAGCTAAAACCGAGATGGTGAGTTCAAAATATAGATTTTCTATTGGAGGAAGTTGCTTCCATGAACCATAACAAATGACAGAGTTGCAACACTCAAGCAAATCGAATCAAACAAACCAACATACTTACCCCGATGCTTCGCTTGAGGAACTTCTTCATCTCGTCCTTATCCGGCCACGCCAGCTGATCCCAGAAGATCTTGATCTGCGAGATGATCTCCAAAATTTCCCCCGTAGAGGAGGAACACTTCGGCCCTGAAACGGCACCGGTCGCTGGTCGCAGATCGTCCTCCTCCAGCACGGTAACGACACGGGAAATCGTCTTGATCGCAAACACGTCCAGATAGTACACGATGCCACCGCGGAACCATTGGTGAAACTCGACAATGTACGGATTGTGTGCACACTGAACCACCGTGTCGGTTTGCTGCAGGAACAGCTTCAGTATCAGGTACAGCTCGAACAGCGTGGAGCTCATGTCGAGGCTTTCCATCTCGGCCCGCCGCTCCAACTGCTCCATCCGGAGCGTGATCTTCTTAAAGCCGTTGCAAATGGTCTGCACGATCGGGCGGAGATGGGAGACGATGCGTGCCTCGTGCTGGATGCAGATCTCCCGGCTATAGTCAATGTCCATTACGCTGCAAATGTAGCATAGACATCGTTTGTGTGGTTGAAGCTTTAGCAAAGTATGATGGCGATCGCGAACGTTACCAACCTTTTAAACACTCCATCGTAGTACGTTTTGGCACGGAGCAGATCGGCCTGCAGCAGCTGCACAAACTTGATCAGCGATCGTAGCTTCTCCTCGTTCGACTGACTGCCCTCGATCGCGGACGCTAGGGACGTCTCGAACCAGGTTCGTGCACCAAGCTGCACTGCCAGCACCGTTGCCTCCTTCATGGTGGAATGCTTCGTACAGTCCACCGCCATCTGCTTTAATGCACTGAGAATGAGTAAAAAACCAAGGATTTTCCATAAATTTGAGTGTCTATCTCCTTCAGTGCCTTCCACCTTACCGTACGGTAGCATCGGAAAACAGATTCGCTCCCTTGCGCATTGCTAGTTGGTCCGCCTTCGCCAGCAGCTGCAGCACGGCTGTAACCGTCTTAACGATATCCTTATCACCGGCCAACCGTTTGCGCATCTTCACCACGATCGACAGGCAGGAGGGCAGGATGCGGCGGGCACCTTCCCAGAAGCGTTCCCGCTCGTCGTCGGTCGTTAGGGCGACCTCGTACGCACCGCACAGCTTGTCCAGCACGCTCTCCAGCAGCGTGATCGACAGCGGGTAGGTCAGATGCACCTGCGTATAGACGAACCAGGCAATGAGCGTCTGCTCGATGGTGGTTAGATTGGCACACTTCGTGTACTGCTGCAGGATCGCTTCCCCTTCGCTGGTCAGCTTGCCGGCCCACCAGTACCGGGCGACGCTGGAGCTGCGCAGCTCGTACTCCAGGATGCAGCGCAGCATCTGCTCGTACTCGTGCTTGGCGGTCGCCTTCTCCAGCTTGGAGGTGAAGAAGAACTTCACCTTGATCGTGCCCTGTGGGTCGGGTTTCTTTTTCTTCGCCAGATTGTACCACGAGATTAACCCGGTCGATGTGATGGACTGTAGAATATAAGAAAACGAGAAGTTTAGTGTTAACGTTTTAAAACACAATGTAAAGTATGAAGAGATTTGATTCAAAAGGGGAAAAGCGTTCGAATAGGTTACGATCAGGTGTGCGCGCTCGTTTGCAATTGATGCTAGCGTCCTCTATGTGTGAACGTATGAAGCTATCTCGTACGTTTCTATTATAAAGGCCTATTTAGAGATCGAGCAAAAGTGAACTAATTTCTTATAGTTATATTTCAGTTATAATGTTTTTTTTTAAATATAGCATTATTGCATATTTGCATTATATTGCATTATTTGTTTGGTATATGAACAATTATAAATTTTATACATTTTTTTATTAACATTTGATTCGCTTCACAAAAAAATACGGTGAAGTTCACATGTTAGCTTTCAAATGGCGGAAATCTGTGTTACATTTAATATTTTACTACTGGAAATAGTAGTTCAATAGTTGGAGAATAGAATATACTTTCGTTTGGCATCTAATGCTCTTTATGTTTATCTGTTATCATACATTCTATGGGCGTATGGGGGCACGGTTCATTTGGGACTTGAACCCATCACGGGCATGTTGTTAAGTCGTACGAGTTGACGACTGTACCACGAGATCGGCTTACTTTACTGGAAAACAAAAAATCGCACACACTTTCATTTAATCACTAAATAGACCAGAGTGTATGAAAGTGAAACTGCGATTTAAATATGTTGGTTTGAATTATTTAAAAATATTCTAAAATATTATTGATTGGTATTTTATACTAAACTAAAGGTAGCTGGATTCCCCAGCAGATAAATATTTTTCCATATCAAATTAACCTCCTTTAATCAACGGTTTCGTCTCAAATTTCACCAAAATGTGATAAATAATTTTCCATATCAAATTAACCTCCTTTAATCAACGGTTTTGTCTATTTGTTACATATTTGTTTTAAAAAGGTTAAATTTGACCGGAACTCATTTTTTCATTGGAGAATTTGATTGCCAACCTTTTGATGCATACTTTTGCTTTTTTTGTGCTAAACATAACAAAAACTTCAAATTTGTATCCTCATTTTCACGATATCTTTAATAACTACTTGAGAATGCATAAAAATTGCAAAAAAGCTAATAAAATAATCGAAGTTAATCACCTCCAACGGAATGCTGGCGCGTCCTATCATTTTAGCGTGCGAAGCGACAGGATTAAACAGCGACAGGACATACTTCTTAGCGATACGCAATGCTCGCAGGAATTTGTTCGGATTGTCACTGTTGTTGAACACTTCGATGATAAGCGTTTCCTTGGTGTCCTGCTTGACGGCACTGGGGAGCAAAAACAAAACAAAAAAAAAAGTGTTCTTCAAATACTGCTTAGCCACATCAACAAACACGCCGACTACCTACACAGGAAACTGCTGATTCCAGGACGGATTTAGCGTCCCCGGTACCGTTGCCGTTCGGTGCAGTTCGCGTGGCTTCTCCTGCAGATACACGATCACGAACGCGTTCGGTAGCGGCGGCTGCCGGTCGGGATCATCTGCCGGTGGTCCGTTCAGTTTGGCCTCCATCACTTCCACCCGCAGGTAGATGTCCTGGGCGAGCATGGTTTCGACGCGCTGCTCCAGCACTGCATGTCGCGCCTCGTCCACTCCGAACGCTTCCTGGATGTAGGAGTAGAGCCCCTTCTGGGTGAGCTTCTTCTGCCGGTCGACGATGTTGCCCTGCTTGATCTCGTGCAGCACCTTCTCGTACAGTATCTCGACCTTTGCAGCGTAAAGAAAAAGATGAAACAGGAAGACGATTGAAACGAAAGTGGTTAAATTGTTACAATATTATGCCATTAGGAGCTAAAGATTGCACGAGATCTAGAGAACAGCTCATAGGAAATACAAGCCGTTATCTAAAGCGTGGGTCCGGGGGGCCTTATCAATGTTACAGCTTTGCGTAACCGGCATGATACGCACGAGAAACACTAGTTTGTGATAGCAAAGTAACACTTTTTTGTCTCCACTTAGATAGCGTTCATAATGCAGCAAGTATGCTGTAGGAACCAGGCATTTTTAGTAATGAAATAAAAGAGTTGGTTACAAGTTTAATTAATGATAAATTTGATTGATCGAAAAATTATGTTGGAAATAGTTGAGAACTGCAATATTCTTTGATTCTTTGAGCCAAGAACCGTACATCACGGTCACTTTCACTCGATCACGATCACTAAATTAACTCCCTCAACAGAGAGCAATGAAAGGTGCAAATGTTTCATTTTTTAGCTTCCCAAACGTTTGGCAAGTCAACGCAACATCATCACTTGTTAATCATCACTCATGCCCTTTTTATTTCAGTTTTGTGGGAGAAGCAGCTTATCACGACCGCACCATCTCCGTTGTTGATTAAACGGATAGAGCGAGCGCTTCATGGTAACACGACGCACAAGCGAAACCAGATGGTTTCTAGTTTTCATTACCACCAGAGCACAGCATCGATCATTCTAACGGTAACCTTAACAAAAGAAATAAAATAAACCCGTCCGCGATTACCATCTTGCCCGATGAAACAACAATTGCACTTGCAGCGCTAGCACCCTTCTAGCGGACAATTGAACCGAACAAATTCCAGCCGCACGATCGATCTTGCACTCATGGAAAAGTCCACAAAAGCAAGGGATGAACTCTTGGCTGCTTTGTGTCACCGGGTTGGAATTTTCTCCGTGTCACTGGCCACTCTGGCGCCCTTAGCCGGACGGATTTAATTGGCCCGGACAGCTCCGTTTGGCGTACCCGCACCCAACACAAAAAGGACACAATGCGCGGGTAATTGTTTCTCGCTCAACCGTACAAGGGCAACTGCGAAGAGTCAGAGAGAGAGTGCGATCGGGCGAACGAGAGAGAGAGAGAGAGAGAGAGAGAGAGAGAGAGAGAGAGAGAGAGAGAGAGAGAGAGAGAGAGAGTGTCGCATTAAAAATAGCGCTTCAACGCTCGACATGTGATCGTGGGTTGCAGTACGGCCCGGTGATAAACCACCATCCGACGGCAGCACTATCAGCAAACAGCGAAACAGGCGTTCCCATCTTGACGTGCTCCAAACGTCATTCACACACGCCAACGCTGGAAGACGTACTACTGGCAAGGCAAGAAAAGTGGTGGCGGCATTTCCTTAGTGATCCGCGTAAGTATCCGCAGCGATTAATCGCTATCGGCGGCTTCTACTAGGTCATACGCAGATGGTGCCGGCTGTGGTGGATGCTGCTGATGGTGGCGGAAGAATACACACAGTGCGTGCTGCGACGTGACTGCAAACTGCAAAACTTCCTGATTCGCTGCAGCCAGCCACTTGAGATTGGCGTAACGAAAATCAGTGGCACTGCGTTTCTTGTGGCGTCATCGCGGCAACTGCTTTCCATTACTCACAACCGCCGGCAGGGTGATGCATAATTGGATCCATACATAATCTCAAGGTTCGTGGGATGGGAATGAAAATACCAATTTGTGCAGACCGCTCGCACATCCCTCTAATCTTGACCTTGATCGTGTGTTATCTTGCGGCCTTCAGCAATCGGAGATCGGTTGAGTGATTATCTTGCAATAAGCAACCAAACATATTCACGTGCCAAACGTGACGCGCGCCAAAGCAACTCATTAGGGACCCCGTCAATCAGCGCGTCCAATATCGGCTCAACTTAGTGGCGCGATCGAGCAAGAGAGCGTGTGAGTGATGTGGTAGTAGCTTCTTTTAAAAATAGTCCAGAAGAAAGCATCTCGAGGTGTGTGCGAGTTGTTTGGTGTTTTGGGATGGTTTTAATTGTGTTTAAAACTTCATTGCACGTTCGTGCGTTTCACTTGCAACGGCTCGTAATATCTGTGCCTGATCGAGGTTGATCGACTAATCTTCTGCTGCTAATTACCTACATTTAGATCGCTTGCTTTGGCATGTATATGTGTTTTTTTGTTCTTGCTTTGCTCGTTTACTTACGCTCGCGGGATGTAACAGTTTGCACACAGACACAACTGCGATTGGGAGGGTACAAAAGTTTAGTTCAATTCCGGAACTCAAGTGCTGTTTAGATGTGGTATAATTGAATAACCTATTTCCACTTAAGCTTGGATGGGTTTTGAGGGGTTTTTATACTTTTGGCGCAAGTGAATGAGTGACTTCTTTCTGAATCTTGTGTGAAGGGATGTGAATTCTATTGCACATGTATAATTTTGTAAAACGAAAAGAAATTATGGTGTTATCAATATAGGAATGGCTTTTTTTTTCTAAAAGGATTTTTGCAAAACTTTTTAAATCTTAACGAGTGGAAAATTTGACGATCGAATAAAGGTGCCGTAGAATCCACTTGTTGGCATAGTACATTCAGAATGGTGACAGTTTGAATACTTCTTATTCTTCTCTTTCTTATTATTATGTTTCTTCTCTTGCGAAACAACCGATGTCAGTCAAGGCCGGCCTGTATCACTAATGGATTTGGCTATCAGTGACTTATTGATTGACCCATAACATGATACAGGATTGCTTTAGCCAGCTTAACATCATAAGTGAACAATTCAATTCTGTTAAATACATTTCAACAATTTAAATGCAATCTAGAGTCTCAATGATCGATCGTTATTGGTTGCTCGGAATTCGTACAATTTCCATTTGACAATTTTTGCGGATTACATTTTACGGATTGGAAATGCATCTAACAGTGTTGAGCTGGCTAGAGGAATCCTGAAATCTGTCCAACATACGGGGTATTAACCCCTGACGGGCATGTTGTTAAATCGTGTGAGTTGACGACTTTATCACGAGACCGACTTGATCACCAGCATGTCATATACATCACTTTCCATGCGAAAGAGTCCAGAAAGTGTGCTAAATGTGTTAGAACTCGTGCTAAACCCTGTAGCCAATCTTCAGTCGCATTTCTATGTTAGTCAATTTCCTAATTATTTCGTAAAATCTTTCTTGGCCTCACAAATGTTCAACTATTGGACATGTATCTCAGGATCTCTACTCCATAACATCCTTAAATCGTATTTCTAATCAATGTTAAACATTCACCTTTCCTTTTCTCTCTCTATTTCTCTCTCTATCCCTTTATTTCTCTCTCTATCTCTCTCTTTCTCTCCCACACACACACTTTCTCTATCACTTACATTTCTTGTGCTGTATTTTTGGCTTTGATAGTTTCGATCTGAACAGCTTCTATTGCAATGAAGTGATCTTTTATGATCAGCTATGACATCTATGTGTTGGTTGGTTGGGTCTTACTTTATCCCTTTGACACTTTAAGATGTGACGGATATTCCAATTCTTTTTTCAAGCTATTTCAAGTTTGCCGCACGATGCTTCAAAACGTCAAAATTATTCGATATCATAGAGCACAATCTCGATTGCGCGGCATCCTTTCTCAAATACCAGACAGCATACGCGCAATACGGCTCAATTCACTTTGCCTATACCGAAATAGCCATCCTGCTAAAAAACCCAAAGAAATTTGGACTAAAACACAACGTAACTGCACAACTTTTGCATCTACCCAAACAAACGAATACACCGACCCAAGTCCCTTGTTCTCGTTCTCGCAAAGATCGTTTCTTTCGCCGGGTTTTGCAAGCAAACGACCGCAAACGCATAAACCGAACCGATCGACTTACATTTCGCCGAAGGTGGGGGGAGGGAGGCGATTCCACCCGCCTGGGAAGCCGCCGATCGAAAGTATGTGTGTGCGATGTCTTTCAATTGATGGGATGATGGGTTATTTATGGAAGCCCCCCTGGTAGCACACAAAGGCACACATTCACACCGCTGCACTGCTAATTCGACGCGATCGTAGCGTATTTCGCGCAGTCCCATTTTCGCCCTCCCCCTCAGACCCCCCCTGTTTACTTACATAGTTTTCCGCGTCACCCAGCTTGCCCGGCGAAGCATCTCCGTTGGCAGCGATCGGCGGGCCGAGAATCCCTGCCGGGCCGAGAATCACGGCGACCGACGATGGTCCAGCAGGTCCCGCGCCCGGTCCGGCCGTTCCGTTGGCGGGTGGTGGTGTGTCCGATTCCTCGCCGTGGGGCGGCACGGGACTGTTTACGTGGAGCAGAAACGCATCGGAGCGTTGCTTGAGCAGGGTGCCGAACTTTTCGAAGAACGGCTTCCGTCGGCCGGGCCGCCTGCGTGCCGGAACGGTCGGCGAGGGAAGAAAGAAGGGGAAGAGTTTGGTGGTTAGGGAGGGAGTGTGATCTTTGCTGCGGGTCGTTTGCACGAGTTGGATGTGCGGTGTGGTACGGCAAGGAGAAGAGGAAGAACAAGAAAAAAGTATTGAAAGTTAATGAAGATCGCTAACCGAAATGTTTCCAAACCAAAACCATTACAAAAACCACACACACATGCACACACACACACATGTACCACACTCACTAACCCCCCAACGTCGGGGTGTGGTGGGAAACGGGCAAACATGCTTTGGTGTAAACAAATAAGATAGATGTAATTGTTTGATCGATGATCGTGTTCGCCGTTTTACGAAGCTGTGTAGCCGTGCGCGCTCGGTCACTCGGTGAATAAATTATGCTCACGATAAATTATGCTCAAGCGCCATCTCCGGAATGTAAAAACAAAGAACAAACGACCTACAAAAGAAGATACAATCGAGTAGGAGATGAGAGTAGAAGGAAGAAAAAAAATTCGGCGATCTTCAGCCGATCGGTGATCTTCGGAATTGTTTATTTTATCAGAATGATGTGCTGCGAAGATCATTTCAACTTCATTCGCTGCTTGATTCCGGTTTGAAGGCGAAATAAGATATTCATCATCGAAGTTCGAGTGTTGCCGCGATTATCGGAATCGTTCGGTAGCAGCACGCATTCGACGTTAATGTTGATTGTTAAATTAATGATCGTGTTTGGATGGTATCATTTGTTTAATATTGTAATATTGAAAAAAGTGGAATGTTTAACCTTTAAAGATCAACATTGTGACAAATATAATAATAACATTCAGTCATTATTAACTAAAGAAAACCCGTTATGAATATCCCATGTCGTATGCTTATAATCCGGATCGCCTCAGATTGTGGGATTGTAAGATATTTGCCTGCTTCAAAATACACAAACAGCAAACGAAACACATCGGACTAATCTAACATCGACTCGGATCGACCTACACAATGTTCCGGCGAACCTTCGCCAGCCAGCCAGTCAATCGTAAGTGACCTGTGGAATCGCCTTGTGGGAAGCCTCTCATTCCCCCGTGGGCAGTGCGCGACAACTGCGAGAACAGGTTTTCTTGGTCCGTGGTTTCGCTCGACCGTGCCGCCGATTGGACGCGTAATTATGCACAACGGAACAGTAACGGAGCCAGGAAACTGTCAGTCTGGTCTGGCGACGAACCACGTCGTGGTGACTGAACGTGGCACACAGCGAGCGCGCTCCAGAGCCGTTAGAAACGTTAGAGCCGGTTAATGAAAGCTTCCTCCTCCAGGGCCGACAATTGGCATTAAGGGGTTACAATCGTTGACAGAGTGTCACCTAAATGCGAATCGGTGGCACATCATTGTGGTCAATTATTGAACGGTACTCGAGCGATGTTGATGGGAAACCCCGACCGGCAAGGATGCACTGGTGTGAATTACCGAGTTCTCTAAGTTGACGTAAACACGCTTTCACGCTTTGCTGCGTATGTGTATTGCGCTGACCAGTTGCTGACTTTTGGGGATGATAATTTAGGAAAGTGTACCGACAAAAAAAAAGAAACAAACAAATATTTACCAACGTCCACAACGTTACGGTGAGTCGAGATTTGGGTTCGGTCAGTGAGCTGGTCAGTCAATATTTGAAGCATTTTGAACGCAAACAGCCTTGCCCCAATGTTGACGGTGAGCAAATACCGGTTGCCGGTGGCTCAGAGGCGGATGGAAAGGCTCAAAGGTCATTACTTAGTTGAAAATACCATTGCCTATGGTTAATTTAAATCATCTAAGAAACCAAATCTATATATATCCGAATTTTACATCTTTTTTAAAGGCCCATGACAAACGACTCTCCTTATCTTCCTACCATTCTACACTCATAGGCTCACCCACAGGGAGTCGAGCACTTATGTTACGCACACGATTATAAATTTATTCCTCAATCAATTTGATTTTCCTAATCCCAGTAACCGTTGATTATCCTTCCAAATCCTTCCACGTCACAATAAGAAGTTTCTGGAAACCCGAACAATCCGGTCCGAGCCTCCGATTAGTACTCCGGTTTCCGGTATCCGGTTAGTACTCTAAAGTACTAACTAAACTCGGAACCTTAAATAAAATGCCATTCGATGATTCAATGAAATAAAGAGAGATTCAAACGCGGAAGCTCTTGGAGTTAAGAGGTTTAATTCTAACATCCGAAATAGGACATAGCCACTGGATTTCCAAGCCAAACACCCCCTTCCGTCTGCATAGGCTTCCCAACCTTTGGATTAGAAACAACTAGCGAGAAGGACTGGTTAGTAGGCAAAGTATCAAAGACTCTGTCCACAATTGCTGTTTGTTTCTCCTCCGCTACGACCCTGTGACTCTTGTTGAGGGCCTATCCTTCGCATGGCCTGCCGGAGAAGCTCGATTCGTAACAACTCATGAGTCACCAAAGTTCAGCAAACTGTGCGGATCGCTCTTTCTGTCAACACAATCACTACATTCAACGCATTTGACGCAAAATTTCTCCGCCTAGCGGAACTTCTCTCCCAAATGTTCCCCCGGTGGAACAACATTAAGAAACACGCAAACCTTCAACACACACGCGGGGAATTTCCTTACGCAACTGGGACAGCTTTTTCGTACGTAAGCCTTTCAATTCGTTCGCGTTTTTTTTAAACAGACTGGGGTTCCTATCAAATTATGCATCTTGTACTGCGCGATTGAGTTGCATGTTCTGTGCAAGTGGCAGAAAGAATTCTCCCATCAAATTATCCAAACAAAAAAATCAAATCCTCCAGCAATGTTAACGACATAGCGATCGCACGAAACAGAGTGCCTTCTTACTATTCTGACATCTTACAGGAGCGGGAGGCACTACCGCTACTACTATTGGGCAGCGGAACGCCTCGCAATGACGCCATTCGGCACTGAATCATACGCAAATGAGCGTTACGCAAGCGCTGGGGCAATGAATCTGGAGGAATGATAACAATGGCCGGTCGTTGTTGGCCTGTATATTCCAGGCCAACCGGCGTCTATCAGTCTTGTAAATATTCACCCCCATCGCTTATAGAGGTTGCTGTCGGGCTGATGGATGATCGCGTTTAGCAAGGGGAGGCCCGAGTTTGGGAAGGTGCTGCCTCACATTCGCTATCGTTCAATCAACCCAACAGAACGCCGCGGGCGGGGGATTTCTTTCGGGTTTAAGGAGATTGTGTTACAGAAAAAACAACCTTATAATGAATAAATTAAGACACACTTCGTGTGAGCTTATAAGAGATCTTGTTTGTTTCGTTTTGTAGATCAGCTTGGCAAAGATGCACAATGATCTAGGAATGAATAAAGCATTTAATTCTATTAGAAAAATAAATAACGTAAAATAGAGGCTGATGTACGTTAAATCCATATACACATTCCCATAATGCTGAAATGCCCGCAACATGTGTCGTAAATCCTACTTAGGAGCTGTGGCCGCTTAATTCATTTCCCAATGAGGAAGGCCCACACATAATGGGGACACTTTCAGTGCATACATTAAATCCCGCCAGTACATGATTTTTGCATTTTCGCTTGGAAGAATTTGCCCTTTTATTTTTGCCCTCACACAGTAGTACTTTGTGAAAACCACTCATTAAAAGTTAATGCGACGCGCCGTACTGAGCGTGATTTCACTTCCCCCAGATGGTGGAACCGGTTGTGCATACCGGTTGCCGCAGGTTCTATTCTACCAGCCAGATTCTACCTTACCGAGGTCGGATAGTACGGGAACCTGGTTAATATAAAACACTGAACCGGTTTTGTTATCGTTGCATCATCCGGCGAGCCGGGTCCGATATGTTGCAAACGAATAGAGTAAAATCCTTTCAGTTCGTGATGCAGAACACAGATATACACTATTGTCGATGTATTATTTTTCCTTTGTATTTTTTTAAGGCTGTAACGCAAGGCAGTAAACCTCATTTCGGTTGTTCAACTTTTACTTTTCCGCCCACAAACAATCTCATTCAGGGTAAAGTGAAAGAAAGGATGGCCATCGACCCAACGCGTGGGCACGCACGCAAAACACGTGCTTCTTCACATTTAAATGTCAATGCCTGTTGTTGGCAACGTTTGCCGATTCGATTTTTGGTAACGGTGTCGTCTACCGGTATCTGCTAAAGAAAAACCGGTCTTTTTAATGACATACGATCGCATAATTTTACAACCCTCACCAGATTAAGTTCGGCTATGTTCGGTTTCATTTTTGCTTGTCTGATAGATCTGATAGATCGATTATGTTATTAGTAATAAAATACCACCAGGGGACTGTTGTGATGCCTATTTTGTTCTATCTTTACTTTACAAGATTGAAAGACCTAATACATATGCCAATACTGTGCAATTTCTAGCTCCAGTACAGGATTTCTCTAGCCCGCTTAGCATCGGAAACGAAGAATTCAATCCCGTAAAATACATTTCAACAATAAAAATGGAAACTCGAATGATCTGTCATTGGTTGCTTGGTATACGCACGACATTCATTTGACAATGTTGAACAGGGATTTTACGGATTGGAAATGAAGCTTACAGTGTTGAGCTGGCTAGAGAAACAATGTTAGTACTTTCTGTTAACCTAATCTAAAATTGATTGAATGGACTTTTCACTGTTTTCCGGCTCAGTTTTCAATATGAACAGCATTATTCAAGACTTGCAAAGATGTTTCTCAACCTCTGTCATTATTTGTGATAACTGTGCTGTTGAAAAAAAACACATCTCGCGATTGTTGAATAATGCAGTTCACATTAGAAACTGAAGCGTAATACAATGCATCGACATTCCTGACTAATCTGACATAGACGATAAACTATCGTTGATCTATTTACTTGTTTCTTTATTAGAAACTTTTCCACTTTTTTGCATTATCCTCCACAACGTTTTCACATTTAAGTGACCTCTAATTGAAACAAAAATGTAAACAGAGCAAAACATCCTTTCAACTAGCAAAGACTTAAAAAAAACATCACCGATCACCGATCGCTAGAATGAAGAGAGAAACATTCCTGTCTCAACGCTGCCTTCAACCGTCGCCGTGGAAACGAGCGGTTCAGCCTGGGGGTGAAAAATTCGACCGACATTTTTGCGCACAAAGAGGAAAACAAAACCAAAACAAAACAGTCACACACATACACACACACATTCTCTATCTCTTGAAAACCAATCACAAAAGAGAGTTAAAACACCGCTCGTTACACATTGCTCTTGCTCTAGCGGGCATGCACGGTTTCGCCCATCTTACCCATCAGCCGGTACGACCGCTGGCACAGTTCCACCGCCCGGTGACTCCTTCGCCGCGGGGCGATCTCCATCACTACTCGGCGCTGACATTTCCACCATTTGTGGTCTGCAACACCCTTTTGAGAGAGCTTTTCTTTTGCTACAACAAGCGGCCACCAGCCGTCCCCTTTCCAATCACTTCTTCTAGCACGAATGCAACCCCGCTCTCTGCGGAGGCACTACCCCCTCTTGCAGTGGTTAGGGGAGGAAATGCCGGCAATGCTATTTTTACTAGATTCGCGGAAAATCGGCAATCACGTAATCGGAAGCAGGGAATGCTCTTGCGCCTTCGTCGTTGCACACTGAGCGGCCGAAAATGGCGACGAACGCTCTTTTTTGCTACCCGCGGGGTTCTTTGCACCGCGGGGTGCCGTTGTTCTTTTGATGGTACTTGTTATTGGCACACGCACACACACACACACACACACAGTCACTTTGCTCCCGAGGGATGGGTCCCGAATGAGTGGACGATGCTTTTATAGCTTTTTGCTGCCATATCGTGAACCATTGAGCAGATTAGATTTTTAAAAGCACACTTTTGATTTGGCAAGATGGATTAAAGCATACACACATACACAAATACACCAATGCACGAATGTCATTCCCAGCCCTGCCTTCCACAACCTGTGACCTTCAAATTTCCAAAAGGGTTGCTAAGATAAATCTTCCACCTTTCGGTCGCTTTGCTTTGGTTCTTCGCGTCTTGTTTCGTCCGCAACAAAACTCGCCACACCACGCCACCACGTCTTTTTATTGCGTGTGCCGCGCGTCGTCAACGACTTAGCTGCGTGCTTCTTTTTTTTGTGGGTGTGTTGCCCTCTCAATTCACTTGTGTTTTTATTTTTGTGTTTCCCTTGTCTTTCGCTTCCTGGGTGAACGGTGTACACTGGTCAGAGACTTCCCCGCACTCCCGGATAATGCAGAGAGGGCACAATAATGCTCAACAGCACCACGCTTGCTGATGACCCTGTATCGAGCACGCTTCACGATCGACGCTTCGCGCTGCAGCCTTCCATGGTGGAAGCTCTCGGACGACTGCGTGAGCAGCCGCAGCAGCAGCAGCAGCAGCAGGAGAACGCAATCCACTTTACCGAACGAATATCTCTTGCTTTGGCCGCTTTGCGCGTACTCTCTTTCTCTCACGTGTTGGCAGGTGTATGCAACTTTTGGGGTAAGGGTACAATTTCTTGCATGTAACTGACCGTTTTGGTTGGATAAACATGTGTAAGAAGAATTGAAACGTGGTTCTTCTTGCAATTACATTTTAGCTTTTGCAAAATTGGATATTCATACCTGCATGATGTTACTTATAGTTTTGTTTTCATGTCATTGTTATGGCTTAGGATATGTACAACAACAAGTTCTTAATATCGGATCAGAGGTTACGTTTTAGCATCAATAGTTTTAAGGTTTTATCAGAAGGAAACGTGCCCATTTTGATTTCATTTTGCACATGTTATATGGATCGAGAAGTACATGTGATCATGATGTTTATAATTTTGTTCACATGGGATAAATATTTAGATAAAGATATTCAATTTATGCCTAAGTCGCAAACCTAGACCAACAACAGTCTGTTTAGTTGTTATACGGTACTACAATCGTTTGGCCTGTTGCAGGGCTTAGTAGCAGATAGCTGCATATCTTCTAGCCATCTCAGATTCAGCCTACCACGCTAACTTTATGTCCTTGTGGACGGACTATACGGATTGGATCGTCCTGTTCCATAGCATGATCAGCTCGCCAAAACCTTGCGATCTTGAAACGCAGCATCTGCTTCTGGTCACAGAGGTTGAACAGAGTCTATTAATCAGAGGCGAATGTGCGTACTGGCACTTTAAGATACTATCGACCAACAACACTTTTTACGTCAGATATTATTGAAAAGCTTGGAAAAGGAGAAGTAAAACACGTTTGCTATACATGATTTCTCAAGTGTTGTTTTATGTTTCCCGATTTTTTTTTAATTTGTTACACAATTTGCAGACTGTTTCTCAAAATTTGATGCATCATTTGCATCAGAAATGGAGGAACGAGATTCCAATATAATTCGTGGGAACTATTTAGAAATATGTGGAAAACAATAATTAAATCATTCGGGTAGCAGAGAATAAAAACATTCGGGAAGTACCTATTAAATCGGGAGATGAATTAAAAAAATGGAAATGCCGTTAGGTTATGTTGGGTATATGGAAATACCATTGAGCCATTGAAGTTTTTTATAGTGAATTTCAGGCTACTATGTGATCTCACGCTGAAGATGTTATTGGAATTTCCTATCAATTGGGTTTACTATCGTCCAATTGCATCTCCGTTGGTCACGCGAACATTTATAACATTAATAATGGTTCCAATAGTAAAAAGCTCGTAAAAACCCAGCCCGTAATATATTTTTAGGCCGTCCACAAGGACAGAGGAGGCGTGGTAGGCCAAAATTGAGGTGGCAAGATGGCGTGGAGGCGTCCGCCATTAAGGCCGGGATAACGGACTGGCAGACGAAGGCGCGAGACCATGAGCGGTTTCGGACACTCCTGAGGCAGGCCAAGACTGCAAAGCGGTTGTAGCGCCGGATAAGTAAATAAGTAAAAAGCTCGGTGTCAATTGAAGTCACGTATTAAACAAAACGATCTAGAAACAAGAACTACAGGAATATCCACCCTCGTCCATTCTCGTAAATGTCAATCAATCACGATCATAGTCATCATGGGTGTTGGTTAGAAATGTGTAATGCATTACCTTATACATAAAATAGCGGTTCCAACAGAACACTACCACAGTTATATTTTCTTTGTTCTTCATCATTTCGAAACTATTACGTCAACAATTATAAATACGTGTTACAGCCTGCCTTCGTTTCTGCGTAGGCCGTTCTGCAATCTTCGAGCTCCCGGACCAAATGCTTCTTTACTGGCCCATCTTCTGCTTTAGCTTCTTGATAAACTCTTTGGCCTGTTTATCACCCTGCCGAAATTCAAGCGCTCGCAGGCAGTCGATATCTACGGAAAAGTTGTGAAGGTAAAAGGGAATGTGATGTAATGAAGCCTTCTTTTATAGAGGAAGATCAAGTTTGTTAATGCTCCTCTGCCCGTGATCTTACCCATCTTTTGTGGTCGCGTTAGGACCAGATGCTTCTGTTCGATTTTCCCCGCATCGCCCGATATGTCCGCTATGTCATTAAAGCTTAGATAACACTCGGCCAGATATTGGTTGGACATGCCGAACAGATCCTTATCCTTGATGCTGAACATGATCAGTGCGTTCGGAATGGCGCGCTGCTCGGGAGTAAAGGTTCTAAAGGGGGTAACAAATCAAATGAAATTATCAATTTCTACCAACTACTTTCCCACTTCCTGAAATGAAACAACCAACTTACATCACAAACTTCTCATCGTACAGTGGAAACAGCGTTTTGCTCTGGCACTGCGTTTTCGGCTTGGCCACGCCGACGAACCGCTCCTCGGGCAGGAAGTGGACGCGCACGAACGGATCGCAGGACCCGTTGCCGTCCATCGGCTTCAGATTGCGCGCGTTCACAATCTCCAGCTCGAGGACGTTCTCCTTGAAGAAGCACTGAACCGTAAGCATACCGTAGCCGGTGGCCGACGCATCGCTCTGGTTCTGCTCCTCTAGCCTATCTAAGTAATACTGATGGATGAGATCGGTCGTTTCGTACCCGTGCAGCTGCAGCAGACGCTCGATGTGCGCGAGCGTCTCCTTGTCGGCGGCCGTTTCGGACTCTCGGTTTTCCGCCGTCTTGAAGTTAGCCACCATCAGGTGAAGCGTGTCGCGCAGGTTGGCAAAGAAGGAAGGGGGCCGTCGTTTCTGTTGTGCAAAAGAATTGGGCATTAAAATGGTTGGCAATGCTCAGCTCCAAAACCGAGCAGACCGCACTTACATCCAAGTTACTCTGGATCAGGTCGTACAGGATCGTCGTCAGCTCTGCCCAGATTGCGTCCAGTACGCGCTCGAAGTTGATCTCATTCAGCTCCGCGTTCAGCACGCTCAGCGATTCCTCCATGTACATCATCAGCCGATCGAGCGAGTTCGAGTCTTGCTGCAGCAGTTCCGCACCCTCCACGAGGAAGCGGCGCATTGCCGGAGCCATCTTGCGCGCCAGTTTCTCCACGAGATCGAGAATCTTGTTCTTTTCCGTATCGATCGCGTTGTCCAGCACGGCTCGGAGCGTTTCCTTGCAGCGATCCGCCTCGATGCTGCTCTGCACATCGCCCAACTTAGCCAGTATGTCATCTACGCCCAGCTCCGTCGCAAACGGCTTCAGACTCTGTCGGATGTAGTCGATGTTGTTGATGGCGAGGCACCACTCACTCGTGACTTCAAACTTTTTCTCGTACACGTTCTCCACCACGCCGAGATTTTCAACGCGCGCCGACATCCGATCGGCGTAAAACACACAGCAGCGACAGATGTCCTGGGAAGGTGGAAACAACACATCAAATATACGTACGTCACTTAATTCAGCCAACAAACGACACTTACATCCACAATTTTCGCCACAAATATGTACGCTCCCTCCACGTCGGGCCAGGCGAGCTGCTGCCAGAAGATTTTGATCTGATAGAAGATCGCCAGCGTATCGACGGCCGAGGAGGAGTATTTCACCGTCTCGTCCACCGGCTGCAGCTTGTCCAGCTCGATCGCCTTATGGATGCGCATCAGCGCCTTGTACACCGCAATGTCCAGCCAGTGGGTGACGCCGGTCGTGAACCAGCGATGGTACTCGTCGATCGCGAAGTTACTCTCGCCCGGGCTGAGTGCCGTGCCGAGCGTGCAGAAGCGCTTCAGCACCAGGTACAGCTCGAACAGCGTCGTGCCCATGTTGATGTCCTCGTACTCGATGAACCCACTGTCACCGCCCCGGTGCGATGACGTCTCGGGCAGGTCGATGCGCTTCAGCTTGCGGCAGATATCCTCCACCGTCGGTTTGATCAGCTCCGCCAGCTTCAACTCGTACGTAATGTACAGCTCCTTGGTGTATGGGAAATGCATAATTCTGAAAAGCAAACACAAACAGCCTTTAGGTACTTTCCTTTCCTCATTTCTCCAGCACTCCTGCACCTACTCTTGAAATGTTTTGTCGTAGTATTCGATGGACTTCTGTATGTCCGACCGGACAAGCTGAATGATTTTGATTAAATTCTGCAGCCGATCCTCGTCGGTGCCGGTCTGCAGGAAGTGCCCTTCCTTGATGCCGCCAAACCAATCCTCCGCCCCGGACACGACCGCACTGGCCAGCGCCTCGCGAATGTCCCAGTTCGGTTCGGTTTCGTTCGACCGCCGGATCCATCCGTACATCTGCACCGGGAACAGATCCGTCCCTTCGGGCGGCTCCAGCAGCGCTACCTTCGCAATAATGTGCAGCACACTGTTCAGCGTTTTCAGCAGCAGCTTGTCGCCCGTATTCTTCTTGCGCAGCTTCCGGACGGCGGAAAAGCAGGACGGTAGCAGCTTCTTCGTCGCCTCCCAGAAGCTCTTCTGCTCCTCCTCCGACACGGCCAGCGTCTGTATCGGGCGGACCAGCTTCTCCAGCAGCGTGTCGAACAGCACGAACGACAGCGGATGGTCCTGGTGGATCGCCGCAAAGACGGACCACTGGATGAAGGCTTCCGTGGTGGAGGAGAGCCCACTCTGGGCGGAGTGTTGCGTCAGCACCGCCTCGCCCTGGATCGTGAACTTGCCCGACCACCAGTACGGCGTGACCTTGGACGATTCCAGCTCGTGCAGCAGCAGAATGCGCAACAGATGGCGATGCTCCTGGGCCGCCACCTGGCTGTTTTTCTCCGAGCTAAAGTTCAGTCTTATCCGGATCGTGCCCTGGCGGCGCAGCTTGTTCTTCTTGTCCAGATTGTACCACATCAGCATGCCCGAGGCTGGAATTGACTGTGGACGAGAGAGGCCGGGTGTGACTAATGGAACGGATTACACTGCACTATTACGCCCTACCTTCAACGGGATGCTGGTACGACCGATCAGTTCATTGTCGTGCTTGCCAGTCGATGCGGTCTGCGCAATCTCCTTCATCAGCTTGCGCAGTCCACGCACGCCCTTCACTTCGAACAGTTTGTTCATTTTCTCCTTCACCGTTTCGGCGGGATCAAAGTCCCACACCTCCACGATCAGATTGGCATCGTTTGCGTCCTCAGCAATTGGCCTGCAGGAAAACGGATATAGGAAAATCTTAGGATTAGTACAACTTCCTTATCACTTAAAACGATGGCGTTGGATACGACTAGCAACACCCATCGTGAGAATCGGTGTACACATCACACATTGAAATATTCACACTTTCATGATAAACTTATAATTTGATCTTTAAAACCAGCTTTGTTCCAATAAGAATCCCATCTACTCGGATAGAAAACATTCCACTTTTCCATCTTGACTCAAACTTGCTGTAAGATGATGCTCTCTTGTTGCACACCTTTGCAATGCCATTTCACTCGCCCTGACCCGCTTAATTCCGATGCCAACGGAGCGACCTTAAGCAGAGCAGTGCTAGTAGTGAGCGTAACATTTTGTCGGACTCAATAATTCTCCAACGCAAGACAAACACGAATGGGAAAATCAGAAAAGATGCTCGATTACTTACAGCGAGAAGTGTTCCTCCCACACCGGGTTGAGCGTGCCCGCCTTTACCGAGGTGTTGTAGCGATGGTTCGGATTGGACGCGATGTACATCGTGACGAACGGGTCGGACAGACCGTTCGAATCTTTCGGCTCCAGATCCTTCGCCTCGACGATCTCGACGTTCAGCCGCAGCTGGGGCGCTTCCTTGTCGCGCGCTATCTGCAGTATCTCGTTGTGCTTCTCGTCCGACATCTTGAACGCTTCCTGTATGTAGGGAAAAAGGACGTCCACGTTAAGCTCCTCATCGTCGCAACCGATGTTGTGGATGTTCTCGAACAGGATCTCCTCGTACAGCTCCTCGATCTGGCCGGGTGAAAAGGCGGGCAATTTGTTAGACAAGGAGATAAACTAATGCACTAAACAAAACCCAAAACACATTACGGTCATCGAATGGACGATCAGGCTGGCTTGCTGTTCGATCTCTTCCTTCCGCACACCCCGGAACGGATGGTACGGCAATCGACCGGGACGGTTGGCCGTGGTCGTGCCGTACGGGTTCTCCGATGCCCGCCGGGCAGTGGTGGACCCGTAGTCACGCTCCTGCTGCCGCTGGACGGCCGGTTTTTCGCGTCGATCGAGCGAACGGAACGATTTCGTCAACCGCAGTGTACCGAACTTGATGTTGAACTTTTTGTTACCACTTAAACCGCCTCCGTGCAGGAGCCGCGGCAACGAGTAAGTGCTCATGGCTGGAAGTTAATTTCGTTAGCGTGTTTCTTCTAGCCGTCGTAGGTAGTAGGTGGGAAAAACGGGAAATAGTATCGTGAAAACTATCCGCCACACAACCGATCGATTACATAAAATGCTCCAAATTCGTTTGGTTTCTGCTTCCACCTCAACAACACACAACCATTTTAGTTGACCTCTAGTTATCGATCGACGATCGTAAGGGTTTTTCGAATTTCTAACCAAACCCGAGCGGCTATGTAACGTGTAATAAATTCAATTAAAACATTCCATCACACAGACATACACATCTCACGCACGTTTCTGAGGTGATTTAAAAAAACGCTACACCTTGCAATATTCTTTTTCGGTGGGTGGAATATAGGAGAATCCGCACACTTCAGCTTTAGCACATCCGTTTTGTCGGTGTGGTTTTTTTATGGTTGTATTGCACAGACACACACACACACACACACACACACTCTAGCGAACCGTTCCCAAACCAGCCGGGGACCGCGAAATTTGAGTATTTTATTTTTACCTTCCCTCTATTCTACACTGCGAGCACAAGGCGCGAAATGATTCGTTCTATTTTCATAACACCCATGCAAGAACAAAAACGCCGATACCGATTGAACCGGGCGGGCGTGATCATTTCCCCCTTTTTTGCGCTAAGAAGATCCAGCCATTAGCTTCTCACACTTGTGCACTTAGGGCGCGCGATTGAGATAAGCCTTTTTGTGGTATTCATTCGAAAAAAAACGGGTTCGTTGCTTCAATCACTTTCCACTGATACCGTTCGCTACAATTAACGTTACATATAAACTAAACTCGAACTCTTGCGATCTCTTGTTTCACTGCTTCGACTGGGATGTTGCTGCTGCTGCTGCAACTGAACACGCGAAACCGTTGATCCTGTTTACGTTTGCACGGTCACAGCAGCGACCGAACTAAAGCTAAATTAAATCGTCTACCCTCGTCAAACACTCGCTGGTCGCACTGGTGATGGCGCAAGAAGGAACGGAAGCAATGGTCACGCTTTGCGGCGACCCCTTCCGCCTGCTTCCGTGCCGGGTGAGGATGCACACTCTGTCGCGAAAATCCTCGCGCTCCGTTGGGAGGCAATAGGCAACATAGCTTAGGGAAGGAGCGCGCGCGGTGAAAAACACACTCAACCGGGTGTAAACCGGGCCAGTAGGTACGGTCGCGGCAAGGGAAAATACGCACGAGCGAAGAAAAATACAGTCGCGATCGTGTAAAGTTTGACGTTTGCATTTCTTTGAACTAAATTTTTTGTTAAAAAGTATTTTTAACTATTACGATAGTATATTTAAATTGTGAGTATTTTGAGCGACTTTAATGTAATTTATTCACTTAAAATTTAACGTCTAGCTTCTCTTAGGAAATTCGATAACACCTATGTTGAGCTTTTAGTTGTCCGTGACTGTCCGCACACGCACATTTCCGAACGGATGCGATTCGATTCGTCATTGACGAAGATATAAATAAGCCAAGCTGACCTGCGCGGAAATATCCCCTATCTAGCGGTACGGACGCGCGCGGCTCCATCAGCTAGTTACCCCGTGCACATCAACCGCTGGCGACGAATCCTGCCAAGAGCGGTGATTTGGAACATTGGCCCCGCCAAAAAAAAAAACCCTGCCAAACCCAGGCTGGCTTATGTTGGAGTAGGTTAGGTACGGCTGGCAAGCTGCAGAGAGTCTGCAAAGGAGCGGCACCGTCCACGGGACACACCACGAATAGTTTGGTCGTTCGATACGCTTTACGATCGATTTGTTTGCTTTCTAAACATTGGAGTTGCCCTGAATGATCGATCGCTACTCTCTGTCTTGGCGAATGGTTTATTTGTAGTATCGACGGTCATTAAAGCAGGAATGCAAATAAATAGTTATTACGCAAGCAAGTGATTAAATCAACCTCATTTGTTGTATCTCATGCGTGGGATAAACATTATTAAAGTTTTGGGACCTGCTAGACAAATGGTTCGGACTGATAGGTTTAGAGGTGTGAACATAAGCAGGGCGCTTTCAGCTTAAGAACGTCTAGCATATGCGTGTGTATGCTTAACGAGTGTTCTATTATTACCAGCATAGTGCATAATTAATCTTCAGCTGAACTTGAAACTAGTTGACCGATCCCCAAACACGTCATTTCGGCATGCTCACTGCGCGAGACCTTGTGAAAATATCAAGGCAACTTCGGCGTAGCTGCTGCGCCCTGCAATCTCTACCGAAACGGGCGGCGCTATCTAACTCGCTAGACAGAGCACGTGCTCGTATTTTTAGCACGGCCAACGACAGGTCCAACCTGTACCTAACCTCACCGAAGCGAACACGGTACACACACTTTAATTAATATCTCGAACGCCACATGTCGTCGCCGTTCGTCCATTCGATGTCCATTCATACGCTCTCTCGCTTGCTGCTGTAACGAGCTTTCTTGCATATATGTAAATCTGTACTTACATTCCACCCGAACACATCCTCGATAAATTCTGCCTGCTTTTCCTGCTGGTCTTCGGAGTCGCTTTCGTCCAGCAGCGTTTCGGTGCCGCTGTCTTCCGCTTCCGCGACCGGTGGCAGCGTCGTTGGGTCGGCGCCCGATTCGGCTTCCGCCTCGTTCTCGTCCGGAAACGGTTCCAGCCGGGCGCGAACGCTTTCATCGTTTTGGATCGACTTTTGGCGCAGGATCGAGCCAAACTTCTCGAAAAAACTACCATCGAGATCTTGAATGCTGGGGATGAGAAATGGGCAAAATCGATGAGTTTTCAGAACTAATTTCCCATTAGAAGCTAGTAAAGTTTAACAAAAAATGTTACAATACACTTTCTCAACCTATCTCCGATGCAACAAAGCCTCAAGGCTACACAGGCTGTGCGCATACTCTTCATTAGATGTGATTTATTGATTAAACAGCTTCGTTTACATATACAGTTATAACTTAATGCCTAATGCATTGGTAATTTCTTGTCCAAGCAAATGGAAGACGTACAATAGAGTTACATGTTTCAGTGTGCGCAAGTTATGCATATAATGCTGCGGAATTATTCATTGCGTTGCAGATGACTAGTAGCACCTACCGTGCCTATTGCCTTATTATTAGCACACCCAGCTTACTGGAGATTGCCATAGCACAGATATTTGATGTACACGTATTCATCGATCCCGTGGCGCGAGCCTTCGCGTCCAATTCCCGACTCCTTTATGCCGCCGAATGCAGCCTCCGTTGCCGAGATGAGTCCCTCGTTGATGCCGATCATGCCCGTCTCGAGCTGGCGCGCCACCCGGAACACTTGGTTCAGATCGTTCGAGAAGAAATACCCGGCCAGTCCGCGCCGCGTACCGTTAGCGATGGCCAGTGCTTCGGCTTCCGTCTTGAACCGTACCACCGACACGACCGGACCGAACACTTCCTCGTTGTACAGCAGCATGTTGTCGCGCAGATCCGTCACGACCGTTGGCTCGTAGTAGAGCGGACCCAGCTCGGGCAGTGTTTTGCCACCCGTGTGCACTTTGGCACCCTTGTCCTTCGCATCCTGCACGAACTGGTCCACCTTCTTCAGCTGGGCCTGATTGATGAGCGGACCAATCTGTACGCCATCCCGACTGCCATCGCCGATCGCTAGCTTGCGAATGCGCTCGATCAGCTTCGCCACGAACTCATCGTGCACCTCGTCCTGTATCAGGAACCGGTTCGCCGAAATGCACGTCTGGCCGCAGTTCCGGAACTTGGAGTTCATGGCCCCGGTCAGTGCTTTCTCCATGTCGGCCGACTTAAACACGATGAACGGTGCATTGCCGCCCAGCTCGAGCCCGATGCGCTTTACCCCGTCCGCGCACTGCCGGTACAGCAGCTTGCCGACCTCGGTCGAGCCGGTAAACGAAATGGCCGCCACCTTATCGCTACCGCACAGCAGCTGCCCAATTTCGGCCGCGTGCGTTCGGCTGCTCGTTATCACGTTGATAACACCCTTCGGAAAGCCGGCCTCCTCAGCGAGCCGAGCCAACGCCAGCGCGGTCAGTGGCGTGTCTTCGGCCGGCTTTATAACCACCGTACAGCCCGCCGCAATAGCCGCGGCCGCTTTGCGCGTGATCATGGCGTGCGGAAAGTTCCAGGGCGTAATCAGGCCCGCCACACCGACCGGATTGCGCGTCATCATAATCTGCCGATTGGCGACCGGCGACGGGACGATCTCGCCGTAGATGCGGCGAGCCTCCTCCGCGAACCATTCGACGAACGAGTTACCGTACGCGACTTCCCCGAGCGATTCAACCAGCGGTTTGCCCGACTCGGCCGTCATGATGCTCGCAATCTCCTGCCGGTTCTTCTCCATCAGTGCGTGCCAGTTCTGAAACGGGGGGGAGGGAAAACCCAATTCTTATATCACGGCTGACCGGAGGGTGCGCTTAATTGAAGTTAATACCCTTCAATTGGTAGCAAACCTTCAACAGGGCGGCCCGCTCCTTGGCAGTGCTGTTATGCCATCGCGGCTCGTAGAACGCTTCGTACGCTGCATCGATGGCCAGCTGCACGTCATCCCGGGCCATGTCCGGTACCGCTCCCAGCACCGCACCGTTGGCAGGGTTCTGCACGTCGAAGGTGGCGCCCGACCGGGCCCCAATCCAGCTGCCATTGACGTATGCCTGGCTCTGCTTCAGCGGATTGCTGTGCATTGTTCGCGTTGTGCAAGCCGTCACACTGTTGAAACTCAAACGCAATCCGGATCGACCGTAGTACCACTTGCCCGTGGAGCGCAGGAGCAAAACTGAACGAATCATTTTCACGACACGGCGACGATGGGCCTTCGCGTTTTAATCGCAAGCGTTATCTAACGGCTATTATTTGGCGAACCGATAGTGAGAACAAAAAGAATGCCAATATTGGCCGTTTGATTGATTAGAAGCACGAACGGCGGGATGTGGTGCCCGAGATTCTTCTCGACTGTGAGCCGATCTACACACACGCTCCCACTTGCAGCAATGAGCCAAAACCAAAACAAATCCTCCGCAGTGCGAGCAGTGACAGCTCACGCCGGATGGGTTTAGAGTGCAGAGTTGAAAAGTCGAGAAGGACGACATTCAAACGAAAATACGTTGGAAGCAGAAACACGACTTTTCTTATCAGACGCATGCAGTATTTTCAAATAGGGCAAACTTACATTAGGAATGGATAAATTTAATATGGTGGCACATTTAAAAACGCTTGCTTTAGTATAATTAATTACCTCTAAATCACCACAAATTAGATCGTAATTGAATAGCGCGAACTCCCCACAGTATCGTGCATCGTGATAAAGCAGACCCATTATGATTAGTAGATAGTGGCGTATGTTATTTCACGCTTTTATCTTGATCAACAGCACCGTACAGAATGTCCACCACATTGCAGCGTGGCAAGGCACATGTGACACACAAATACAACCTGCAGCGATTGTTACGTACGACGTATCAGGTTATCATCTGATCTCGCCGTTGAGCTTGAGGCTGGTGGGCGAAACAGTTTGAAACGATCAAACTCCACCGGTACATGTGGGCCCACCGGTACGGCACACACACACACATTACGGAAATGATCAATTTACTTGGTATTTATCATTTTCGTTGTCTTTTTTCTTCTTCAAATTGGAATTGAAAAACGGCTCGAGGAAATAGAAATATGATCGTTAGTAATTAAAGGCATAAAGTTGTATATGATGTAACATCCCTACATGGGTTGAAAGTTTATAAACGTGTAAAAACAAACAAACTGAGCACGGCGCATGCCTTTTGCAAGCAAAACGGATGACACATACTGGCGCCCGAAGTCTAAACATTCTGTCAGAACATCGATTTCGTTCCATGAACTAGCGAGGTCTAACACGCCCGGAATGAGATGTTTTGTGTAAAAGTTGGCTGCTTCTTTCAGTGCACTTTCCGTTAGTATTATTGGCAAATTTTGTTTCACGACTTTCCAGTTTTTTTCGTTTCACATTTAAAATGAGCACTAAATTTTCACACCGCAACGAAATGCGTCCCATTTGCATGGAATCTCTCCTCCCAAAAGGGAGGTGAATTTACACTAATGTGCTAATGTGCGAAGGGAAAGAAATACAGTTAACACGTTCCGGGTGCTCTTATACGTACATGGACTGATGCTCGGTCGGTGGTTTCTGCTTTTGCTCCTGAATCTTGTCGTAGAAACCTTTCCACATCGCTTCCTCGTCCATCTTGATGCTGCCAAGGATCGATGCACACTGAGCTCAGCAAAACGGGAGGGAGTTTGAAACTGTTCTTGCTAGAAGCGCACGCTGTTGCACAAACGCACCAAGCAAATGGGGAGCTACACACTAGGGCACTGTTTTCGATCTGTTTGAATTTATCAAATCATTAGAGATGTTGGTGGGTTGTATGAGTATGTTTTCTACTGTTGTTTGCATTGAACGTTTCCGACAATATTTCGTACGTTATTATTATTAACTTGAACAACATTAACTGTTTGAATTGTACCGCGTTTTTTTTCTTTTAGCATCGCTTTAATTAACGCACTAGTTCGAGCTATTGAATCTTTCAACATACATTGTGTACAAAATAAATCATTTCCCATTATAAGACCGACCGGTACGCTTAGGAATGTGTGTGCCCTATAGCAAACATCGCCAACGCTTAGTGCGCCGCCACAATCGCTCGGCACAGAGACGTTGATTACAATTTTAAATTGGCAATACTATTCAACCGGAAAGCGACTAGGAAGTAAACCTGCCTCAACTTGTCCGCTGGCATTAACCAAGCCCCTGAGTGGCTTTATATGAACATCATGCGTACTGTTAACGCCTTTTTCGTTGGACTTGCGTACAGCAATAGGCATGTACGCAACAAACCTTCCGAGGGCGACAAGTGAAGTGTCTGAAGCCATCAAACACATCTACAAATAATTTGTTCGGTGCTGCTAACAACAGCAAATAAAACTCCAACTCTACTAATCATATTTGATGATGATTTTAGGCGCTAATGGTTGCGTATACCTCTCTACCCTGCGTGTCTATGCCGCCAAGGTCTCCACCAAATCCGATGATTAAGATGCGAGAAGTGATCTCCATTGGATACTAAGGGGTGAGGGGGGGGGGCTATTACTAAGAGCCGGGGATTACTCATAACCAAACAATGCGCCACTATAAATTGTTGGGCGCTTAGTAATACTTTACCAACCGGCACCGAGCAAGAGCGTAATCGCTAGCAAAGGGTGATGTCACTTGGGTATCTGAGAGAATACCCAAACCAACATCCCACTGCACAATGGTTGGCCTTATAGGGAGGCAGACAACTAGAAAGAGAACTAAAAAAACACATTTCCTCATCTAAATTATCTTCCGTTGGGCCAACCTGCACTGAGGTGTTCGGGGGGCGACTGCACAACAACAAAAAAGTGGGCACGAGACAAACAAGGGCACGGTCATCGCAACACAATCGGAACGGTTTCCATTAGCACTTTGCCGGTTGACGTCCAATTCTAAAGCGTAACAACAGATAGAGAACAATATACGCAACAGTGCAGAACAAAAATGTGAAAAAGCGATGGTGAGAAATAGTGTCTTTTCTATGATTTTATACAACGCTAGTGTTTCTGTTGGGTCTGGTTCGGTCTAGTCTGGATCTGGTGGTACAATCGTCACCTCGTACGACTTAACAACATGCCCGTCATGGGTTCAAGTCCCGAATGGACCGTGCTGCCTTTAGTAGGACTTGACTATCCTGCTATGTGTAATCAGTAAGTCGCTGAAAGCCAATCCCACTAGTGATACAGGGCAAACCTTAATCGACAACGGTTGTTGTGCCAAAGAAGAAGAAGAAGAAGAAGTCTTTCTATAAACATATCAAACAAACCATTGACTGCATGCATCTATCATGCTGGTGCGTCGTAGGAAAACCGTTCCATCCTGACCTTGGCTTAAAAGTCGTATCGTCAAGCGAATGCCGGCCGCAAAACTTGGGCTTGATAAACTGTTGCCGGTACGGTTCGCTAGCTACGCGATGCCCCTTACTTTTGCGCTTGGACAGTCAACACAGGACTGGCGGTGCAGTAGGGACGGCTGGTTGTCGATCAGACCCGGGAGAAGAGACAACAGCATCCATTGATGAAGCACATTGCAATCCGCCTTACCGGATGGGAAGGGTCAGGAAAGGGACGACGACCCACTTAAACAAGATCCGTTTGGTGTGGGATCACTGTAAGATCATTGAGTGCGCTGATCACTCACATCGATGTGTTCCAGATGACGGAAACATGTACATGATGAGTAAGTTTGCTGCAATTTTGAAGTACCATTTACTGTCATTCTAATGTCATACGCTATGCACTAATACACAAGTTATCTATTTCAGAAGCCCACTAGTACTCGTTGTAGTAAACATTTGCAATAGTAACAGATTTTTAACTTTAGTTCTGGTAGGAAGTGTCTTTCTGAGTATGTCTGCATTTAACGAAATAAACGAAAAACTATTCAACTGTTTGGGAAATGATATCAGAATATACACAACAATTTCTTCCCATTCTTAAATTTCACATATATTTGCAAATTTGCTCTCCAAAGCGAAACTACGAAACGTATTGAAATATTGTCGGAAACGGATTTTGCTTCAAAGGGTTTTTTTATGGCCATTCCGGCTGCCTTCCAGCCAACGCAAAACCCGCTTTAAGCGAACGGAACCGAAGGAAATAAAATCACATTTCAACGCCTGCGCAACGCGCCATCGCCGAAAATTCAAGATTTTGTCTTCACACTTGTTGGTTCCCACTCAGTTCGCGCTGCACCATTCGCCAAAAATGTTGACGAAGCTCAACGCTGACGTCAGCACCACACGATCGGCAACGGATGCTGTCCTATATATGTTTTTGTTTGTTACTGCTTGACACACATACACTTTTTTGTGGCTTTCACCAGTCACTTTAACCAGCTGTTTAAGAACTGTTTAACACTAACAGCCAAGGTGATCTTCAGGAGGTGATTCGTCGTTCGTTGTTGAAAAATCCTCTCCACGCAGAGGTAAGCATCAACAAAGTTTACTCGGTGGGCACATTCACGAAGTGCATTGCTCACCTTACACGTAGACGCGAATTTACGTATAAACGGTTCGCGCAAACACTCAACCACGATCACAATTTGACGAACAACAGACACTCGACGGGGAGCAAACGATCAACAATTCTAGACAGGGCAGGCGCAACCAACCAACCAACCAGTCAGCTGCTCACTCAACCGCTCTGTCGGATGCAACAACATCTACTGAATGTGACGCCGATCGCAACGCCCGTCCGGAAGGTTGTTTAGCGACGTCGGCGTTCTCCTCACAAACACACAGCCATCCCCGGCCGTTGGAAACCGGGTAGCAGTAGACGTGATTGTGATGTGTTTCGCTCGCTGGCACCCCGGGGGAAAAAACCCTCCGCGACACGATCACGAAGAGACGGCCACGATGGCGTAGGGTTAGTGGGGATGCCCCATCGCAAGGGTTGTGTGTGCGTGTGTAGTAAACGGAGTGTAATGCGCGTGTGTAATGTTTAATTCAATTGTTTCGCTTTCGGCTAGCGATCATAGGGTTTGTTTTGTTTACAAACGAACCGCAACCGATCGCACCTAATGCCCAGGTGACGCAGTAGGAGCTGTCACAGCGATCGTTTGAAAATGGTTAGACGCCGTTCCAATGCGGAATTCGTAGTTCAGGTAATTATTTACCAAAACCTTTTGAATTTAAACACTCTCTCAACCGGCACCTGCATACGAGATCGTCCACTGCACCGGTAATGAAGGGTTCATTTACAACACAGAGCCGCGCCAGCGTGTCTAAAGCGCCGATGGCGGCATCATTTCAATTACCTAAATTATCTTTCCTACCCCGGCTGGAGTTACCTGAAGTGAATTCTAAAACTGGTTGTCTTTTGAACTTAAACCACCAAAAAACTCACTTCATTCGCCTCACGAGGTCATGCTTCGCAAACACACCTATACTCACATCTGAGGTACGCCGGTTACGAAAGGGCCTGAGAGAATCAATCACGTAAAGGGCGGGCGAGACCTTTGTTGAGTTGCGTGTTAAGAAAGGTAAATTTTTGGAGGCTATTTTTCCCACATGATTGCCGCACACCGCGTTCCATGCGCTAAAGGGTCGGACAGTGCGCCACAAAAGGCAACCTGCTGATCGCAGGAAGCTTCGGACGAGCTTTGAAACCCTCGATCAGAATCAATGCTTGCGCTTCGACACGCGGGTTGTTGCTTATTATGGGTAATAGGGCAGAATGGCTTGGTGAAACCACACCATTTAAAAAGGATAACGGATAACGGATAAAACGGCGTGACATTGACATGATCTTATAGGCAAAAGCAACTACTTCCGCTACGCGGTAGCATTTATTTTATGAGTTTTTGTAAAGGATTAGTTCCTCATTTCATTCAATTTGTATTCGTTAAGATCGATATCTTGATTCATTTTTGACTATGATTAAAAATAAAAATTAAAAAACCTGTTAAACACATTTCAAATTTTAGTTACGTACGTTCGGTTGTATGATTAAAAATGAAGCTATCTTTAAAAAAGGAATTTTAAACAATGAACATAAAACTATCATACGTTCCAAATAAACTAAAGATTTAAAGAAACAAAGTGTAGCTGAATATGTTTTTATTATAGGATTCCGTTATGAATAACGTCATGATTCCATCATGTCTTATTGGAATATAGCTTGGACAAACTAAGTTTCATAGTAACATTGTGAACTAATAAATATTTTAATTCCGGAATAAACGAATGTGGTCCATTTAATAATTAACATAAAACAGACCTTGGAGCGGAGATCTGATCTTGTAAATATCACATAAAATGCGATCAAAGAGACGAATGAGGCCAATATATTCGATGTTTCTAATAATAATAATGATAAAAAAATAAAATGAAATGCGATCATATTTCCTTCAACCATTCCCCCGTCAACGTCAAGGGTTAAGCTGAAAGCTTTTACTGGTAGATGTGAAGCCGCACTAGCGCAACTCCAAACGCAACCCACGTCAACAGCCAACCTGTGCGGATTGCCGGCAAGGTCGTGTACCTGCGGTTGCCCAACGTAAGCAGAGGGAAATCCACGTGGAAACTACACGCCAACCTGACCATACCAGCCGGTGTTGCATGTTGCGTGTGAATGTAGTAGTGATCGCGAATTGAGGGGGGGAAGGCGAAGTGACGGCGCTCGCGCTCTTTGCACGCTTAGTCACGTCACGAAAGATGCTAAGCTCGTACAGTATGTTGTCGATGTTGAGTGGATGATTTGCTTTATGGTATATTTTTTGCATACTAACATTTCCACTTCAAATTCATATAAATCTGCTCAAGAGCTGACATTAATCTATATGTGGGCAACCAGCAAAAAATCCAATAAATTTCTCCTTTAAGTTTAATGAGTTTAGATCAAATTTGCGAAACGATTTCTATAATAAGATTATGATGCATATATACTTTTTCACTTGATCGCTTGATCGCGCTGCTAGTGCCTGCTGACTGTACAAGTGTGCAACACATTTCCTCGCACGTACAAAGCAACATATGATTAGCTTTCTTTACGCATAAATATAACAAATAAAACTGAAAACAAAAATGATCCAAATGTTTACATTTCCGATCTTCTTACTTTCGATTTTAAGCTTCCCTCACTCACAAGACACCACTTTACCTCCGCATTGGCCAATGTTGAACAGTTCGGGTTTGAATTTACCAACAATTACCGATTGGCAACAGCACGAACATGGTGCGTGCATGGTGCACGCTGTGTTTGTGTTAAAAAAACGTCTTCAAACGTAAACAAAGAGATCCACCCAGACGGTAAGCTATCGGATTCGTTTTCCGGCTTGGCTATCTTTTCGCTAGAAGACGCTCCAATTTTTCGAGGTCACATGAAAGATGCACATGGTTAGCGTTGAAAGTCTATAATTGGATAAGTTGCTGTTACTGTTGTTGTGGTTGATTCGCTATTTTTTAGGGCGATCATCAACACGCTATAAGAATGTTTCGAACGTACGGACACAGTTCAAGATATGAGACAGACATTCAGGGCGTTGATTCATTGTTCCTATTAGGTGAAATGTAATGCCATAAATTTCACAAACTTCTTTCTTTTCCAGTGTCTACATTCCGATGTGTAAGAGCAACCAATTCTCTTCGAATACCATTTTACTGTACATTTAGTGATGATATTAATACATTGGAATTCATTGTAGAACGTTTAGCCAAAGATGAACCGATACAGAGTATTACATTTTCACTCGGTTTCATTAGACAATTCTTCAATACTTCCCCGACTTTGCAAAAACGAATCGGCTGCATCTTTTAATGTCACTTTACTTTTGCCTATTCCCAATAGATGACACCACTAGTACTATTACTAGTACTATTTGTGCTATCGCACAGTTCACTTTCTCTTCACAATATTGACAGATAACGGAGTTTTCAAAATATTGCTATACAGGTGGTCCCCGAGATACACGGTTAATGGGGACCGAAAACGGTCGCAGAATACCGCGTATCTCGAATTTCCGCGTAAGTCGAATCTCGTGATTTCCAGCCAAAATATCACTAATTTTCGTGCAATTTTGCAAGTAGGGGTTGGTTTTCGCCACCATATTCATTATTTGATATGTTTCTACTGAATTGAACAATTTTAAACCTTTTTAAATAGTATTTTACATTCGTTCAATACGTGAAATATTTGGTATTTCACAATGGATGTGTCAAATCAGTACAATTTGCTCAAAGAACTGTCAAATTTGGAAAACCGCGTATCTCCGAATCCGCGTATAAGAGGTACCGTGCATCTCGGGGACCACCTGTACCTTGAATACTTTAATCTTTAAGGATACAAACATTACTTGCCTTATCCAGGCTCCTTTGAAAAACACTCAGTTAAACCACAAAACTCTCTACCTAACTCAACGGTACTAACCTGCCATCCTTGCCTTTGGTAGGCTTCCCCTGCTTGGAGCGTATTTTGCGCAGCATCCCCAGGCTAAAGTACTTCTGCCAGGCGCTCTCCTCCTCGTCGTCGTACTTGTACGTGAAGAAACTGCCACCGCCACTCGTCAGAAAGGTGTTGGTCCGCCGGGCCCGTCCGTTCTTTCCAGCCCGTCCGAATAGCCTGTCCGACCAAAGCAACCGACTGTCGGGCGGTTTGGACGATCCGTTCCGTAGCCGTGCCGACTGTTGGCCGACCTCGTTTAGGCAGTTTTCACTTTTGCTCCACCGACCGGCCCCGTTGGACGCTCGATTGCCAATGCTGAACAGATTATGTATGCTTCCGCTCCACCGCCCAAAAGTGCTCGTCGGAGGGGCTAATGAATTCGACTGCGTCTGTGCCGGTTTTTGATCGCTTAAGTTATTTTCGGCACGCTGCTCTGCGCCTAGTTTGATCTGCTGCTGCCGCCTGGAGTGCAGCCCAGACACAGGGATTTTCGCGACTTCGCTCGTCGGTACAACTCGATCCGTAGTCCCGTTCCTGCGCGTCCTCGATTGTTTGCGATTTTCAGACGGCGAATGTTCGTCCACTAGCGGCAAGTGGTCCAGGCTGCTCCGGTACATGATCGAGCTAGAGTCGATGGCGTTCAGCATGGTGGAGCTGCCGGTGTCGAAGCTGCGCCGCTCGTACTGCTCCAGCTGGTTCGCTACCTCGGAGTAGTAGCTGAGCGTTCTATAGCTTTGCTCACTCTCGTCACCGTACCCCGGTGACTCGGACGGCCAGTTCTGTCATGAGCGGAGGGAGCGGGAGAGAGAGGACCAGAAGGAATACATCAAAACAAAATGACGATAATAATGACGAGCGCGAATGTCCTTGCGGGGAAGCGCAGCGTGGCGTTACGGTCACTCCACGCAATGCAGAAGCACTCACATGTGACCTCCGACCGACTTACCTTGAAGTGTTCCGGTGGCATCGTTTGGCGTTTGTTGTAGAATGGCGTGTACATTTTGTAGTTGAGTGGATTGCGCGCATCACTGTTGATGCCCAGCACGAGGCAGGATGACTGTGCGGCTACCGATTCCTGACAGGACTCCCGCAATGTGGCTCTCTCGGTGGCAACGCCATGCCTTCGCTTCGGTACCACGGGCCGCACCCGGTTTTCATCTCCCTCCAAAATGGCCGTATTGATCCCGTTTGCAATCTGCAAGTTGAGGGTTACATTGCCGTATGCGCCTGTTCTTCGTCGCTGAGGTACTCTTGGTTTGGTGCGTTCTACCGAACCGGGATCGTACTCGATCGCGTTCGGAATCGACACTTCCGATTGGGACAGTGACGGGCTGCAGTCTTGTGAGTCGCTGTGGCTTACGATGTACGAACTATGACGAAAGGCAGCATCGGCACTGGGTCCATTTTGTAGCTCCGACGTTGCAAAGAGATTGTTCTTTCTAAACAACGCCTGCGAGGGTAGGGGAGCCGTGCCGACGCGCGAATGGCGCCGCTGGCGTATGGGATGATGAGTGCGGCGAAACGTCGACATGGACACATCGTCCGGCTCGTCTTCCATGAAGGGTATTTGATTAACGATTACGTTGGTCTGGTAGATGGGATTCGTTGGATGACAACAGCTGGAACAATGGTCGAAGCTGGTGGGAGAAAGATAAAGAGCATTAGCTTAATCATACCGGAAGTCTGGTGGGCCATATTCTAACATTACAAAACACCTGAACGTTACAAGATTTGGTCCAAGAACTTTATGCTCACGTGTTTTCCACGTTTATGACACAGAAAATCTGTTATCTAGTACTTTAGATTACAAAATTTACTGTATAACCGGTCAGGTTTTTCTAGAAATAATTAGAGGTAGGTAATTTTGATTCAGATTCATGAATCGAAATGAACCGTTCAAGTGAATCAAAGAATATGAATTCCAAAAATTGATATAAATTATTGTTATGAATTTGTACATATTAGCAAATGTCTAAATATTCTTAAATTTCTTAAGAGTCACGAATCCCTAGAGATTTGTAATGCTCTAGAGATTCATGATTCTTTAAGCTGTTATGAATCTCATCACTAATCTTCAAGATGCATCTTTACTGTTGTGTTTTGCACTTTTACTTTTATTAAAACACTTATAACGTACATAATAAATAAAACATAAACGAAACAAACAATATACTTTAAAATATAATAGTACGGTGGCCGCGCACCAGCCGCACCGAGCGCCCCTGCCGAGAGCTCCTGCTCGATCGGCTCGCAAACACACTCTAACTGTGCGCTCGGCACACACTAAGCCTTGCGCTGCTTAGTGTGTGCGACAGTGTGTGTGACACACTGTCGTCCTCCTGGACGTTGACCGGTGGCAGCGCAACTGCCACGGCAAGTCCAGGGGTCGGCACGGCTGCCCACAACATTTACTACACTTCATACCCGGTTCGAATCGTTCTTGAAATGTTCCGTTGATTCTTCAGACATTGAAGAATCTCTAGGTATTCATATATCTTTCGAATCTATAGATATTCATGATTTTTTAGAAGCTTATGAACCTTTAGAGATTAGAGATTCGTTAGAAATTCATGAATTTCCAGAGATAAATTAATTGTATGAGAATTATGAATCTATGACAATCGATTCGCGATTCAAATCAATCATCGTGAAGATTCATATAAACGAATCTTTACAAAAGATTGATAAAGAAAGCCGGTCTCGTGTTACAGTCGTCAACTCGTACGACTTAACAACATGCCCTTCATGAGTTCAAGCCCCGAATGGACCGTGGTCCCATATGCGTAGGACTATGCGTAGGATTCCAAACGCACACTTGTCAACAGTGTACAGGTACATTGACCCGAAAACGTTGCTTTTATATTACCCTTTACCGCTTGAAGGACAGTTGTTGCTTCTTATCAACGCGTGAACCAAGACACAACCCATCCAACAAACACGTAACACCGTTTCGATATATCAACGGAACAACCGAAAGCACTGGCGCTCGTGTGATTCACCAAGAATTGCTACATTGTCTGGTACATGTTTTCGGTACGCATCCAGCATGTGCAGCCACAGATGTGTGGAAATGAGTTGAAGCTGTTAATCGCCAGCACAACTGCAGTTGGATGTGTGGATAAAATGATAAAATGTATGCGCTGTGTTCTAGTTGTTCCCCTTTCACAATGCTGCCGATTGGGCTATCCAATCTACATAAAGTCCAATTAGCTCGATTTTGCATGTTCTATTGATGTATGAAGGATTCCCCTCAGCGGCTGACATCGCAGGCGGTCAAAGTTGAGTTGATGCGGTTTCGTTTGCTGATCACACATTTAACGAACGAAGTGTAGATTTGGGTAGAAACAGAGAAATACTTAATTTATTTAAAAAAAGCTTAACCATTCTCTTTCTGAGTCATACTATTTGTTAAAACGATTAAGTTAGTTCTACCACTTCTGTTTTGTACAAACAACGATTTAAAAGGCGTTTTAAACTTCTTTATCCACTTACGTTCCAATCACATTTTGCTGCGAATGCGAATAAATTCAATCGAACGGAATAAACACAAAAGAGAGAGAGAAAAAAACAAATGTTCTACAAACACTACCGGAACGAATACGATCACACTTTCCGACACGGATGGCCAGACGACTTTACAACCTGTCACTTCGTACGAACGCCAATGCAGAACTGCGGAATACATTTTCACTGGCAGCACCGTTGCCTGTCGTACTATTGCAGACATTTGCAAGAGAATGAACAAAACAGAAGGGTGCCGCCGATACGTAGGTGCGTACCAAGCACCGCCAGCATTTTTCCGGCAATGTGTAGGGGTGGTAGTGGTGCTATGTAGTGTTAGATCGAAACGGTGTGAGCGATAAAATGAACTACCCTTCTCGCCGAAACGTCAAGGGACAAGTTCAATGACAAACACAACGGGCCAAGAAGTGGTTCGTTTCTTTTTTATGTTCATCGCATGCCTACAAGCATGAATCAGCAGTTGGATAGTAATTAGACAACGTGTGAAAATAACATAATCGAAGAAAGATGCATAGCAAAAATGGCATAAATAATGTTTTTAATGATCGAGTAGAGAGCTATATACATAGTATAGCTGTCGAATGCACTTTATAGCATTATTTCTGTCTTTGATTCAAAACCAAAATGAGCAGAAAACACACTAGAAAAACATAAACAAAATTACTAACCTAATTCTGGACATGACATGACATGGCATGAGTCTTAACATTGGGGGGTTTTACGATTGTAGCATAAACTAATATTCTTGGGATTTATCGAAACTTAGAAGAAAATGTTGATAGGAGTTATACAACATTAATTCAAGCCTTTAAAAATCATCACTAGCCACTTTATAGACTCCCAAGGGTCATATGTGTTACGTTGGTCGCAGTTTAAAGATCAATGGTATTTTCTATAGTCGCACTCCTACATGTCTCGATTCTTTGCACCATCATCTTGTTAGCCAGATTATCCGGTTAAATAGTACTAATAATTTTAAAAATGCTGTAAAGACTGGTACGGCCATGTAGTTCGTTTAATCTTAGTGTAAGGATATAGAGTAAATCGTGTTGCAATGTTTAGCGATAGAGTAAGATGCTTTTTAAATAGTCTCTAAAGCAGTGATGTCGAACTTGTTTTGGGTCGCGAGCCGGATTAGAGTTCAAAACATTCCCGTGGGCCGCAGTTGAGCGGTGTTGGGTGGGGGAGTCTAGGGGTGAATAAAATTCTACTGTTTTATTCTTAAATATATCATTAAGATATTTTAAGTTATTTTTCATTTTTTTTGTTTTCTCCATCAAACA
The DNA here is from genome assembly GCF_017562075.2 of Anopheles merus. NCBI lineage: Eukaryota > Metazoa > Arthropoda > Insecta > Diptera > Culicidae > Anopheles > Anopheles merus. The sequence goes on along the minus strand of NC_054082.1, from coordinate 28,525,312 downwards.
CAACACGACATGGTGCTTTCGATCAGCGAAGATCATTAAGGACTTATTCTTTGACCTAGAATCTTTCTCCAATTTTTCGTTAACAGTTTACATTTACTCATACATAAGTTTGGTGGCGGTTGCCCTAACTTGAACATTTTATCGTTCTTATGCAATGCTCCAGATATATGCTAAATTTGAGGCTGCCTGTATGATTGTTTAAACCGCGTATATCGCCTCAGCATATCGACACACGAATAACAAATGCTGCAGCTCATAATTTTAGCCCTATATCGCCAAATATTCGCATACTATGAGGCTTTTTTAAGGAAAAGAGACTTCCAATTTCTAATAGGCCTCATACAATTCACGCATTTTTAAAGTGCTTGGATTTTCAAGATTTTTAATGATATCGGTCTGATTTTTTCAGAAGTCTAGCTAAAGAGTACCCTCATCAATGAAGTGAAGAAGTAGTATTCCGAGTGGTATACATAATTTCCGAATTCTCCAGAAAGCCTCAAAGTCAGAAAATGGGTGAAAATATGGGAAAATATGAGTCCGACTTAGGGGAGCCGCCAGCAAACAAGAACTAATACACATGCCACATGCCATCTTCGCGGATATTTTCCCAAAAACAGCCACTATAACTAACTTACTTCACACTTCGTCAATCGAACTATTGAGACTGAATGTTGAAATCATCTTCCACAGAAGTCTCGTAACCTACAATTTACTTCAGTTTCATTCAAATAACTGCCAAAGTTCTGCGTGGCCCGGATTGATAGGCTTAATGTTTGACATCTCTGCTCTAAACTAACATATTTGCACATGTCAGCAGATTGCAATTCGTTATTCCAAAAACAAAACTATTATTTTCCAACATTATACACAGAATAAAAAAAACTAAACGAAAAAAATATTACTCGTTGTGTAATTGTATTAAAACCTAGAGTTAAGACTATTCTGCTACACCGACCACCGACCGGGTATTTTCATAGATGAAGTTTTAATACACAATTATTTTTTGTGACTTATGGCCGTAAAAACATATCAGCAAACAAACATGTTTTGATTAACTTAACGAAATTAACTATTGAGCTTAATTGAAAGTATAGCTAAAGCTAATATTTTTTGATATACTAAAAGTTAATAGCTAAATTTAGAATCTGATCACTACAGGAACATGCCTGGTTTCTGTATCTAAACTGACATTATAGAAAAAATAATGAAAAGGATGTTATAATCAATTGTATTAATTTAAATAAATTATGTTTGATGACTTGAGATGAAAAAACAATAACCTTTTCTATGATTTTCTACACAAAACCAGTATGATGCTGTTCCATTTTACCAGATACTAGTAGATTTGTTTAACTACTAGTGCCATTAAGGCCGGGATAACGGACTGGCAGACGAAGGCGCGAGACCGTGAGCGGTTTCGGACACTCCTGAGGCAGGCCAAGACCGCAAAGCGGTTGTAGTGCCGGATAAGTAAGTAAGTAAAGTAGATTTGTTTATCTCTACGCAACGTAATATTACCACCTAAGTTATAAACACAGCGTAAACTGTACGATTCATATGTTTTGTATGCAATTATGCATCATGTACCTGCAATGCATAGTTCTGCACCCGCCGTGCGCTTTGTTTACATGCATGCTGAAACCCTTCTGTCTAGCTCCTCATGCTCCACAGGCGAGCCCCACTTACCTGTTGCGATGGAAACCGTATCGATGATGCCCACTGTCCGGCAGCAGGTCATCGCACTGCACTGATTTATCTTCATACTGACGCTCCTCCAGACTGACCGGAACATCACCGGCCACATCCACACCACAGCACGGCACAGATCCAGCCTTATGCACTTTCGCCGATTTCACCCCCATTAGCCGGCCCGGCTTCAGCCAAGGAGGAGCACTAATTTTACGCAAACCTTTCTTCTTCGCTTGCATCTCACTTTGGACATCCTGTACGGCACCCGTTCTTGCCGCCCTGATGTCTTGTTCTTTGGCGGTCTGCATTCTCGGTTCACTATCACGGCAAAGCTCACATTACCACCACTGAATTTGGAACGTACTGTTTGGCGTTTGGCAAAACTAGATCAAGAGAAAGAGAGAGAGAGAGAGAGAGAGAAAAAATGCGAATGAACTTGTTTACTGACTTGTCAAAAGTCCTCCAAAATCGATTTCTCCACTGTCCAATGCTTGCTAGGATCGGTGTCGGCGTACTGGCAGGGATGACCTATCATCCTGCACTGACAGCGAAACCGCAAAGACAACCCATAAAACCCGGCACACACGCAGGCACACAAACGGCCCGGTTTCTTCAATTTGTTTTAATTTTTTCTCGCTGGCAACCATCGACGCGAGGAAAATGGAACTTTATGTAATGGGAAAATACCAGAACTAACGACAGCAAGGGGAGTTCCGCGGAACGACAGAACGGATAGACAGATAGTTCCAAAGGTAGGCTATCATCCAAACACCCCCACACACCCACCAAGAACCCGCACACGGAGTAGAATCGGCATCGAGGGAATGAGTCATCGCGATTCGATTCCGAGGACGATAAAGTAAGAAATTTGCCATACGCAACAGAAAGCAATCGATTTTCCACTGCCCGTTTGCTTTCCCGCCAAACTGCCGCCCGTATCTTGAGGCAGGTAGCAAGTATCAAGGTTGTTTCTGGGCGAGTCAGTCACGCAATTTATATTAGTCATATTGTGGCTTTCGATCTAATTGATGCACTGTTTTGCACATGACGCACTATGTCACATCTTTCTTCTATTCTTATTACACTATCACTTACAATGATTGAACCTACATTCATCTTCACAAAATTGCACACATTTCACACACTACACCGAGCACCACTTCAAATTAACTGTACTGCATCATACACCACCAACCCGTATGCACTGGCGCTGCTCGTTGCTTGATGCCACCTATCCCGAATTATGCCACACAAACTACAGTCCACGGTGCAGGGTGCGGCCAGAACCAACCCAACAACCAACACAGGAGGCACAGTTAATCACATTCACCAGTGTCAAACGCGCGCGATGAGGCACGATTTTACGCGATCACAATGGACGGTGAACCGCGCGGCAACGTGGTCGCCTACTTGGACCGTCCCGGTGATTGCAATTACTGCTACACTATCTTGGACGCGAGAACGCACCACCTTGCGCGCCGCATTTGGGAGGTTTTATTTATTTACATTCTGTTGTAACACACAGCGTGGCAGATAGCTCAATGTGTAATCTTAGTGAAACTGAACCATGTTTATTGTAGGCATACAGAACACACACTGAGTGGGGCCATTTTTTCGCGCAGCCTTGACACGTCCGAAGAGATTGGGACTCCGCGGCAGATAGAACACGATACAGTTAGGAGGGAACACTTCTTTACTTGCTACGGTTTCTCACACTTTCTTTTCATTGGATTGGCTCTTCAATGTGCTGCAGTAAGGTCACTAATGCATGCTGCTACCTTCAAAGCTGAATTGCAGCAATTGACAGGAAATGTTGTCACAATCAAATTGGTGGAAATTCCGTTTGCATAAACACACCCAAACAACAAAAACACTATGATTCGTCGTTTATCTCCCAACGACACTGGGAGATACGATCACACACAAACTACACCGGAGACGTATGCCGGCACATAGGAACTGGTAGAATCTTCCCATCGGGAGTAATCGGTCCAAGATGACACATCTTTATCATTCCCTGGGATGGGCATAAATTCGCGCGAATGTGCTCATGGTTCCCCAAACCCTTCCCTCGTTGTGCCAATTAATCGCAACGCAGATGAACTGTTAATTGACTAATGGTGCACAGACAGTCCGTGGGTCCACTTACACTCAGGCTGCGGCCCGGGAGCAACAATCCACATGTTGGCCACCAGCCAGCCGACCAAACTACACTAGAGCACTGAACGCGCGTTCTGAATCGAATGGTCTTGTTTGTTCCGATGGACACCACCACCGGCCGCCCGCAACGAGAAGTGAGAGGGTCAGCGGAATCAGAACGGCAACATAACATACAACATGTGTGTGTGTGTGTGTTTGTGGGGGGCAAAGTTACGGGCATGCCCACCACGCCAGACTTCCGTCGCGGGAAAAAAACTTCCACGAGTGTATGTGTTTGGTATGTCTTTCTCTCTCTCTCTCTCTCTCTCTCTCTCTCTCTCTCTCTCTCTCTCTTTCTCTCTCTCTCTTTCTCTCTTATACCATTATTGTGCATCTTCTTTGTGTTGGGGCGACCCGCACCGTGTGACAAACGAAGCGAAACAAGGCATTACACGCTAGCTGCCCTCTTGCTGTTGGTGTGTGGGTGTGTGTGCGTGTCACGCTTCTATGGTTGCTATGGTAACAAAACAATAGACACATGGTCGTCATCGCGCCACAAGCACAAGCTGCAATCGCGCTCGTAAGGTGTATGCATTCACCAACATAAAAAAGTATACCTCTCTCCCTCACACATCAATCTCTCACTGCCTCCATCCTATTCACAAGACAATTTAGATTCGTCTTGATGAGCCTTGGTGGAAAGTGTGTAATGTTTGACGGCGTGGGGTAGGGGATTTTCTCCCGCAATGTTGCCCCCAACATGATTGAATCGAGCGGATGAGACATCCCCTCTCGCTCGACCCACCGATCGGAACAGTCGGAGTCACGCATTGCACGAATTGCAACCCCCTTCACGCGCGGGGGTCAACCGGAAATGGGAAACCTGCTTTTCCACCTGCCGAAGAGTGTGCCCACCGCGGTTCAGCCAACCGTGACGGTACGGTTCGGTTCTGGGGTCTGAACTTTCCAACCAATATGGTCTCCACCCGCATACCCCACTCCCTCACCCTCCGAGAGCTCTTTATCAATTCCAAACCTCTACCCCTACGCGGGAAATGTCACCCGGATGGCCCTAATTTTTGGTTTCCCTCTTTAATTTGCCCGAATTGCCTCCCCCTCCTATTAGAATTTGAAATATTCAAACCGAACTGTACAGCTTTGTCGATTAATGCTACAAACGCATCACGCATGATAAATAAATTAGTGGAAGACGTAACACGCCACAGAGACACGATTGTTCGGGTATTAAAGGTTCGTAGTTTACCTTTCTTGATCACGATTTGTGTTTTTTACGCTCGCTGTGCATAGAATTCAGATACTGATGCAACTTTTAGATTCTTTGCGGCACAAAGGGATAAAAAACCATATTCTAAATACTAATTTTATTGTAAAAAACTGCAAAAACACTCTCAGTTCTCATTCATCCTTCAGTTGCCAACATCAACATACCTAATTCCCCAGCAGGTGATGAACGTTATGCGTCATGACGCTGGTAGACGCCGTCAGGGTCGGATACGTCTTGAGCCGCTGCAGCTCGAGCATCGTGCCGAGCTCGAGTATGTGCGTGTGCTGCGCTTGCACCAGCCGCACCAGGCGGGCCCGCTCGACGATTGCCGTCATCCGGTCCTGGGTTGCCTTCTGTTCCATCTGCTCCAGCTCCGCATCCCGCTGCAGATGCTGCTCCGTCACGTCAATGTTGAGCGTGCGCGTTTGCTGATCCAACTGCTTGTTCTCCTTGCGCTTCGTCGCAATACGCTGCTCGATCTCTTCGAGAGCGGTTTTGCTACGGGTGTGCAAAACGAAACGAAAACAAACGTGCATCAGAAACAGTCTACCATTGGGTGGAGCATACGTTCAGCATCACTTACAGTTCCTGCAACATTTCCTCCTCATTCTGGACCGCGTTCCGTATCTTTTTCTCCAGCGCCATCTGGCTGAAATCTTCCGACCGCTTCATACCCTTCATCTTCAGCCAGCTCTGGACCTCTTTGGTGATCTTGCACTTCTCCACCGTTGCGAGCTGATCGCGCAGATCGCGCAGCTGCAGCTTCAGTGCCCGGTGTTCCCACTCCTGGAAGATGATTTTGCGCCGGAACAGGGCTGCATTGATCATGGCGTTCAGTTTTTTCGTCCCGGCTCGCCGGATGATGGCATTGATGTCCTCGACGTCGGTTCGGTGGATTAGTACGCAACGGTCAAAGTCGCTCGTCCGACCGGACTGCTGAATTTCGATCCAGCCACGCTTCATCACAAGCTGAACCGTCCGGTTGGTAGCGGCCTCAAACTGTGGGTAAGGTAAGAAGAATCCCAGTAAACCGATGCCGATTGCTGATGCCAATCGACACTGATTTACTATAACCTACCTGATCATTCTGCAACTGCTCGAGAGTTTGCTCCAGGGAAGTTAGTACATTGCGCTTGCTGGTAATTTCGCGCTGAAATGCGGCTATAGCTGCTTCCGCGTCGGAAAGCATCAGCTCACAGCTTTTGAGCTACGTTTTGGAAGGACAGTCCGATTAGCACGAGCACGTTTGCATGTTTCGAAAGTCCGCGACACTCACCCTAAACTCACTCTCGATCTTGATGCGACGCATTTTGATCAGCGTCTGCCACAGGCTGCTATCCATCCCGGCCGGACAGTTGGAGGGTTGGTCCAGCGACTCGCAGTGCGCCAGATAGTCCTGACATTCTTTGGGCAGCAGTAAGTTGCCGTGCGTACCGGGCGTCTTCTTCGCCACGATCCGCTTTGCCATATCCTGAAACACCGACACGGTGACGATCGACCGTAGCTGAGTCTTGGGCCTTCGTCTGAAAGGGGAAATTTAAATAAGAGGTGTAAAGTTTAAGGCCCTACTCTGTATCTCCAAAGATCTGCGATCTCCAGGACGACAGAAATTACTTGAATATCTTGTACGCTTGATCGACGAGTGCCGACTGGGCCGTGTCGGAAAAGTTAATCTTAAACTGCTTGTCCAGCAGCCGATCCTTCGTCCGCAGCGTGTCGTACGTGTTCCTGTAGTCCGCCGCCTTCTCCTGGAATTCGTTCAGCACCTCCGTCAGCTGGTCGGTGTAGTCGGCGTTCTGTTCGATCTGGGCCCGCAATCGAGCAACGTTCGCATCATACACCAGCCGGGCGTGATTGTAGAGCGTGGCGCGAAGAATGCGCATCTCTTCCTGCCGAATGGCCGCCTCGATGACGATCTTCTGCAGCGTCAGCTTCGCCACCGCGGTATTGAACCGCTTGATCTGCTCATCCAGACTGATGGCCAGCTCATGCAGCTCGTCCTGCAGCATCTTTCTGTAGCGCAGCCTTTCCTGGTGCAGCACTCTGCTTTGCTCTTCGTATTCGTTCACCTCGCGTATGTCGGTTTCGTTGTAGTGCTGTGGTTCCTTCCCAATTTCCTGCAAGCAAAATACAACGAAAAGCGTGAGTCTGTGTTCTTGCCCACAAATCATGGCCTCGAGTACCAAGCATTGGGGCAGCGGTAAACTCTTTTTAATCTCATCCTCCCACCGATGCTCCAGCACACCGTCCATCATTGTCACGAGAGCACGATCCTTGAAATCGTCCTCCAGGAGTTCGCGCTGTCTTCGCTCACGCTCCTGCCGCTCCAGCTCCAACAGCCGTTCCACGCTCGGACTGATGTAAGGTGGCACCGGAATCTCACTATCCTCCGTGTGTATGATCGTATCTGGTCGTTCGTCTGCCGCATACTTGGGATCTTCAATTTCCGTCACCTCGAACTTGTTCCGATCGGCCATCAGATTGCCAAGAAAGACCAACTCTTGCTGAACGTACCGTGCCCTACGGTTGCGCTTCAACACCAGCTCCATCTCCTCGTGCTTGAGTGTTTTGATCTGTTCAAATTTTTCGTTGAACAGCGTGCGTAACTTTTCAATCTCCAACTGTCGGGAATGTACATTTTAGAGAGAAAAAACGGTTAGATCGGACGCCACATGGGACGATAGAAACACTCGGTCGCGACTTACATCACCATAGATAAGCTCAAAGTACAGCTGCTCAAACGTGACCACCTCGAGCTGGTCGTATCTCAGCGCGTACGGTTGAAAGAACTGGTGCGTAGTCGTACCGGACAAGGCGTACGATTTCTCCAACGATGCTCGTGCCAGATTGTCTAGCTCGTTGGCGTACTCGGGATCACGGTTAAGGATCGATTCCAGCTGATAGGTAGGCGTCGGTTTCCACGGCAACAGCGCATCGTGACTGGCGTTCAACTCCGTCTCCCGATACACGCGCACCTTCTCCAGGTGTTGTCTGTACTCGTTAGCTGGCACAATAGCATAATTTTCTACAAAGGCTTTCTTAAACATCGGTCTGAGCAGACGAAAATCGTTATCATTTAGCTGTCTAAATACATCAAAACACGTGCTTTACCAACACATACCTGATTTTCCAGGGCTTTTTGCTCATTATCATCCAACAGTTTTCAATCAACTTCTCGTTAATATCTTTCTGTGATTCGATGAACTGCTGCAAACGCTTCTTCTCCTCGTCTTTTGTATGGTTTGCCTGCGTCAAAAGAGATTTATGTTAAGTATTAATCCCTTCTCCAACCATCCCAGCAGCTAGCTTACTTCCTGTGTGAGCTTTTCCGTCGCCTCCGCATTCAAGTTAAACACCTGCAAAGGGAACCGCTCCTCCACAGGAGCTCGTTCGTTGTGATTAAGTAGCTCTTTGAGCTGATGCTTTATCTCACCAAACTCGGCAAAGATTGCCTCGTGTTCGGGTTCGTATATTTTGCCCTTTTCTTCCAACCGTTCCCTTTCTGCTTGCTCTATCCATGGAACCGCTGCGTCGATGACCGTTTCGTCGAGCAAAGATGAGATTTCTGCCTCGCACGGTAGCGATTTCGATGTATAAGATATCGTATTAGGACTTTGGGGAATTGGTTGCAGCAACTTCAAAACCGTCAACATGCCACTGTGGCATAGTACCGTTAAAAACCTACGTGAAAAACAAAATAATTTTGAAAATTCCGAAGCGACTCAGTTTCAAATTTTGGTACGTACTCGCTACTTCTGTCCAAGGAGATCTGCTTGATTCCTCCGTTGAATCGTGCATCAAAAGTTAAGGAACAAATCAGTCGGTCTGTCGCACACTCGTAAAGCGCAATCTTGCCTTCCATCGACCAAACGTACAGGTAACGGTCGTCTACGCACAGTTCCAGATGCGACACCGCCAGCGGAGTTTTGATCGTTCGGAGCAGTACAACGTCAATTTCTGCATCCGTGCGAGTAATCTCCAGCAAATCAATAACGTTGGTCCGTATTTCATAGGCGTAGAAATTCAGATTGGTGCCAGCGCCCTTTGGAATAATATGACAGTAATCTTTCGGCAGTCTTAGCTGCGTTCTCGTCGTCTCCTCCAGGCTGTGCTGCTTCACGATTAATTCAATTGAACTGAAGCTAATGCTGTCTTCCGTTTCTAGCGGTTGCACAACCAAAACTTCCTGACTACTGCACCACATGAACAAGTGCTTGGATTTTCCTAACTCACCAAACACTTGCAGTACGTTCATTTGCCACCCGTCGGACAGCTCTAAAATTGCTATCTGACCTGTTGCATCCACCGCACCGAAGTATCTACTATCTGCGATGGCAAACACCACCGAAACAATCGGATGGCGCGAAAGGTACAACCGTCCGGACAGCTTCACCTGCCTACCATCAACTGCAACTAGATGTAGATATCCGGTGTCTGAACCTACCACGAAAAAAGGCATTTCCGGGTGATGGGCAATGGATGTTAGCCGACCTACGGTGATTGTATCTCCCGCTGCCCCTGTCTCAAGATGCAATAGCTTGACCGTACCGGCCGTCGGTTTAATTCCAACCAGCTGTTGTTGGGCATCATTCAAGCAGTTGTTACAAAATCTATATCCCACGTCCAAATCTTTGACAATTTGAAATTCCACATTGCGCACGTCCGTATCCAGCACCGTGCGCATAATAAAGCCCTCCGTCGTAATGCCCAACAGCCCTTCGGCGGTGGAATAGCTCAGCAGCTGGCTGTACGAAGCATCCGACTGGGTAGACCACATTTGATTCCAGGTGCCTTTCTGTTTTTTGTAGAAGTTAACCTGCCCATCAGGCGCGCTAACGAAAAGACCGCCCTTGCAGTAGAACACGTACGGGATGTATTCCTGATCGTTTGTCAAAGGTTCGGGATTGCATATGGTTTGACTGATCTGTCCCGTTGATGCTAGTATCTGCAGAGAGAGAGAGAGAGGGGGCTCGTTATACAGAAAGAGTGTTTGAAGTAGATAGCCCACGGCAACTTACAATGAACACTTTTGCCCGTTGTGTAACCACTGCCAGGTTCCCATCGATCAGAAAGGTCACACATAGGGGTAGCTCAACCATTTCCAACTCCAAGTGAACCGTTCGTTCAATCAGTCGGCTGAGGCGGATGTTCCCATGCACCTCCCAGAGTTCAAGGTCCGGCTTACGGGGCGCATACTGACACACGGCAAACACTGCCGATGGGCTGCAAATCAAACGCTGCACTTCGCAGAATATGGCAGAAGGTTTCTTGCACAGCAGCTCCTTGCTTCTCCATGCGTACACTTCCAGCGAATAGTCCGGCACACCGGTAAGAGCTACCAGTAGCTCACTCTCGGAAAAGCAAAGTGCCGTGTAGGAACATTCCGTTTGATCTGAAAAGACGATCGACATTGCACACTCTCACCATGCATATTTATGAACATTTTTGCAAATTACAATCGCCCACCTCCTTCAAGAATCGACAGCACAGTGTTGGCCGGATACGACACAAGCAATATGCGGGGATTGGTGCATCGTTCCGCAAACGCCACTATCGGAAACAGCTTGTGGCCTGCGATACAGGCTACCCCATTGCCCGAGTGTACACCGTCGGCCGAATAGTACGACTTGGCCGTTGTTTTCAAGTTCACGAACAGAATATGGCCACCCATCGCTATGGCGACCGCCGCGTTACCAACGACGCAAGCCATCTCAACCACGCCTGGATTGATCCATCTGCAAGGGAGGAGTTGGAAAAGATGGAACACAATGTGCTTTTAGGGTTTGTGAACACAACTTACAGCGCCTTCGTTCGGATATTTTGCTCCATTCTCGCTTTTGTTTGTTGAGTTCGATTGAAAAGTGTTTTCACATAAAAGAAACCGCGCACACACTCCCAGCTCTGAACTGCTACTGACACTGTACGAATGTCTTCCTATAAACAAGGTCGTGGCATGCTTGTACGATTGCCAAGGTAACATAAACTGGCACATTTGTTTACTACCGAATCGTTTAGCTTCTACAACAACGCTTCAATAATCAATGTACACCATAACACTCTTTATTTTACACATTACATAAACCATAGAATTTTATCATTGTATGGCCACGGTTGTTATCGCACGGTTTGTTCTTACATTACCACTCACTTAATTAAATGCTTTTGTAGCTGCTACCGTCGCCTCGGTCGGCAAACGGCGCTTAGTGAAAGTACCCATTCCCTCTTTCCCAATAATTTCGTCTCTCGCTCCACTCTGCCCTCAGTTGTCTTCCTTAATCTTGCCCAGCAGGGCGTCGCACGTCTTCTTCGCGTCACCGAGCAACATCGAGGTGTTCGGTTTGTAGAAAATCGGGTTGTCCACTGCCGCGTAACCGACGCCAAGCGAACGCTTCATCACAACCACCTACAGATAGATAAGAGCTCCAGGTTAGTGATGTCCCACGACATGTCGGTAACAGTCCAGCGCCTCCACTTACCTGATCCGCCTTCCAGACGCGCAGCACTGGCATGCCGGCAATGATCGAGTTCGGGTCGTCCTCCGCCGCACTGTTCACCGTGTCGTTCGCACCGATCACCAGCACCAGATCAGTCTCGTCAAAGTCTTCGTTGATCTCCTCCATCTCGAGCACGTCGTCGTACGGGACGCCCGCCTCCGCCAGCAGCACGTTCAGCTGGCCCGGCATCCGGCCCGCCACCGGATGGATGCCGAAACGTACCTTCTTGCCGCGCGCCTTCAACAAGCTCACCATCTCCGCGATCGGGTACTGCGCCTTGGCCACGCACAGCCCATACCCGGGCGTGATGATGATGTTCTTCGAGTTGCGTATCATCTCCACCACGCCGTCCACGTTTACCTCCGTGTGGGTGCCCACAATTTCTGCCGGCTTGCCGCCGGCCGTCGAGGTCGTACCGTACCCGCCCAGGATCACGTTCGGCAGCGACCGGTTCATCGCTTTGCACATGATGTAGGACAGGATGGCACCGGACGAACCGATCAGGGCGCCCACGATCGTCATCAGGTTGTTGTTTAGCATGAAGCCTTCTGCGCACAGCGCCCAACCGGAGTACGAGTTCAGCACCGTGATGACGACCGGCATGTCGGCGCCACCGATGGCAGCCGTCAGCGTGACGCCCATCGCCGTCGACATGGCGGCCGTCGCACCGAGCAGTCCCAGCCCGCCGGCCATCGTCGGCTCCAGGTAGAACGCACCCATAGCGGCCAGATTGCCCGCCAGCAAGCCTCCGTTGATAAAGTGCCGGCCGGGCAGCAGCAGTGGGGCCGAGTTAAGGACGCCCTGCAGCTTGCCGTACGCTACGAGCGATCCACTAAACGTGACGCCCCCGATGTACGTGCCCAGAAACAGGGCCGTCTTCAGCACGTTGGCCGCCGGGTCGGTCGCCAGCGTGGGGAAATCGTGCATGTACGTCGCCACACAGGTCAGCACAGCGGCGGCACCGACCAGGCTGTGGAAGGCGGCCACCAGCTGCGGCAGATCCGTAATTTGAATGCGCTTGGCAATGATCGATCCGAGCAGTCCGCCCAATCCAGCCACACCGCCCATCTGCATCAGCACCTCTGTGCTCGGGGCCATGTGCCCCAGGGTGGCGGCAATACCGCCCGTAACGCCCATCATACCGAGCGCATTGCCCAGCCGAGACGTTTTCTGCGAGGACAGCCCGACGAGCGCCCCGATACAGCAAAGACTCGAGGCCAGATATGCCATCTGGTGGATTTCGGGCAGCTGCTGCAGTGCACCGACACCATACCCGCCCAGAAACACGGCGGCCGGGATGCCGTACAGGTAGTTGTGCTCGGGCGGGTCCGTTGGGCGCTTAAACATATCCAGCATGCGCTGCGTCACGAGAAAGCCGCCGAAAATGTTGACGAACGAAATGAGCGCTGCACTGGCCGCGAGCGTTTCGATCGTGTTGGACGGCATCACACCGCCACCCATCAGCAGCAGCCCACCGACGGCCGTTATGCCCGAGATGGCGTTCGTGACGGACATGAGCGGCGAGTGGAGGGCGGGCGTAACGCCCCACACCGTGTGGTATCCCACAATGCCGGACATTGCGAACGTCGTCATCATGGTGGTGAAGGCGGCATTCGGTGCCACTGCGCCGAGCCCCAGCAACGTGCCCAGCCCGCCCGTATACATGAGGCTGCTGCGGAGCGTCTCCTTGAACGGGTCGGCCGGCAGCGCTTCAGCTTTGATGGCGGCCGGCTTGCTGGCCGCGACTGCCGCCGGTGGCTTGGCCGACACGGGAATTACTGGCGGTGGCCACATTAGGTTGCCGCCCTGCAGCACCATGCTGCCGCGCACCACCTCGTCCTCGGGATTGATGTGGAAGTGGTCCTTCTCGCCCATCGAGAGCAGAAACTTGGAGATGTTGTTCGCGTACAGCGTGGAGCTTTGCGTCGGCAGCCGGCTCGGGAAGTCGGTCAGCCCAACGTGCACCACATCGTGCACCACCTTGATCTCGCCCGGGACGGTCGTTTGCACGTTGCCACCGGTTTCGGCCGCCAGATCGACGATCACGCTGCCGGGCTTCATCGATTTTACCATTTCCTCCGTGATGAGACTGATGGAAAGAGTGAAGGCGAGAGGGAAAACGAACGATTAATCACGTGTTTTGTAGAATTTCGTAGCGCGTGCTGCGTGCAATGTTGTACACAAACGGCGGATTCAACATTCCAACTTGCACGAAACACTCGCACGCAACTCGCCCGCAACTTACAGCGGCGCCTTTTTGCCCGGGATGAGCGCGGTCGTAATGATCACGTCCACCTCCTTGCACTGCTTCGCAAACAGTGCCATCTCCGCCTCGATAAACTCCTTGCTCATCTCCTTACTGTAGCCGCCCGCCGTCGAACCGTCCTCGCTGATGTTGATGGTCAGAAACTCGGCGCCCATGCTTTCCACCTGCTCCTTCACAACCGGGCGCGTATCGAACGCGCGCACAATCGCACCCATGCCGCGGGCCTGCCCGATCGCGGCCAACCCGGCCACGCCGCCGCCAATGACCAGAATCTTGGCCGGCGGTACCTTACCGGCCGCCGTAATCTGGCCGGTAAAGAAGCGCGGAAAGTGATTGGCCGCCTCGATGACGGCCCGGTAGCCGGAGATGTTGGCCATCGAGGACAGTGCGTCAAACACTTGCGCACGGGAAATGCGCGGAATCGCATCCATCGCTGCAAAGGATTGAAGGCGTTAATTAGCACGAACAGTTTTTGTCAAAGCGCTTCGTGATGTTGTTTACCAAATGCATTAATTTTCCGCTGTGCCAGCTTGTCGATCAGCTCTTTGTTTTGGGCCGGATACAGGAAGGAGATCAGCGTCGATGCGTCCCGTAGCTGGGGAATTTCGGGCTCGATCGGTTGCCGTACTTTCAGCACAATGTCTGCGCGGTTGGAGTATACGTAAGTAGCAGTAAGTTAGATTCATTTCCCAATCGAATCGTTTAGAATCGAGCTTCATTTTTACGTACCAGTTTCGAACGCTTTGCGACCGTCGACGATGCTGGCTCCGGCGGCTTCATAGTCGGCGTCGCGGAACTTTGCATTCAAACCAGCGCCACTTTCCACCTGCACCTTGAACCCTTTCTTGACCAGTGTGCCGGCAACAACCGGTGTAACGGATACTCTGTAGATAAGGGAAAATACAGGGAAAAATAACGATTGGTTAATATGTAAATTCCAAAATAAACTTTGAAAAATTTTGAAGCATTTCTGAGTTGGTTCACAATAGCAACATACATTCATACAATTTCAAACCCTTTTTATAATTTTTGTTAAACAATAATCCCAAAAGGTACGTAAAGTACTAGTAGTTTTGCTATAAAATCTACTAAATGTTTTTATGGTAGAGTTTTCATATTTTAGGTAATTTTTAAGTGCTACTTCATAACAAATAATGTAAAAAAATTACAATTACAAACTTACAAAAATAGTTATTTTTAAATAATTCATACTTTCTAAAAAGTATCCTTCATGTCAACATCAATTATAAGTCGATTATAATAGCCGATTATAACTATCGCTAATGATCGATAACAATTATTATAATATTATTAATATTATTAATACTATTTTTTAAATTATTTAAATAAATTTTAAATTACAAAGAAAGTGATATGGAATTTTCACCATCCCCTCCATGCATTCCATAGGTTATGAAATGCACTTGAGGCTGTAATTGATTACAAGTGGTACGAGCAAGATAAAGGCATAAGGGGTTATCTAAAGAAATAAAGATTTAGCTTACACTATGCTACGAGATGCTGATAAGCTCCAATTTTTTTTTTAAACAAACTTCTTGTTTTTCTTATATGTTTCATAGACATATTTGTACCACGAAACCACTGATCGTCCTTGATACACGTGGACACAAGTCAGGATGGGAATCAAACCAATGATATTTCGATATTAATTAACAAGAAGATGCTGTTTCGATATTAATATCAATACCAATCCGACGCTATTTCTTATCTTACATCAACCCTTGTCTGGATTAAATTACTTCTTCTTACCGTTTTTCATTGGCCCATCTCTCCTTCGGCACACCGATGACCAGATTCTGGTACGGAACGCCTTTCACTGCCGTCGCCGGTTTGCCATCCTTCTGCAGTAACTTAACGCTTCCTAAAAGCAAACATTTTAACAGAGAAACATTAACTATTTCATCTCATCCTATCCTCCCTCTTAGTCAGAAAGCATTGTTCAGTGCCAAACCTGAGAACAATCGCAGCGGATGCACCGGTTTCGTCAGTTGCAGCAGTGCATCTCCCTGCAGCTGGCAGCACAGCCGTAGCACGCCGCGCGTCATAGTGTGCGTTGGGTGGTGCGGTGCAGTCACTTACAGCAGCAGCTCGTCCTCCCGCACACGCGTCCACTCCTTCTGCCCGGTGGCTTTCACCCTCGTTGTCTTCGGTTGGCAATATTCCGCTGTGCGCCCGTAGTTATCAATCTGGCACGAAAAACAACGTGGCAAATATGATAATGCAATGCACTCACACCTTCTCTCTTCTCTCTCTCACTTCTTTTTGTTTAGTTCAGTAGCGATTAAAGACACTTTCGATCGGGGTGATCTTGATGCACTCTATGCACTATTCAATGTCAACTAAAGTACTCTTTTAATAAGGCTTAGTAATGATGGGACGGAGCTAAACGCTTTTACACTATTTTCTATGAAAACAAATCAACAAACACAGCAATGTTTCGATTAAAACAAAAAATTGCAATGATAAAATTGCGTGTCACGCACACGCACTCTTGCGCTGGTGAAACGCACACATCCACGCACCGGATCGCAACCGGTAAAGATCGCGCAGCAGAAGAGCGCACACAGGCGCGACAAACCAAAAACAGTAACAAAAACAGCAGTAACGATAAGGGCAATACAACAGCAGCAGCACGCGCGAACACACAGCACTTCACTAACGATGGCCTGTAAACGACCCAGAGCACGACCGGCGGGGCCCGTCGACACACACAAGAATAGCGGTCCGCACGCGCGCGTGTGGACGGTTGCGCACGACGTCGGAAATGACAACAGCTCGCGAGAGACGGCGACGACGGACTGGCCTGCGCTGCCGGCCGGCTTGGGACCGGATCTGTCCCGAGCGGCAGCGCAACGAAATCGTGAACCGAACCACGAAGAGAAAGAGAGCGAGAGAGTGAGCGAGCCGGTTGGACTCTCTGAGGGCTTGCAGGGAGCTGTTGTGTGTTGTGATACGAGAGAGATCCACACACACGTACAATAAGCCGGCCGGCCGGTTAGCAGGGGGACAGGACGACATAACAGGGGTGGTTGGGTGACAGTGCAAGAGATGCATTGTGCTTCCTTTCCCGCTGCACATCCGACACCCTTTTCGATGGGAGGCAGGGAGTTGTGAGATCACGTTCACGGTTGCTCTCATCCAGTTAATAACCCGCGGTCCCTCCGTTGATTAAGCTGACTGTGCGGTGAGGTTAGGAGGCGAATGGTGGTGGGGGGGGGACAGAAGGTGGGGAAGAAATCTCGCTTCTAAACCCACAGGTTTGCATAAAAAAATGTTTTTTTTTGCATGTTTTGGTTCTTTACTGTAACATCACACCAGTTTAAGGGCAGGGAACGGCAATCGGCGAAGCTGCACTTTGAAGCTTAAATATTAATAAGACTAAAAACATTCTTTCTTCATCGTAAATTTGAGTGAAAACGCACAAAACCATGTATAAAAACATAAAAACATAACCAGCTTGATCAAAACACCTAAGATCTTGTGGGTTACTAGTCTTTGATCGAACAACCATAAACTGATGACTATGGTAAATGATTACAGCAAAATAGAAACATAATTCATGCGTTCTAAAGTACGTACAAGTTGCTTAGGATGAACCTGGAGGATGGCTAAACCCTTTGACTTCAAGCAAGTCCTGCTCGGGATCGATTCCCGTCTGAATCTGTGGCGCCTCCCCGTGACCATTGCGTGGCTCGTGGCTTTTGATTACGTCCTATTATAAAACTGCCAGTTATTGTACATGTTGTATTGCGATATACAAATTTAGGAAGAATAAGAAGAAAGAAAAAAATATAAATTAGAAAAAATAACTAAAAATCTAAAATAAGTAAATTAAATAAATAATAATAATTTAAAAATTATTACCTCAACGTGATCATCCACACAGAATTGTCAATTGATCAACCCTGAAATAACAATAAAACGAAAAAAACATATTAAAAAACTAACATAAAAAGAGGAGTGCAATAACTGTGCCATGTATTTAGCGCTTCCAAATTACTGCTTCGCTATACAGAGTCGGTCTAATCATCCTAAGCATTTATAAGATAAGTTATTTAAACAAGAGCAGTGAAGAACGATCTTCATCTTTAAAAAAAAACACACGCACACACACATAATCCCGCAAGATATGGTGAATTGCTCTCTTTTGCACTATTTTAAAAGCAAGTGTAGCAAGTGTAAATTCTAATCATCTACGATAATTGGCCACTTCTAACACACGCATAGGAAAAGACACACCCAACAATTACGCGATACGCGCGCGCCAACCCCCGAGACAGATGAAATTGCGTCTTATTTAATTCTGTTTTGGACGCCACACCGACCCAGGCACACACACACACACACAACACACCCCCGTTTGAACCTGCCCCGACCGCATATCAAACGGGAAGCAACGACCAGGGAACGGTGACTGTGTGTGTTTAGGCATGTTTTATTTACGCGGCAGTTAGGGGATGAGAACCGGCGAATGCCGGCATTTAGCGCGAACAAGAAGATCGTGCCCACCCCAACGATCGTCTAACAAAAAGCAAACCCGGGAAAACTGTACAGTGCTAACCAGAAGGTGGAAACAAAATGCCAAACCGAGAATATTATTTTTAAAAAACTGGTTCCAGCAGGAGCAATGTCACCAAACGAGCAAAAGCGACATGGCCAATTCACTAATCATCATTTCTCGGCAATGGCAATTTGCAATCCTCCGTGCCTTTCCCTCTCGTTGAATGCTGCATATTTGTTTGTCTGTTGATTAAAAAGTAAACAGTAAAAAATAGGCCAATTTGGAACAGCGTGTGATTAGCAGCTGGTTCGCCTTCGGGCTGTCGATTTGCTTTCCGGTCCCTCCAGAACGGCCATACGACCATAATTCTCAAGCGTTGTGTGCATCAGCAGCTCATCTATGAATAAAACTAATTCGCATGCTTTTACGTCAGCATTGTGGTGGATTTGATTCGCCTCTCCTCCTTCTTTCATCCCGTTCATAACCTCTCATCGATATCCGAATGCGCTTCAGTGCGTTGTGCGAAGCCACAATCGTACCTAAAACGAGCAATAAAAAGAAAGAAATTGATTGCAATGCACATTTCCCTGCCCCGTGCAACAGCCCGTGTGTGATATTGCCAGCGTTATCAACCCCTCCGAAACGATATTTAAGCCCTTCCATCACCATATGATCGAGCAACAACCGTCGAGCAGCTTTTGCGCGAAACGAACCGTCGTCGTTGTTGGTTGACGGGTTTATCACCTTGATAAGCATTGTTTGGCAAACTTTATGCTTATGGGGGGGGGCGGGGTTGTATGAACTTTTACATGTTGATTGTGTTACACCCCGGGCGTAGGGGTGAAGTGGCCAGGTGCTGAAGGGTGGATAAACTTTGCTCCAAAACAAAAACAAACAAACACTGCGCCGGCGGCAGCACACGCGCAGGTTACGCAAAAGAGCGCTTGGCGTGCGCGCAAAAACAAAACCAAAAAGTGCGAACGAACGTTATCAAAACTGTTCTAACAAAAGTGTTCATTATCATCACTCACAATTGGTCAAGCAGTGCAGTATGTTAAAGCAGGGGAGCCCAAAACGATTGCTTCTTATCATTAGCAAGTCATCCGCCCCCCTGCCAAGTGGGAATGCTAGTTGCTCGCTTGGGTTCAATTGTTCAAACGCAGAGGTTATAAAGTAACCGTTGGGTCGGTGGGTGGTTTACTTTTGAGCAAAATAATTAAGACAAACGATAAGACGATCTAAACGCCGTACGAGCAAAAAGAACAACAATGCTATCTTGTGATGACATTTATACCGTTTTGGACAGGTCTCGCGGTCAGGCACAACCCCCCTGGTAATGATGTGCTCTTGTACTAGAGAGTTTGAGTGTTGTTCCTCTGACAACGTTACATGTACGGCTTCGTTCACCACGGCCTACTGCTGTTATCTAGTGCAACAGCAACAAGTGTTTGTGGGGGAAAGAAGGCAAGACAGCCGAAACGGTGGGCGACATTTGGGTATGTCTGAAATGGATGCTGATGCTATCGCTCTAGTAATAAAGTTCATTGAACCTAAAGAAAAAAGTGCAAAATATTCACATTAATGATACTGGTTTGATCGAGACCGTTTGCAATTTCTTAAATATAGAATTAAAATTCTTTTTAAAATGATCTTCTCACTGTGATGCTCTATACAGGGTTTTCCAGGAATTCTCATAGCTGTGGGACCTTTGTTGACTCTTTTCTAAGTGAAATGAGCTTAATGTAATGGGAATTGGACTCTAAAGCAACCTTGTTGAACAATTCTAATAAGAATTTCCTAGGAGCCTGTTCAAACAGGGTGCCATAGAGTCCAATTTCCAACATACGAAGTTTTCTTCTTGTAAGAAAGAGTCGAGGAAGTATCCCACAACTATTCGAACCCCTGAAAAACCCTGTAATATTGACCGAAAACTTTCCCTTCCCTTAATTCTCATTGTCCAGCGACATACGACGATAAGAGAGGCGCTCGAAAGATGGTTCAGGCATCCACTCCCCCCGAAAAACAATCATGTTCGTTTATCACTCATTATCTTCACTTAACGTTTTCCTCCGAATGAAATAGACGGGAAGGATGGACTTACATTGACTATTATTGATTTTCTTCCCTTCCCTCTCGGGCGGGCGGTTGCCATGCTCACAAGTAAATAACGCACCGATTGTGAATAGCATAGCAGGCTAGTGGAAAAATCCATCTCCAGAAACGCAGGGGGTCATTTCTACACACCCAGTGGGAGAGAGAGAGTGTGTGTGTGCGTGCAGCAGAACGCAAGTGCGGGCCTTTGATAGACGACCCTCGTCGCTTTTAAACAAATCAACCATTCGGTCACGGCCACAATCTTATCTCTCTGCTCTGCTCTGTCTGACGGATGCCTAGTGGTGGTTGGCATCTGCACCATATGGATGGAGACAGTGATTGCCCGTAAAGGACCACAGCTGCTGCATTACTATGGATTCCATCGAAGTAAGCGTGACTTCTTCAGGTTCCCTCGTAAATGCTTTCTGCTATTTCCAACTCATTCAAAAGTGATAATACCCCATAGAACGCAAAAAAGAACCCCGAAAAGGACATCCTTCCCCATACAGGCACTGACTTTTAATCCGAACTGCGTCGCAGCGACGCAACGAACGAAACACGCACAACTGGCCGGCCTTGAAAGCAGCCACATCAACCGATTCCAGACCATTGAACGAACGCGCTACTCCCGCACTGTTCCCGTGCTCCCACCCATCCGAAACGGTCCTGTACAAAAGTCGAAAAGCAGCTCGATGACGACGACGAGCCCCCGTGCGACCAGAACCCACCCCGTTCTCAGCACAACACATTCCGGTCACGTTGGATGCGTTCGTTGGTTTGGCAAACAGCGACCCATCAGAGAGGCCACGATCCCCCTCACACGCGCGCACTAAGGTAAATGTATCACACACACGCCAGCATAAAGCCGGGGTTAAAGAGAAAGCAGGAAATGTTTATAAGAAAAGCGATTCTATGCGTGCGACATTTGCTAAAAATAAGCTGCAAAAGCAGTATCTTATAACCGATTTTCGTAAGAGGGAAGCGGGTCACACAGGTCGGGTTTTTTGCTGAGCGCTTGGCGAATTTCATCTACCAGGTCACAGTGCGGGACGCCACATTAACGGTCCTTGGGTGCAGCAGTGCTTAATTTTTGACCTCTTAAGAAGATTTCCCTCAAGAAAGGTGAAAACGTGTACTAGAGACGTGAACAGGATCGGCCAAACAGGTCCCGCGAAAGGAAAGGCGCGACTGCGGCAAACCAGTTCCAATCCTGGTTGCACATTCTCAGGGTCTGTCTGTGTGTGTGCCTGTCTGGAGGTAACCACAATGCAATATCGCGGAACATGATCGATGCAGGCGCACACACACGCGCACGCACACATTTTAAAACTCGCGTGTGGTGGCCGAGGGGGGGGGGAATCATTCTTTGCCTTTTCTCCTGTCTGGAAATTGCAAAACCCTTGGGCCCTGGTGAGACGGCACGGGGCAACCGGGGCGAAAACGGGGTTTTGCATATACATATTTGCAAATGCGGCCATTGCCATGGTCCGCAGGACGCTGCAGACGAGCTAAAAATAATAAGCCGATGCGTTTATGTCAGTGGCGCACAAGCGCGGCGCGCACGGCGGAGGATTAATTGAGATGCAGCGGGCGGGAGGGCGGCAATCGGGACGAGTGGGCCGGCCGGGTGCGTTCGCAGCCGCCTACGGATCGTGCGCTAAGTCTCGTATACAAAATAGAACCACACAGCTACCAACACGTACTCGTACATACACATACGCACCGTTCTCTCGGCCAACTTGACGCACCCGTGCGCGCCCTGATCCGCTCTCGCACCGGAACGCACGCAGCAGCAGCGGAGTTCGTTATCACGAGCGGGTTTCTCTTCCAATTCGGGATTGCTCTCCGACTCGAACCGGCACCGTCATCATCGGGCGGAGAGTGCCGCGCGGCCATATGACTCTCCGTGGACCAGTGCCGCACTCTGTTCGTGACCAGCGTGGCAGTAGCACCGTCATCTTCGCGTTCGTTCACATCCTGTGGTTCCGCGGACTGTGCCCCGTGTAGCTCTTCTCGTTTGCGAATCTTGCTTCACTTCACTTGCCGGTTCCGGTTGCAAAGGAAACGTATCGAGCCAACCGATACGCACGCACCATTCCGTGTTCCGAACGTTCACCAACTCTGTGTGTGAGTTAGCCTGCGGTTTGTTTACCTTTTTGTTCGGCACCTTCTGTCAAAGTTGCTTTCCCCGAGGAGGCAGGGCTTGCCGGTTTTTCTCTGCAAACCGGGAAAAGCAACCACGCTGGAACGGTGCTACTTTATTGTAGCCGCCGTGTGTGTCTCAGTGTTGTTCACCCCCTAAAAATACTCACCCCTTATCAGGTGGATGAACCGACGGCACTGATAATGCTTTTTGTGACGTTGGATTTTTGGTCTGGTCAAATTCCTCCGCGTAGCTTCCTTCCATTGTCAAATGATTGTTTATGTTTTTTTTTCTTCTCTCTTTCTCTTTCTCTCTGTATCACCATGCCCCACTCACTCGCTCTTTCTCTTTTTTTTGCAGAACATTTTAGTGCAAATCGTGGAATAAAACCGCACCAACATGGCCCGTCTTCTCGCCCGCTTCTGCAAAACGCTTCCGGTGCAGGGTAGCTCAACTAGGACGATCCTGCCTGCCGTTACCATGGTGCCGTCGCGCGCACGCAGTAAGTAGCAGTTTCCCACTCACGCTAACGCACTCTTTTTCGGCACGTATCGGGTAGACTTCGTGTGCTGCGTGTATGCGCGAGCGACTCTCCGCGTGGAAAAAAATGCATGCTTGCGCTGCCGTTGCAATTGCACTCCGCCATAATCGTGTCCAGTAATGGAAGGTGCGCACGACCCTGACCCATTTTTGTTT
This sequence comes from Anopheles merus, assembly GCF_017562075.2. NCBI lineage: Eukaryota > Metazoa > Arthropoda > Insecta > Diptera > Culicidae > Anopheles > Anopheles merus. Next base: position 28,501,984 of record NC_054082.1, on the reverse strand, counting down.
GCCACTGACCTTCGCTCTGTAATACCACTCCCTGTCTGGAGTTCGGGGTTTGCCACGTGTCCACAGTTTCTTAAAACAAAACGATTTAAATGTGCACTCTTTCGTAATGGCGGATGTTACGCCATGATTGCTTTTCCCCGACACCGGCATTGGGGCTCACAAGCCCCACTTATTTGACTTAGCGGGCTGGCAGCTAAAATCAAAACAGTTTCAAAGGTCGTTCGTGGCTGCACAATCACGATTTGATAATCTGATATTTTTGCAGCGCCTGCTCGAATTGCATTGCGGTGCATCCTTCTCGTGATGTATGTGTGCGTGTGTGGTGCTTTGCCTCCAAGTGATAAGGCATTACACACTGCCCCAAATGGGTGGCCTTGAAACTATTTCCCATTGCCGCATGCATTGGTGTATTATTGGCACTGATTTTCTTTTTTTTTCTGCTTTTTTGTAGGCTCCGACACCCGTATTCAGGCCGTAAAGCCTATAGTGGAGATGGATGGTGATGAGATGACCCGCATCATCTGGCAGTTCATCAAGGACAAGCTGATCTTCCCTTATGTTAAGGTTTGTACGATCATCACGCTTAAAAAAGCGAGCGAAATAAAATTTAAATATCTTCTACTTTTTGGATCATTGCTATCTCAACAAACCCCCCCCCCCATCCCCCGGACAGGTCGAAGCACTTTACTACGATCTCGGACTTCCCTATCGCGACCAAACGAACGATCAGGTAACGATCGATGCCGCCCATGCCATGCTGAAGCACAACGTCGGCATCAAGTGTGCGACGATCACGCCGGACGAGCAGCGCGTCGAGGAGTTCAAGCTGAAGAAGATGTGGCTGAGCCCGAACGGTACGATCCGCAACATACTCGGCGGCACGGTGTTCCGCGAGCCGATCATCTGCAACAACATTCCCCGCATCGTGCCCGGCTGGACCAAGCCGATCGTGATCGGGCGTCACGCGCACGGCGACCAGTACAAGGCGCAGGACTACGTGGTGCGCAAGCCCGGCACGGTCAAGATGGTGTACACCGGCGAGGACGGTACGGTGGAGGAGATCCAGCTGTACAAGTACACCTCGCCCGGCGTGGCGCTGGCCATGTACAACACCGACGAGTCGATCAGCGCGTTCGCGCACTCCTCGTTCCAGGTGGCGCTGGGCAAGCGGTGGCCGCTGTACCTTTCCACCAAGAACACGATCCTGAAGCGCTACGACGGTCGCTTCAAGGACATTTTCCAGGAGATTTACGAGAAGTATGGAATGCACCAGCCAGTTGTTGAGTTGTTGCTTTGCTAATGAACCCCTCTTTTTCCCATTGCTTGGCATCGCGGTTGACCGTGCAGAGACTACAAGAAGCAGTTCGAGGAGGCCAAGATCTGGTACGAACACCGGCTGATCGATGATATGGTCGCGCAAGCGCTGAAATCGTCCGGCGAGTTCGTGTGGGCCTGCAAAAACTACGACGGCGACGTGCAGTCGGACATCGTCGCCCAGGGTTACGGTTCGCTCGGTCTCATGACGTCCGTGCTGGTGTGCCCGGACGGCAAAACGGTCGAATCGGAAGCGGCACACGGAACGGTCACGCGCCACTACCGGTAAGCCGTTGGCAGCTTCCGCCATACCCATAGCATCCGCTGTATAACGTCCTTTCTTCTCTCCAGCGAGCATCAAAAGGGACGCCCCACTTCCACCAATCCGATCGCTTCGATCTTTGCGTGGACGCGCGGTTTGGAGCACCGTGCGAAGCTGGACAACACGCCCGAACTGGCCCGCTTCTCCAAGGCGCTCGAGAAGGCCTGCGTCGACACGGTGGAATCGGGCAAGATGACCAAGGATCTGGCCCTGTGCATTCACGGCTCGCGCAACCTCAAGGACAGCATGTACCTGAACACGCAGGACTTCCTGGAAGCCATCTCCGAGCAGCTGGAGCGCACGTGGAAGAAGTAAAGAGTGGCCACACTCGTCCCCACATCCCTCCCTGCCTTTCTATTTTGTATCATATGTGCAGTAATCTTTTTCTCCCACAACCAAAAGTGTGTATGTGAATTAAAATAAAAACTTTTTATTACACTATTCGAGGCGGATCAACTTCCAGGGACCGGTGGGGGAGTACGCATTCGCGGCCTACGATGTGGCCCGGTTTTCCTTTGCATTCTCGGCGTTCGCTGCCGTTTTGCTGCCCGGCTTGCCGCCGCCGGGTTCCGCTTTGGCCAGATCGCCGCTTACCCGTTTGGCCAACGGTTTGCGGCCCGCCGGAGGGAGCGCTTTGCGTGCGATCTTGCGACCGAGCTTGATCTGAATGGCATGGTTGGTGGGAGCACCCTTGCTGGAAGCGCCTGTGGTGGTGGTCGCCGACCCTCCCCGATTGCTGTTGTTCGTGTTGCTGCTGCCGCTGCTACCGTTGCCTGGGGGGTTCGTCCCTTCGCGCCCGTTCTTCCCATTGCCCAGCGTCGCCTTGGCCACCGATTTGCCTTCCTTCGGTATGCCCGGCAGCTCCAGCTTCTCGATCGTTATGCGCCGCCGGCGGAACGTTTGCTGGTTGGCCCGCTTTATCAGGTCGGCCGGGATCGGCAGCTTGAAGCAGACGTAGCCCGCCCGTTGATGGGGAATTTGATCGAGGGCAACCACATCGCCGAACGGTTGAAAGAAGATTCGCAGCGCATTGTTCGACAGCTCTGCGAGGGGTAGGGAGAGAAAAGAAAGATCCCGAACGTTACCGAACGTGTTCCTGCGGCCTCCTGTCTCTTCTTCTGCACTCACCATCCGGATTACAGTACTTTTGATATGCCATCTGTACGGAGATTTGACGCTCCTTGAAGGTGCTACGGTTTAGGCCCTTTGCTGCAGCCCGTGCTTCCGCTCTTCGCCGGAACCGAATGTGACAGTTGACCGAGCGTAGCTGTGCGTACTCGGCATCCGTCAGTACCAGCGTGCCGTCGGGAAACTCCATCCGTATCGAACGGATCGGACCAAACATCTTGAAGTGCTGCCACAGCTCCTGGCGCGTCGTTGCTGCCGGTACGTTCTCAACATACACACAGTTTTCCGTCCCTATTTTGGGAAGACAGAGCCAAAAAGGTTCTTAGCACAGTCTACCCCAACCGCGGTGGCCACTAATAACTTACCCAACAGTGACGGATTCATAATCGGTTTGGCGCTGTAGGTGCTTTCGGTTTTCACCTCGCACGCATTCTTGGCACTTTCCGGTGAGTCAAACTCGATCGTACTGCACAGGTACGGGCCCGTCTCGAACGGGTACTGTGGCTGGCGGCCCACTATGTTCCGACCGCCGCGGGTTCGCAGCTCAATCGACAGCACCATCCCGTAGCGCTGGAACAGCTGGTACAGCTCGGACTTTTTCGTACCGCCCGGAATGTTGCTCACAAACACACTCTTTTTCACTACAAACCATGCAGGCCAGACAGGGAATAGGAATTAGCTGTGTGTGCGCCCGTGTGTGTGTGTTTGCGCGTGAGTGTTTAGGTGTGTGCCAATACTTACTGTGCTGGAGAAAATATTCATCCCCCTCGCAGATTTCGCCATTGCTGAAGTAGAGCTTTTTCACCTGCTCCTGCTTGGCGGCCGATGGGTCTGCCTCGTACGTGAAGTAGAAGAATCGTTTCAAGCCCTTGTTTTTGATGTCCACCTTTTTCAGCATTCCCAGCACGGCTTGCCGATTCTGGCGCTTTCTGGCCGGCATGTTGTCCGGCTTTTCCCCGCCGGAGGATGTGGAGGAGTTCATTGTTCGCTTCTACCCGCACACTGTTGGCCAAGGGGACTCTGGGGACTTCCTACATACGCGAACAATTGTTCACATAAACTTCGCACCTCGACTACGCCTGCCAAGGTAGGTGGAATTTGTTTATGTCGCGGCATCCTCTGGCACAAGGTGTGTATAGCAAAAGTGGCCCAAGAAACAAAATCTGCCTATATGACGTTAGTTCGGACATCGGTTTCCAGCTGCACTGTTGATTCGGGCGAGGTCGTGCGATTTTTAATAAGTTCGGGTTTATTCTTTCGAATATGAGGGTACATAAAGTTGAGAAACTAATTATCGTTTGGTTTTAGTGTTGAAAGGAACGGAAAGTTTAAATCTTTAGTTTTTTGAGCATTTTAAAATTTAATTAAAAAAAATCACATTCCAAGAGATTCAGCAGACTAGTGATGAGTAACTCTATATTTTTGCCAACTTTCTGGAATTTCTTTTTCTTTTTGCCGTAGTAGTTTGGAATAGTCGCGAATCGCCGGAGTCGTCCGGAGTCGCTTGGAGTCGGTGTCATCGAGAGTCGTTCGGAGTTGGCTGGAGTCGTTAGGAGTCGGAGTCATCCGGAGTCGTCCGGTGTTGTTCGGAGTCGTTCGGAGTCATCCGGAGTCGTCCGGAGTCGTTCGGAGTCGTCGGAGTCGTCCGGAATCGGTTGAAGTCGATATCGTCCGGAGTCGGCCGGAGTCGGCCTTCGCAATAAAGCCCAACATACGAAGTACACTTGCAAAGTGAAGTCCAACTCCGAATAACTCCAGACGACTCCGGATGACTCCGACTCCTGGCAGAACTAGTGTTTCGGATTTTTCCGGAGTCGGAATTGTCGGACTAATAATCAAGGTGGATTTAAAAATATCAGGTGCGTTAATCTAGGGCATTTTGAGAATTCGTCGCTTGACGTAAGGTCCCCAGGATTCCAAAATTTGTTCACATTTTTTTAATATAATTTGTCTACCCCATTTTTCGGTTAAATGTTATTTAAAAATATATTTTGGGCATTGCAATGTCGTATTCAACATTAAAACATAGATTTAAGTGTGTTGTTTCGTGTTATTCCGTGAAGTTATTCTATAATTCATTGTGTTTTCGACATGTTTGAGGATAAAAACTAAGAAATCATTATTTTTTATCAATTTTTACCTCAATTCCTCATTATCTACGAGCTGCACGAACAAGTTACGTGAGATTAGAACTATCCCAAGTAGCACAATCCCGTTAAGAAACCGTTAAAAGTATGCCTAAAAGTATTACTTTTAGCTTTCCATACAGCAGTAATTTTAGGGCTTACAACACTGCGTAACGCTTTCCTGGCTTCGTCAATGCTTCGTTAAAAATTAAAATTTTGCCGGTATTTTTAACGAAAAATATCAAACTCAACGAACAAATCGACAGAGATGGCTGTATTGCTCTTTCTCATTCTATATGCATTTTCTAGATCTTCGTTAAGTTACAACAGAAGGTGTTAATATTTCTTGGAATAAATGCATAAATTCACCACAAATACTTTTATTCGACATTTCATCGTTTTGTCACTGCATATTGTCACTTTATCACATAAGTTTCTTTCATTCCATGGGTTTCTTCCATTATATTAGCATGGAGGTCAGCTGCAGCCGTGGACGAAAAACTTGATGTCCAAACGCTATCCAAATCCAATATGCTGCGGAATATAAAACTTATGTAGCTCGTGTGAAGATAATGGTAATATCGATACACTGACCTGTTATAAAATCATGATGACACACAAATTAAACATTAGTTGATAGAAATTGTCGCAGACGCTTGGTTTTGTTGCCATCTACACAAAAGCTACACACACGAAGCTTGACGAACTTTTTGACATAAGAAATGGAGGCGCCATGTACGTGACCATGTACAGTATGTCTCAAAAATTATCGTCATCAAGAGCATGTTATTTTTCCCAAGAAAATATAAATTTTTATGAAATTTTTTCTCATTTGCAAATATTGCATACACTTTATCAAACTCTTCACATATATTATTTGAACATATGAAATTTTATTTTTTTATTTTTAAATTATTTTTTTATTATCACCGCAGATTCAAATAGAGGAATAAAAGAAAACACATAGTTTTCAAACAGTTAATAAATAAAATGGTTTGGTGTAAAAAAAACGCATTATTACATACATAAGAATGAAAAAATGATTTTCCGAATATTGAATAAATTGGAAATGGTGTAGATAAAATTTGAAAAACACTGTGTGTTATATTAACCCGAATCGATAAAAACGAGTGTAACGGAATACGTCGTTATGATGTAACGCTGTCCAATGTCATATTCTCTTAAGAAACTCTATTTGATTTTTAAAAGCTTTAAAAAACTGTTAATAATCAAATAGAGTTTCTTAAGGCTACTTGGGATTACTCACATGATTTTACATTTCGTGACTAAACAAATCATCAAATCTTTTGTCGTAATTCTCATTTTTTCGATAAATTCAATATACACACAAAAATGAACGTTGTAACAAAGAAATCTTTTCTTTTTGCTATGCTTTGTGTGGGGAAACCGTTTGTTAACGGTTTTAAAATGACGTACCCAAGTGCCACAAATCCACTAAACGACCACTAAACGGCTTCTAAACGACTCAAGTTCTCTACCTAAACGGAATATAGAAAGACTTCGTTTAGCAGACGCCAAACGACTCATGCATTCTAAAAATAGCAAAAAAGCTGGTGGCGCTATCTGTTGGTGGGATACCCCAACCAGTTGAGCTTCATCGCTTGGAGGAGAGCTTTCTCATTTCCTCTGTACTGTTGTATGGTTTCGCATTGAAGTTATGCATCGCTAGAACTAGAACGGCGATACGATTGTTTAAATACTAAACTCCAACGGAAACCACCAGCACTGAAGCAAGTGAGATTTGAGCAATGGTCATTGGTGTTGATACCCAAGTAGCACAATTCTGTTAAGAAACCGTTAAAAGTATGCCTAAAAGTATTACTTTTAGCTTTCCATACAGCAGTAATTTCAGGGCTTAAAACACTGCGTAACGCTTTCCTGGCTTCGTTAAAAATTCAAATTTCGCCGGTATTTTTAACGAAAAATATCAAACTCAACGAACAAATCGACAGAGATGGCTGTATTGCTCTGTCTCATTCTATATGCATTTGCTAGATCTTCGTTAAGTTACAACAGAAGGTGTTAATATTTCATGGAATAAATGCATAAATTCACCACAAATACTTTTATTCGACATTTCATCGTTTTGTCACTGCATATTGTCACTGTATCACATAAGTTTCTTTCATTCCATGGGTTTCTTCCATTATATCAGCATGGAGGTCAGCTGCAGCCGTGTACGAAAAGCATGATGTCCAAACGCTATCCAAATCAAATATGCTGCGGAATATAAAACTTATGTAGCTCATGTGAAGATAATGGTAATATCGATACACTGACCTGTTATAAAATCATGATGACACACAAATTAAACAATAGCTGATAAAAGTTGTCGCAGACGCTTGGTTTTGTTGCCATCTACACACAAGCTACACACACGAAGCTTGACGAACTTTTTGACATAAGAAATGGAGGCGCCATGTACGTGACCATGTACAGTATGTCTCAAAAATTATCGTCATCAAGAGCATATTATTTTGCCCAAGAAAATATACATTTTTATGAAAAAATTTCTCATTTGCAAATATTTCATACCCTTTATCAAACTCTTCACATGTATTATTTGAAAATATGAAATATTAATTTTTTATTTTTAAATTCTTTTTTTTTTATCACCGCAGCTTCAAATAGAGGAATAAAAGAAAACACATAGTTTTCAAACAGTTAATAAAAAAATAGTTTGGTGTAAAAATAAATACGCATTATTACATAAATAAGAATGAAAAATGATTTTCCGAATATTGAATAAATTGGAAATGGTGTACATAAAATTTGAAAAACACTGTGTGTTATAGTAACCCGAATCGAAAAAAAACGAGTGTAACGGAATACGTCGTTATGATGTAACGCTGGCAAATGTCATATTCTCTTAAGAAACTCTATTTGATTTTTAAAGGCTTTAAAAAACTGTTAATAATCAAATAGAGTTTCTTAAGGCTACTTGGGTACCCACGTATCTAACCACACGACCATTTATATAGATTTTTGCTCAGAAAGTTAGAAGGCTATATAGGTCATAATAAAATGCAACTTGTCGAAACACATTGCAAGAAAAGGATAGCAATATAATGATGAGTTGTAATACGCCATCTATTGATCAAACCAATGAAGCTGTGGAGCTTTCATTTTTTTTCTATGGATATTCAATTTTCCAGTCGTTTAAGCTTAATCTGTGGCGCTTGGGGTAAAGTCCCTCAACTATGGCGACCCCCAAAGGGCCTTATCCATCACCCGATATTTTTAATCCCCCTTGCTAATCAGCCTGTAAACACAGTTTTGAGAGCGGGAGTGAACAGCCACAAGGCGAAAGTTTTAGTTTTAACTATTTATTCTCCTGAAGACAAATACAAATAAATCCAAATAAAATAGCAATCAAACTTTAAAACGGTGTCACCTGCTGCTCGCTTCACTCGCTACTGGCTTGAAGCGCGTGCAACCGTTTCCCTGTCATTTCAACTGTCACTTTCCTTAGCTGTCATTTCACTTCATTCCGTTTATACGTCCGGGTTGGACTCATCTATAGCACTGCCTTTTCCTAACACAGCCGTACCGGCGAACTCGTTCGCTCCTGGGAACGTTCGCCGCGACGCTCATTTTCGCTCATTTCATATTGCTCTAGATCAAAAATAAGAAAATCGAATAGATTTTGTACTGTCCAATCTAGTGGTACAACCCTGTCCACTCATGAGCGACGAATGTTTTTGGACGAACGAGTTCGTCGGTACGGCTGAATAATAGTCGTAGTCGGATCGGAGTCGGGGATGCGCTCCAAAGAGCACACCACTACAACAAATTTCAAAGCAGCCCTGAAAACCCATACATGCCAGGCAAAAACTGTCGGGCGAAAACGAGCTGTCAACGGATGAAACCGCGTGGGTTTACAGGGTTCACCAATCAATCAATCATTTTACGATCATTTGCACTGTGCGCTCGAAATTTATTGTGATAATTGTGAAGAACTTTTACTGGGCCTGCATTAATTTTCACAACAGCGATATGATCTTTCATACGTCCATTTTTGTGTAAAAAACCGTTAAGTTATATCGAATTTATAGACCATCGCGATATGCAGCACACATCGCAAAATGAGTCGGTCAACCCTGCATTTGTTCCATGTACTGTGGTGACAGCCGGTTAACACGCGGTTTAGTTGATTCTGTTTTGGTAGCTTCTTGGTGAAATAAACTTAAAAAATCTAATAATGAAACTTACAGCAGAGAAAAAGCCCTCCAAGGCAAAGAAAGTCGCGAAGTTAAACAAAGATACAATCGACGAACAGGCGCACGAAATGCGGAAACTTAAGAAGGAAAAGAAGGCCAAGCTGGAAACAGAATCAAAGGAAGAGGAACTAGCCCCAGAGCAAGAGATGGACGCTGCTATGGAGTACGAGGCAAATGAGGAAGAGGAGGACGTTGAGAACGACGATGCCGTTGTTACCAATGGCAAGGGAAAAGCAAACTCAAAAGCTAAGACCCCGAAGGTAAAGGAGGTTAAACAGGAAGCAAAACAAAAGCCAAGAGGTATGTCCAAGCGAGCATGATGATCATTCCGAATTTAAAGCTTTCATTTCGCTTCGTTATTTTAAACCGATATTATCTTCTTTTATGCACAACGCATTCGGCAGGAAAGGAATACACCATCTTTGTTGGTAACCTTCCCAAAACGACCAAGCAAAAGGATCTGCGAGCCATGTTCAGCAAGTACGGCGCCATACAGACGATTCGTCTTCGGACGAATACGGGTTTGAAAATGTTCAACAAGAAAGTGCTGTCAAAAGTGCCTTCCCTGAACGCGTACGTAGTTTACGACTCCAAGGAGGAAATGGAAAAGGCCTGTGAGCTGGACGGCGAAATGATGAGCAACAATCGCATCCGCGTGTGTCCGGCTGACAAGAAGCAGATTGGCGACGCGAAAGCGACCGTCTTCGTGGGAAATATAGCCAGAGGTAATGTGGCGTTCCGATGGAAAGGAGAAGAGGTAACAGCACACACGAAACCTAACCAAACATATTCTCCCATTCCCACGCAGGCACAACCGATAACGATCTGCACGAATTCTTCAGCCGCGTCGGGCCGATCGAATACGTCCGGCAGATCGGGGACAAGTACGTGGCGTACGTGTGCTTCAAGAAGGGCGTCTCCATCATGAAAGCCCTGAAGCTGAACCAGGAATCGCTGAACGGTCGGCTGATTCGGGTGGAAAAGGTGGACACGACGCGCACCAACGTGAAGCTCAACAAGAAGGGACACGTGGTGCCGCGAAACCGGCTGCCCGCCAGCCCGGGCGCGAACACGGCCGCTGCACCAGCGGGGGAAGGCAAGGCGAACAGCACTGGTGGCGGTGCGGGAGCCAAATTCCACGGCAAGGTTGCACACGCGAAGGCCAAGAAGAGCAATGTTAGTCTGAAGAAGGGCAAGGGTTCGGTAGCGCAGAAGAAAATGCTCGCCAGCAAACTGAAGGCAGCGATGAAGCAGAAATAGGCGCAGTAAGGGAAACGGGAAGTAATAAGCAGAATGTATTGTTTAGATGTTTCTCTTTTTCTGAAATATATTGTAATATGACTGCCGATCGTAAATATCATTCGAATCGCTGGGAAATGGTGTTAGAAAATGGAGAAAATCCTTCTTTTTTGTAGCGAAGTAATTTGAATATTTTGTTGTTGTGCGTTATAGCACCACCACACACGCACACACGAAGCGCGCACACTACAAACATCAAAACGCCGGCGCACTGTGTTGACAGTTGCGACTGGTGCACCGCCCAGTGGGTAAGGTGGTTTCTAGGGGGGGGGTAGAGCGTGCATTTCTTTTGTTTACATTTTTGCTACTCCCTGTCCGGCCAAGGGTGTATGAGTGTGTGTGTGTGCGTGCAGAGCGGGAAGCACCAGGGCCGCGTACGAACGAGACAGCAGTCGCACCGAGGACAGCGAAAGTGAAGCCAGAGTACGAAGCAAGGCTCCGCCAGCAGCGGTTACGGCGCTACGGACGGAAGGTCTGGACCCGGTACCGGACCGGTTGATGGGTGGTGAGTAGGTGGTGCTACAGCGTTGTGCGTTCTTTAAGCCATCTGGGCCATGGTAAAGCTTGAACCCAAAACAACACCTTCAAATGGGCAAAAGTTCTGTCCGTCTATTTGGGAAGGGGTGAGTAAGTCATCCACCCCCACTTTCCGGGCTAGGATTTCGCCGTGCGGAGGCGTTTCCCCACCCATGAGTGTGACTGAAATGCAACGTCGGTGTGCATGTGTTTGTGTGTGTGTGTGTTGGTGGTGTGTGTCACCCGTCGCCCGGTTGTTACCTTCGCAACCGAGTCCACCGCCAACGCGCGTCATCGTGCGCCGTCTGTATACGCCTTCTGCCCACTCTCCGCGCGGTCATTCCAATCCCTCCCGTTCTTTTGTATGGATGACTGTGCATGCAGAAAGCTTGCGGGAGAGGGAGGGGGGGTGTTTTGAGCGCCGTGCACACATGTGTTTCCGCTTGCTACCCTTCTGTCCCGCTAGCGTTTGAAAAGGGAACGTCGCTCTCTCTCTCTTTCTCTCTCTCTGCCGCTGTTTTTCTCACAACTGTGGTCTCTCTCGCCCGTTCATTCGCTCGTTTCGGCTCTCTTTTGCAATATCCAACAGCACACTGGGATGCTGCAATACACAAGGGTCATTGTTTTACCAGCCATTTCTCTTCCAAAACAGTACACTCACTTCAAACGCGTTGTACGATTCGTTTAGGAGTTCTCTGGTAACTTCGCTTAATATTTTCTTTTCAAATGCGCATTTTAAACTCGTGATTGCACCCTCCCGGCCCCACAATTATGACCACACACACACCGACACCGCCCTACTGTGCACTCGCTCGCGCTCTTTCTCTCTCTTTGTTTTTGGTTAGACACTCTCTCTCTCCGCGGTTCACGGTGCGCTGGCTGTGTGCATGCATCATCCCGTCCGTCATCGGGGTGGTGAGATCATCAGCTCACCCCCGCGCGCGCACACCCAGTAACAGGCGCTAGTGAGGGGAGTGGGTGGGGCTGGAGGACGAGTCTCGCCTTGCTCAAGTGCTTTGCTACGATTTGGGAGTTTTCAGTCCACTTCACACATCCATCGGAAAAGGGGCCCTGTGCGTGCGTGTACACACGTGCGTCCGTGCGTGCGTGAGTGTTCCCATCGCGTTGCTTGCTTCCGTTTGGCTCTGCTCGGTTTCAGCTGCATACCTCTGCACACGGTAAAAAAAGCAAAACAAAGTAAGCGTATACATCCCCCCCCCTCCCTCCTTCACACAGCAACGGGCAACGGGCGGAGTTGATCAATTGGTGCGCCCTCTCCCCTCCCTGAAATAGTGTTCGGAGGACGGCGATGGACGATTTTAGGGGTAAAAGGGTCGTTTTTGTTGAACAGTTACGGTGCTGGAGCACTTTTGATGGATTTACCAAACCGTGGTCGTGCGGTGTGTGGTTCCTGCGCTTCGCTTTATTGGTGTGTTGTGAGTGCGTGTGGGTTTTTATTTTTATTTCGTCGCGGTTCATTAGCGACAGTGTTCGTGCGTGTATGTTTGATGTAGTGCTCCGAGATGAAGGCAAGAAAAAGACCGAGGGAGAGAGAGAGAGAGAGAGAGAGAGAGAGAGAGAGAGAGTGAGAGAGAGAGTGAGAGTGAGAGAGAGAGAGAGAGAGAGAGAGAGAGAGAGAAAGGGAGAGAATAGAGCCGTCGTAAGGCAAATGAAGGAAATCGACTAGGAAATCTTCCTTCTAACGAATAGTTTTCTCAATGAATGAGAAATGCACATCCCTGATGGTACGATCTTCACACAAATACTCACACACAGCCGTGTGGTTGAGTGTAAGCCTCGCTAACCTCACCCTCAGCGATGTGTGGTAATTCTATCGTCGATAATGTGACGATCGAGACTGTTACGAGGGGGGGGGGGGGCTGTCTTCCCCTTTCAATGCCGTGGCGCGCACGAAGACGATGGCTGCGGTGCGGTGACAGCAATCACGATCGCAACGTGCTGCTGTCCGGAGACAGAGAGCAAAGGGAAGCCGGAACCGGACGGCCATGGTGTGTGCGCGAAGAAGCAGTTGCTCGTGCTAAAAATACATGCCTACGCATAGATGCGTATGTGCGTGTTCGTGCGTTTCGGTGCGGCTTTTGGCTCCCCTTGTCCTGCGCCGGAGAACGGTGAACACCCCACCAACACGATCTGTGTCCGCCCACGGGCCCAGTGGAAGTTCCCCTTTTTTGAGCTGCTGCTCTGTTCTCTTCCCTCGAAACACCCTCCTCGACGCACACACACACACACTGGGTGGGAAAGGGGAGAAGGGGGTTTGTCATACAATAAAGAAGAAGACCAAAACGGAAACTTTATACAGCCGTCTATAATTTGAAGGGAAAGTGAGATGTGTAACTGTGTTACAAAACGATGTCTTCGCCCGTCAACGGACCATTTACCTTTAAAAAACGAACATTTTACGCTGAAAAATGATAAGAAATAATGTAAGCGCGCTTGTGCCAAACAGTGATAAAGGTCCACTTACCCTGTGTTTATGTGCAAACCGTGCTTACGTGTGTGTGTGCACCGGGGCAACCGAAAATGGCGAAACAGTGCGTCCGATCCGATCGTCGCAGCAGGCCGCCGTGGTGGCAGTGCAATACGTGGCCCCCGGGGTGAGCAGAGCTGTGAGCAGCAGCCCAAACCAGACAGTTCCGCGAGAGCGAAGCTGTGCGAGATGCTGACGAAAAAGCGTGAAAAAGTGAATTTCCCAATTAGAATTTGTGAGAAAACTGTCCAATCGGTAGCGGTGTAATCAGCAAAAAGCAAAAAGTGAATTTACCAGCTAGAATTTGTGAGAAAACTGTCCAATCGGTAGCGTAAATCGGGGCTGTTGGGAGTGTTTGAATTTCGTTTCCCTTCGAACAAACGTAATGGAGTCGCCTTGTACGTATGGGGCGTGCGGCGCGTATAAATAAAAAAACCCATCACGACACACATACGCACACATACACAGCTAGCACAACAGGCAATACGATCATACATCATACACGCACGGTAGAGGTGGAAGAAAATGCAACATAATTAACTGCAAACTGCATGGAGCGCGGCCGTGTTGCGTGTTTAGGGCAAAAAGTGCATCTTACTCCATCTCTTGGGCCCAAGCAATGTGACGGATGAGGGACAGGGCCGTTTTTTTTGTAGTTTCCGTCGGGTGGAGCCCCTCTCCCTCCTCTCCAGCCTTTCGGAATGTGTGTGTGTGTGTGTGTATGGATCGTGTGCCGAAATGGGTTGCTGTGAGCCAAAACTCGAAATCTCTCCCTTTTTCGGTTGTGAAGCGCAACCGATCTCACCGAGGCAAGAGTGAGAAAGAGGGACATCCGTCGGGGCTGTGTGTGTGTGTGTGTGTGTATTTTCCGTGAGCAAAACTGGGGTGGGTTGAGAGCAAAACGCATCTCGCGCGCCGCCGTGGCCACCGCCGCCGCCGCTTGTTGAAGCGCACACACACGAACATTTTCAGGAAATCGAAGAAAACTCAAACCGTTTCTCGGCGTTTATTTTTGGAAATGTGTTTTCTCGGCACGCTCTGCTCGCACGCCCCGGCAGTGTGCAGTGCCTGGCCGATAGACAGACAGAGCAGCAGCAGCAGCCGTAGCCGTAGCAGCGACAGTTCACGCCAGGTTTGTCGGCGATCGGCCGTTCGTTCGAGCGTTCGTGGCGTGTCACTGTGTAGGAAATTGTCACGCCCGGTTGTAGGGGCCAACCTCCGATCGGGTGGTGGTGGTGGTGGTGGATGTAGCTCGGCGTGTTCGGTTCTGTATTAGGGCTGTGCTGTGTGTGTTGTATTATGCGTGTGTGTCAGAATAAGAAAACAGAAATCAATCCGAAGAACAGGGAAGCAATAAAAAGGCCGGGAAAAAGCGCACCAAATACCGATACAGTAGGCTGTGTACGTGTGTTCGTTCGTCCCATCTGTCCTCGTGTGTGTGTGTTTGAATAGTGATGGAAAATCGTCTTCTGGTGTGAAGGATCGGAAAAAAGGGCCGGGCCCTGCCAAATGAAAGGAAGTGTCTACCCAGAATGTTTGTGTGCCTGTGTATGTCCGTGTGTGTATGTAAGTAAGTGGAACACAGTGAAGCCGCCATCATTCCTTTGTAAACGGAAAAGCCAGCGAATGGGAGTGGAGGCAACCGGTTTGAGACGAATCCTTCCTCACCGCAGTGAGCAAAAAAAAAAAAAAACAGGAAAATCTTCCGCTACCGCACGGAAGAGTCGGTGTTGCTGTTGGTGCTCGAGTGAAGTGGAAAATCGGTGAAAATGAGAAAAGCGTACCACCAGATCCACCCCACTTGGACACCGCAGCACGCGACAATTTGCGCGAACGGGTGGTGGGACTGTGAACAACTCCTCCCGTGCCGTGGGGAGGCAATGTAAAGCGGTAAGAAAAATGGAGAGTAAAGAAAAAAGAAAACACACAACCGTCTAGTAGGCACGGAGAAGAAACACACGTACGTATATTATGCACTTCATCAACCATCTTGAATGGAGATTGAAATAGGAAGGCAAAAGCCTTGTTGTTGTTGTTGTTGTTGTCGTTGTTATTGGGGGCCTTCTTTCAAGGGTGAAAAACTGTGCTGCAGCAAGCATGAAAATGGGGAACGAAAAAAAAAGATCACACACAAAATATGATAAAAAAGGTTCCCATTTCTTTTTTTTCGTAAAAATCTTTGCATCTTTTGTTGGAGTTTTTTTGTTCTCCACTCTTCCCTTTGGGAGCTTGGTGTGCAAGGTTTGAGGACACTTTTGCGAGTTTTCCCCTTTGATTTGGCTCTGCTGCGGAACGATCGCTCCCTGGTGCAAAAGATCCGGTTTTCGTTGGAACCGTGTTTGTTTGTGTGTGTGTGTGTGACTGTTTTTTCCCCATAGATGGGTGTGGGTGCCCGATAGCCGTGTGTTTGTGACGGAAGACTCTGATAAACCGCTCGTAAAGCGGATAAATAATGAGCCCGTTTTTGGTCGGTAGGATGGTGTGGTGTGCGTGTGGTGCACTAAGAAAGTTTTTCACTTCAATACGTGGACTGGCCAGGAGCAAGATGATAACCGGCACCGGGGTGGCTTGTAAAGTGTGAGTGTGTAATCAAACAATTAATTAGCATTATCGAACGTGGGATGGTGAGCCGCATACTGACAGTGACATATATTTTGGGTAGAAGAAGGGGGTTTTTCTCCCTCTTCTGCTAGCTTCACACCGCCAGCATATCATATCTGCTGCTTCAGACCGTCGTCGCTGATCGATGACGCCGCTTTTGGGTGGTGCTTTTTAGTAGATAAAGACGAGCAGGCAGGTTTGTTGCTTTTTCTGTCATTTTTGTTTATCCGGCGCTGTATTGTCCAAAGCTCTACACTTTTGGGGGGCAGTCCAATACTCGATGCCCCACCCAGCCTTTTTGGTTGTGGATAGTTTTGTCCTTTGCGATGTTTCCTAGGTCGCCGTATGTCCTTCCAAAAGCAGTGACAAACCTTAAAAGGCACATAATCAAATCATAACGAATGTGTATGCAATCGTGCTAAAAAATGACAAAATGCGAGGGAAATGATAATATACGCCTAAAGTTATGCAACTGCAGGTCAATTTTGGCTTTTTTAGTGTACTGTACAGTTTCTAATCCATTCCAACCGTGAAAATTCCAATTATTTACAAATTATTTCCTGCATTCCAATTTGAAAACTGAAAGAATCCTAAATATATATCCTAAAGCTTACTTGAAATTTGTCATTTGTGGCATTGTTATCATATTTCGTTCATATGCGTGTTATACTCGTCACCGTGACGATGCTTGGACGGGAAAATGGGATGAACGAGGATGGTCAAAAATCGATTTCGTGCAACCCTGACCACATTCCGAAGGATGTCGCCAGACGAAACCTCCACCTTCTTGTATGTGTACATATTGCAGAATATGTATGTATATGTGTGTGTGTATGGTCCATGGTCTCGATCCAATTTCCAAACGGAAGCACCTTTGGGCCATGGGCCGTCGTCCATAAACAAACTCATAATTGAGTCCGGGTCCGTCCTTCAGTCGAGACACACTGTCCACTGGAGAAGCCAGCTAAAGTGTTCGCTCGATTCGATCGTAAACTTTGCTCCATCTGCGGAGTGTGAGCGCATTTTTAAGAGAAATTCAAAATTACCATTTTCACGGGGGACCGACGGGGGAAGGGGGATGCGGGGCTGCTTTTCGATGAAGTCAAACAGCAACAACAATAAGAATAAGGGATGGCAAGGAAAAGAAGCGAGCCTGACATCCGTCGTGGAGGAGGAGTGTGATTTGAATAATTTGTCCTTCGTGTAGTGCATTTTATAAATGAATTTCCGCCAAGCCAACGGGGGGGGGGGGGGGGGGGGGGGGGGGGAGTTGTATTCCAACGAATGATAGAATCTAATTAAATAAAAACTTTTAAATTCCTCTCGGCACAATCCACGCCGGGGGAATGGTGGCTGTCTTTTCGGGTTAAAGATCCGAGCCACGGAAGTCATTCGGCAGTATAAAGTAAAATAGTTTCCGGGCACTAGGGTGGCACAAGTTGTAGGAACTTTTTCGCTGGGCGGCTTGGAGCGAGCAGAGCGAGTCTGTTAGATTACCATTTATTTCCTTCGCTCGCTATCTCAAACGCAAGTCACTAATGCGATTACCTTTGGGTGCGAGAAGTCTAAAGCACGAACAACGAGAGATTGCCAATCAAATCGGACCGACGGCTATGTATTCCGATGGGATTCTTCGGGCACAAGTGAAGTATTGTGAGCTGTTTGACATGTTGTGGGATATTTTTTAAATAAAGTTCGCCTCTCGAAGGCATGAGATCAACGATGATTGTGACATCAGTTAACTGTATTTCGGTATCTGATGGACAAAAGACTAATATTTAATAAAGCTCGTGCTTGTAGAATTTACAGTCCTGGTGCTTGGGAAAATAAGCCCTAAAGTAAGGCTTAAATAAGTCCCGATACATGATTTGTACACAGAAGGAAAAGTCGCTTTTCTTCTTCGTCACAGTTCAGATGAACATTTTCGCTGTCGATGCTACGATGGTGTACGGTTGATAACACAAAACATGGGCCCATTGACACGTAAATTACCATCAACTACTCACACTCATTGTGCTGCTGGTTTCGAATGAAGAGGAATGCTAGAAGGTTTGCTTGCGAAAAGAGGAAAAAACAGCTTAAACCTAATTTCTCATTGGAAAGAACTGTACCAGGGAAAAGCAACTGTTTCGAGCTTGATCGATCGAAATCTTGAAAATTAATCATTTCTTTGATTTATATCGAATTATTCGGTCAATTTTGGAATTCTGTGCATCCAGTTCGAAGTTTAATGCACAATTTATACGACACAATCATGCAAAAAAGCTGAAGCAACCAACAGTTTGCCCATCCCTGGTTAAAAACGGCGCTCGAGCCATGGAGATCGCTAGAAATTGAGACGCTTTCTGCATCGACCCAATCCCGTTGTACTGCCATCCTTGAAGAAACTGCATCAAGGGTCGCCCTTCTGCTCCCGCTGTACTGTTTGCGGATCGTACCATTATGTACCTCCTCCTGATGAGAGCGTCTGTGATAGCTATATACATCCGACGGGGCTATGTAGCTCGGAGTGCACCCGGTTGTTCGGTCTCTTGCTCAACCCTACTCTCTACACTGGTGGTCGTCGTGCCTTATCAGTGCCCTACACATGCCGAGCGAAACCGGGTCGGTCCCTTTTAAGCTTCGATATCGTTCCATTTCAAACAGTGTGCACCCACCCTAATGTACACCGGGTCCTTCAAGAACCTTTGCCGTCTCTCTCACCGGTGTTGTTGGGTGTTTCAGTTCCGGCTCAATTCAGTTCGGTCCGCATTTGTGAAAAGCAATTTTGCCAAGCAATGCATCCAACCAGATGATGAAACGGGTCAAGGGGGTGGGCAGAGGGGGTTGGTTGGAGTATGTAAACGGAAGCTCATTTATTCACGCCCGCTTTTGCAAACTGCCAACTTACGCCGTACTCAATCAAGAGGGAAGGCCGTTTCTCCGGGAAGAATATTTTCGTAAGAAAAATGATGTGAATCGTGATGAAATGTTTCTTACTATAAAACAGGTCGATAACATAATGATAACATTAAGCGAACTGTTATTCGAATTGGAAAACGTAGCAACTAAAGAATGGCATAACTGGGTACAGATTGCACCAGATTTGGTATTAAAGTTCGATTTGATCTATACAGCATTTTCCCCTTTCCATTTCAGTAGTTTTTAGTTTTTTGTTATTTTTTCTATGTGTATCTATGATGCGTCAATGAATATTTGTGTATATTTGCGGCTCCAGATAATTGTGAAGAAGTGGTGGAACACAGTGGAGTGCTTTGGTACATTTTATGAGCGTTTAACAATCCTGTTCCGCAATTGCATCATCTTACTTTGGAACGTCATCCGCTTTGCCCAAATACACATATCCGATCCGATGGCATCTCCCCCCCGCGAGTGGGCATCTCGTACGAGTAAAGCTTTTATGAAGCAGAATTTCTTATCAACGGAACAGTAAAAAAATGCACACAAAAAAGCAAACACAGTGCTTTTCTCCAGCGAGTTCGGTTGGCAAAAACTCATTTCGAAAACGTGTGTTTGCCCAAAGCGAAAGTTCTTGCACACGCTGCGACGATGAAGGCGACGGGTACCGGAGCACTACGGATTCTACCGGGTTTTCTGCTTATCCCCCTTTCCCGGGGGTGGACGGAACGGCAAATATTGAGGCCGTGGCTTGCTCTCCATCTTGCCGATACCGGATATCGGAACACATTTTTATCGCATTCGACGGAGGCAACGCAGCTCTCTCTCTCTCTCTCTCTCTCTCTCTCTCTCTCTCTCTCTCTCTCTCTCGCTCTCTCTTGTTCTTCTCGCTGAGGTAGTTAGGTGGTGGTTGATGGTAAAATTATTTGCTGATGAAATTTTGCAAATCCTCCACTAACCCTACACTTGTCTTTTGCAGCGAATGCTGAGCGCACGTGTGTTTGTTTTTTTTGTGTGTGCTTTCCTTCGCTGTTTGATAGTCTGTGGGTGGGGTTCTGTTTGTGTGTGTGTGTGCATGTGGGCGTGGAAGCTTAAACGCTACTAATCCTACTTTTCCGGTATGGGTGATCTGCTGTTGTGTGCACAAATCGATGCGATAAAATGATCAACGTTGTAATATAATAATGGTGCAAACTTTACCAAACTTGAGCACAACAAATGGACAATGAATTGACTTCTCCGGCGCTGTGGTTTAACAAATGAATAGCGTTTCTGGCAGACCATCTGACACAGTGGAAAGCTGTGCGAATGCCGTGGTCTGTGATTGATGTAATGTGTTTAAGGGTTATTCCTGCTGTATTTATTGTTCACCAATCAATAATACATTACTCAAAATGGTTCGTAACGTCCGTAAATGTATTGTACATTTCGTATAGAAACGTAGACATAGATGGGTGTTGATTATTTTTAATAGTAAACACTCTTATCGTGAAAGATTGAAGCATTCCATGGTTTTAAAGGGTCAAACATGTTGTAAATCTATGTTACTGTGAAGATGCATATTTTCTGGAAATAAAATAATGTATTTTTACAGTATTTTACAAGAACTTTTATCAATATTTCATATATTGTTCCATCTGTATTATTTTATTTCATGTACTGTTTTATTTATTTTTGTGACATAAGGTGCTTGCATCTTTTGCTTGCTTAAACTAGTTAAAGCTAACTTAAACCACCAAAGATGTCGCAAATAATACAACTTATTTGTAAAACGGTAAAAGTGTCAAACATTGGGGCCCTTCACGATTCTAGTCAGGGTCTTTTTGTATGGAGTTTGACAGTTGGAGCCTGAAATCAACACTCCATACAAAACCGCACACAAAACTAGCCTGCAATTTTCAGTCTACATTATCTATAGTCTATATTAGTCTATATTAAAGCTAGAATTAGATTCGAGTACCTGCTCGAAAAATGGCAAAACAAGGTGATGTTTACATTTATCCCAAGGTGCATTAAAGAGATCTGGTGATGGAATCCAGAATCAAAGTGTATGTAGTCCAGGTGGTCTCATAGTATGTTTTTATAACCAAATTTGAATTTTTGTCAGGATGGGTGAAAACTTTTGTTCAAACAAGCTTTCTGGAGGCTTAACGAACGAAACACTCTCAAAATCTTCATTCAGAAGCAGAAGCGATAAAAATCAGCCTTCTAAATACATACTCCTTGGGATAAGCCAACCTTTATATTATACCCACTTTGATAGCTGCTCAAAAACTGCTATTAGATGCAAACAGCTGATAGGCTGTATTTTCATCCTACGACCTAGAAACGGAAAGGGGTCTGTTGAAGCAAAATAATACGATGCTAGGAACTAGGGGCGTCATTTGGTCGGAGCGTAGCGAGAACGGTACACAGAACTATGAATTTCCTTTGTGTGGTAACGAGACAATGTGCACAGTGAAGCCTGCTCGCAAGTGGGATGATGATTGAAACAAAAGACAATTGTCTGCGCTAAGGCGGGTGCGCACTTTAAGTGGCCGATCGGCCCTTCCTAGAATTTTCATCTTTCAGCCATATAGATTTCGAATTACGAGCGTACCCAATTAGTCGAATCGGAAAATTAGTCCATCTCCGGAACTCGATGCGATCGGTCACAAATAAACGAATTTGTCACAGCAGAAATACCCCAAGTCTAAGTTTATATGTTTAAATTCAAAACAGGGTCCATTATCGGAAAATTCTGAAAAACGGATCAATTCTTAACATCACCGAGATGAAAGTTTGAGATGAATAGAAGAGGAAAATTGCACCAAAGTATACATGCATACTTTAAAGAAAACTAAACATTAAAAACGCGCAAACCATATTGCTGCAGGCGAACAACTGGCAAACCATTCCCTTTGTAAGCTTTCGCAACAATTTATAATCAACTCCGCACGGTTGGCAACATCTGCTAATCGAATGCAGTCATCTAGATCATCTATTTTTCACGATTTGTGCTCCACTTTCGCAGCGATTCGCACTACAACAGTAGTCGGTCTATTTGACCCTG
Organism: Anopheles merus; assembly: GCF_017562075.2. Classification (NCBI taxonomy): domain Eukaryota; kingdom Metazoa; phylum Arthropoda; class Insecta; order Diptera; family Culicidae; genus Anopheles; species Anopheles merus. The sequence goes on along the minus strand of NC_054082.1, from coordinate 28,479,999 downwards.
CCCTGGCGGCACTACCACGGCCTGGCCACACTCTCCGAGCTGGAGCAGAGAACGCATGCAGAGGAGGAGGGTAGAGAGTTGCTCTCGCTTTACGATACCGTTCAACTGCTCCACCAGCACCGCCCCTTCGGAGAAAAGTAGCACCGGGTGGGGAAGCTGAAAGGAAGAACGCTTCGAATTGTTTATCTGTTTGTTGTTTGTCTGCCGGGGCCCGGAGAGATGGCCTTGGTTGGCTGGTTGGCTCGCTGGAAGCCAATCCGACCAACCGCACGGCACGGCTCACGGAGCAACATTTTCTACGTTTTGCTTCTGGTGAGCTGCTGTTGCTGGTGCTGGTCGCGTTCTGCATTTGCAAAAACCTCAAAACAGTGGCGCGAATCGCGTATCCTTCAGCTACATCACTCTTGTGGCTCTTGTGTGTGCGTGTGTGTGTGCATGCTGTGGCTTGAACGACGAGCAAACCGTGCCCGAGAAGGCAGAGCGCGTAGGCAGTGTGGAAAGGCGTTATTTTGTTTAAAATGTCTGGCCCAGCACAGCGACGAGATTGCTACCGAGATGTAGTGCGCTCCGATCGAGCTCCGATGGGGGGAGCAAAATAGGAAAATAATTAATGTCCCGCGGGTGGTTTGTGGTGTCGAGATGACTTTACTCTTCCACCCCCAATCCCCCATTCCGATCATTGGAACCATGTTTACATAACGCACAGAGTCGTTCGTTGCCTGCCCCTGCCGCAGCGTTTGAAAACGTTAATTGGAATTGAAATTGACGACGCCCACGTGCACGGTGGGTGCCGGTTGGGTGTTTTTGATCACTTTTGTTTGTCTCTCAAATTTTCAGGAAAACCCTACAGCGTTTTCCAGGAGTTCTCATAGCTGTGGGACACTTTGTTGGATCCTTCTTGCTTGAAATGAACTTAATGTATTGGGAATTGGACTCTATAGCACCTTTGTTGGACAAATCCAATAGGAACTTTCAAGGAGCCTTCCAATAAGGGTGCCATAGAGTCCAATTTCCATCATACGTAGTTCACTTCCCATAAGAAAGTGTCAAGGAAGTGTCCCGCAACTAAGAAAACCTCTGGAAACACTGTATAGATCCAATTATGTTTTTTTAAATAATTACTAGCTCAAAAAACTCTATGGTTCTTCAGTTTTTCACCTACAAGTGCACATTTTCCTTGTTACCGCGGCTGACTGATACGTAATGGCGATCATTACTGTTAAGAGTAGGCTCCTCCATCGGTGTGTGTGGAGTGTTCGTTTCGTTTCATCTTTTCTCTTTTCTGTTCGTTTCGTTTCATTTGCCCATCCAGGCGTTCGCCCGCACTGGGCCAGCCTCACGATACCATTAAAACAGATGCTCATGCGTGAAATAAAGTAATATCATAAAAGAAGGCGAAACCAAAATTCACAACACAAAAACCAATACCAAAAACGGGAAACTGTGCGAACGGATGATTCGGTGGTTGTGGTACGAGGTGGTGGTAGACGTGCGCTCGTCGCGCGTAAAGCTGTTTGCATGTGATGCTCACGCGTCACTAATGACATCGGCATTGGGCTTCCTGCCAGACGCGCAACGGCGAAATAGGAGGGCAAGGGTGGCAAAATTAAATCACTTCACAAAACACCACCACACCACACGGTTTCGGGGTTCTCAATAGAGAGCGTGAAAAGAGAGCTGGGGTGTGGGTGGGGCTTCATCATTATGCAATAGGAAATTTTTAACTTCACGCAAATGTGTACCACCAGCAGCAGGGTGTGTGTGTGTGTGTGTGGGTGTGATCGTGACAAATGAGGACAAATCATAAGCGCCTGCTTGTGGGTGGCTTCCCGTATGCTCGTAGCGGGCCCTACAAAACCGGTTCGGTTAATGATGTTTTAATGAGGGAATAATATTGTTCATAATATATGAAGCGATGGTACGTTTGTGTGTGTGTGTGTGTGCAATGGTCGCGATGTAGGTTTCTGTTGCTCTCGATGCTGATGATTTGTTCAACAGTATTGCTTATTCTAGAAAACTCAGTCATCGTTTTCAACAAACCCAAATCGATTAATTATCGTTACCACAATTTAGGTAACCAGATCGTCTAACAATTACATTTCGATGCCGACCATTCCCATACAACCGCAATGGAAAAATAGGGCACGTTGCCAGAAAACTTTCCAGTGTGTACGTGTGTGCCTTCTAACCCTTCGTTTCGTTCCAACTTCCATCCCCTTTCCCTGTACGGCTGCCTCTTGTGTGCTTGAATAATTGAATTTAATTATCATTTCATAATAATCCCCACTCGATGGGGCGCCATCGGAAGGGAAAACTCCCCCATTTTCCACCCAATCGGTGGTAAAATTAATCTGCAAAACAATTCAATGTGGCACTTTAAGCTTCTCGTTTTCCGGAAAGGGTCAGGGGTTTGGTGAAAGTTTTCCCATTGAGTTTTAATTCTATTCTAGAGCTGCTGGAAGCTACCGCGATGGAGACGCATGGTACTTCACCGGGAGTAGGCGTTACACCCACTGCGAGTGGCTGGATTTAGTTGTGTGAAAGGTGTTATAATGCTTTATAATTTTAGATTTACTTGAAAATTTAACAAATAATGATACTGTTCGAAGTGTTTTGGTATACAGTGGCTCGGAAACATCACAACAAACAGCTTTAAACTAAAACACACCGCGACGCTGTTCATTCATTTTCAGCACCCGCAACATTACGCCCACCATTACGATTAAATTGCGTTTTAAAATCAAGTCTCTACTTTGTAATGCACGGCCCTAACGAACGATATTAAAACGCTCGGACGATCGCAAAGAGGCGCGAGACACATTCAGCATCCTTTTTGTTGTCGCACACACGGTGTTTTTTTCTTCTCTTGTTGGCACACTGTCCATTGAACTCGGCTGCATTGCGTTCGCCGTACGAGGACGCGTGGGGAGTGAAAAATGTTGGGAGAGGGGGGAGGGGGCAAAACGTTGAGTTGTGAGTGTTGTTTTTACGGTGTTTGTGTTTCAATTCGTCCCTGAAAAAAGCACAGACCAATCAAGAGTCTGCTTTGTTCGTCTTAGTTAGCCATCCAACATGTCTTACATTGTATACGTGTATGGAATGATTGTTGCTCAAAACTAAAACAGAACATGGTTTTTCCACAATAATTTGATTAGGAGGCGATGAGTTAAATAAAAAACTTCAAAAGAATTAACAAAAATCATAAAAAAATTATTTCTGCTCAAATTTGTGCTCTTCCGCTCCTGCATTGTGGACCCTCTCATTGAGTGAGCATTCCAACACATAAAAGCTGCTTTTGTGTTTTTTTTTCTGCATTTTTCAAACACGAACGATTTTTTGTTCATTTTTGCTTGCTTGATCGTCTCATAGGCCTGTCAAATAGTGTCTTACATGCGCAACACTACGTACATGCCGACAAGATGTAAAAAAAAAAAACTAAGTAAGTGTGCGTGATAGAACACTGAACCGCTCGCCGCTGCACTCTCTCTCTTCTGCTTTCTTTGACAAATATTTGTCTCTCACCCCGTGGCGCCTCCATTCGATAGTGATTTTCGTGCCGTGCTCTTTTTGTTGTTGTTTTATTTTACGAGAGGAAAATGAGCGATTCCATTTCTCAAAGCGACCGCATTGTCGCTCACGGCACTCACAGTTGATCGTTTGATCGTTCGCCGTCTCATCTTTGCCCCTCCCCCTCCCCCGACGCCTTACGCATGACGAAGAGCAGCAGCAGCTGCTGTGTGTGTGTGTGTGTGTGTGTGTGTGTGGGGGGGGGGGGGGGGGGGGCTGATGGAGACGAACCCTCTCGCGCACCGTTCGGAAATCTCTCTCAACACAAATGGCCCACCAGTTGGGTGCGCACTACGCCAGCAGTGGTACAAGTTTTTTCCACCGCTCCACAATCAGTTCGAACTGTGTTGCGGCTCGTTAGCTCGCTTCACGCGCGCGCGCCTTGTGTCAGTCAGTGCCGGTTATCAGCCGCAGGTAATGGGGTTTTCAGTGAATCAGGTAGTGTTAGCGTTACCGATCATTTTGTTACGCTCCCGTGCTTAGTGTGGAAGGAGATATGCGGCACCAAACTGCAACTTTGCTGCTCAGCTGGTAGAGCATTGGTGAAAATTAGCGTGTCTATGCACGCCATTTTCGCTTCTCCAAGCACTCCTGCCCCGTTTGCTCCCGTGCGCCGCTGGATGTGTGGGACGGATGGGACAGGGAAATGATCACGCTCCCATGATGGCGGTCCAACCGACCGTTGATCGCAAAATGGCGGATCTGGTGGATGTGTTTGTTGCCTCCTGTTGCAAAATGAAAATATTTCGGTCCTCCGTGTGTCGCACACACTCTCTCTCGGGCGTGCGGTCTTGGTTTTTGTGTTTTATTTTCCTTTATTTTCATTTTTTTCTCTCTCTTCTGGTTTCGTTGGTAAATCCAAATCCACTTTTCCGTGGACATTCTGGTGTTGTGTGCACATGCCAGAGAGTCTGTGTCTGTGTGGCTTTTGGGGATGGGATGCGGAGCGCTGGTGTTCGTTAGTTCGCATCTACAGTTGCGAGGATGGCTTAGGGTGAATGTCACAACCGTTTCGTTTTGCGTGTGCGTGTGCCGTCCATAGTGTTTGAAAAGGAGGGAGGGGGGGGGGGGGCTGTGATTTCGTTGCGTTTTGCGATGCGAGCAAAGTGGACGAGCATCGGAGACAGAAGACCCCAGGAGAGGTATGGCAGGCAGAGGCTAGAGCGGTTTGCCCAACTGCCAACTGCGGCCAACATTTGGAGATGCTCGTCTGTAACGTCGCGGCGACGCGACGGTCGGTCACGCAAAAGCTTTCGACGGCGAAGCCGACGAAACCAATCTATTTATACCGTACTTAGTAACACACAGCGGCACACGCGGCGGCCCGCTCTGCATACATTTGGCCATCGATAGCATCGTTCTCGGCCGATGGGAATTTACGGCAAGCCTAGTAGTTGTGGGGGTTTTTTTTTCATCATTCGCAATCGAAAACTTTTTCGCCCGTGGTGTGCTATTGAAATAGTTTGGGGGAAGGATTGTCAACCATAAACGAGTTATTAGATCGATCGTACGCAGTGAAATGGAAAGTGAGTGTGACGAGCAAGAAGATTGGTCGGTCGGAATCAAGAATCGAACTGCCGATCGATAAGTGTCTGCTCCGGCAGCCAAACCCGTTTCGAGTGACAGAACTGTGTGGCAGAGGTTAGTTGTGAGTTTGTCCTTGCCCCGGCTGCAGACGGACCTTCGTACGGTTAAGTGTGTGCGTGTGTTTGTTTGTGTTACGTAGAAATGAATGTGCAAGATCATTCAAGGACCTAACAAAGTGCGTATAATACGGAACTCGAGGAGAAAATTGTTTAAGAAAAACGGCAAACCCTGCCTTGGTGAAAGTTGGTGAAATATAGATTATTGTCCACTCTGAGAGATTCCTAAAAATGTGCACGAGTAAAATTAAAATACAAATTGTGAAAAGAACGAGGAAATCTGTAACTAAACCGGTACAGTTCAAATAAAAAGTGACAAATAGACTGACGAAAAAGTGGAAAGATTGTTTTAACGGAAACAATCGTACATAGTGAATAGTTCATTACCTTGTAGAGTTACGTTATCTTATTTCTCTAGTCTATTTTAAACCGTTTTAAAGACATTTTCCTTGTTTTCTGTACGAGCATTTTTAAACTAAATCATCTTTTCTTATCCATTTCGCAGATTTTAGCACTAAGAAAACGGGAACCGCTTAACTAAAGAACGTGAAATTTGTACATTGTTTGTTTGTCTGTCCTGTATGCAAGCGTTCCTTCCGTACGGTGTGTGGCCTGATATTTATGAAACAGAACGCAACGCCCCACACTGTAGTGTTTTCTCGCCACCATCGCCGAAAATTTCGCATAAAAAAAATCACTATTAGGTAGTGGTGGAAGCTGTACCACGCAACACCACGGCGAAAGAAGAGTGTGGGAGCGGAAAAATTGTGCACGTTTCCGACCAAAATAACGTGTGTGCGCGTGTGTGTTTGGATGTGTGTAAAGTGTGTGACGTGACTGTGTTAGTGGGTGTGATTTATAGAGACTGAAAACTCACAGCAGCAAACAACACACACGCTCGCAACAAAATGGTGATAGGCGAGCAGGTGGAAGGCGGCGAGGCGATGCCTCCCTCGCCCCAACAGTTCCCGCCACAGAAGGCCACGATAGAGAACATCATGAGCGGCATAGAGAACACCGGTGCGGTCAAGATGAACAATCATAGGAAAAAGCTGCGCCAGAGGTTAGTACTGACCGAGGGGAGCAAGCAATCAAGTTTTTCCTCCCTTTTTTTTGTTTTTTTTTTTGGGAAAAAACTTCCTATCCACGACACTAAAACTAAAAGCAAAAAAGTTGTTCAAACCATTCGCCGAACGATGGATTTAATTAAAGTTTTGAAAGGGGAAGGGACCTGCTTTTATTTGCAATTTAATGTTTTCTGTATGGTTCGTTCATTTCAAATGCTCTCTCTCTCTCTCTCTCTCTCTCTTTCTCTCTCTCTCTCTCTCTCTCTCTCTCTATCTTACGCCAGATTTGACATAATAAAAAAGCTCGGCCAGGGCACATACGGTAAGGTGCAGCTCGGCATCAACAAGGAAACGGGACAGGAGGTGGCCATCAAGACGATCAAGAAGAGCAAGATAGAAACGGAAGCAGATCTCATTCGGATACGGCGCGAGGTACAGATTATGAGCTCGGTCCAGCATCCCAACATAATACACATTTACGAAGGTACGTTTACGGTAAGGTAGGGCAGGGAGGGAGGGAAGGAGTAAACTATACACCACAACGGGGGCCCCCGCTGCTCCAATTATGAAAGCCCGCTCGGAGGTCTTAGGGCAAATTGCATGAGCTCGAGACGCAAACACAATTAATTTTGCTCAGTACGTCGCCTATCCGCCCGAGTACGATAGCGGGCAAAATTGGCTATACGCTGTGATTAGTACTGATAACGAGGAAGGGAGAGAGATAGAGGAGAAATTGAGCTGAGATTTGCAAGAGTGAATATAGTGCAGAGTTTAATTCTTCTTGTTGTCCTTGTGGATAAAGTCAGTAGTCAGGCTACGAGGAGATGCGGTCTCCGTCGGGAATAGAACACGTATGCGGCCTTGTAGCAGCCGGCTCGTCTATCCAATGGAATACTGGCGTGACTCGTACAGAAGGTGTTATAAGGCCCAATAAAAGGCTGTTTGATGGTGGAAGATTTCGCTACAATGGGTGTTTTTCATTACAATGGGTAATTGTTGGATAATTTTGTGTATGACACTCGAGAGCTTCCACAAATAGCGGCTTCCGATAAAGTTTTTCCCTCTCCATCGCCTTTACATTAATGTTTTTTTTTCTGCTTCTGCTTTACAAATTCACCCCCTCTACTCGGCAGTATTTGAAAACCGCGAAAAGATGGTGCTAGTCATGGAGTTTGCGGCTGGGGGCGAGCTGTACGACTACCTGTCCGAGCGCAAGGTGCTGGCGGAGGAGGAAGCGCGCCGCATCTTTCGCCAGGTGTCGACCGCGATCTACTACTGCCACAAGCACAAAATTTGCCATCGCGACCTGAAGCTCGAGAACATCCTGCTGGACGAGCACGGCAACGCGAAGATCGCAGACTTCGGCCTGTCGAACGTGTTCGACGAGCAGCGGCTGCTGGCCACCTTCTGCGGGTCGCCGCTGTACGCGTCGCCCGAGATCGTCAAGGGCACGCCGTACCAGGGACCGGAGGTGGACTGCTGGTCCCTGGGCGTCCTGCTCTACACGCTCGTCTACGGCGCGATGCCGTTCGACGGTGCCAACTTCAAGCGGCTGGTGAAGCAGATCAGCCAGGGTGACTACTTCGAGCCGAAGAAGCCGTCCCGTGCGTCGCCGCTGATCCGCGAAATGCTGACCGTGTGTCCGTCGCACCGAGCCAACATCGAGCAGATCTGCAACCACTGGTGGGTGAACGAGGGCTACGAGGAGTCGTGTCTGGATCTGGCGGAAGAGCTCGCCAACCAGACGCCGGTCCGGCTGGATGTGCTGCTGTCGCTCGCGCCACCGTCGGTTACCGCCGACCAGCTGCTCGTTGGCAATGGGCAGGAGGACGCGAAGGCGAAGGATCGCATCCAGCGCAGCCACTCGATGGGTTCGATCGTCGAGATGGGCGGTACGGAGGCGGAACGGCGCATTCTCGATATGGTGGCGGCGGGCGGTGAGGCGGCCCTTATGCCGTCGCCCACGCGCACCATCACACCGGCAGAGGCGGCGACAGCGGCCGGTGTCGGCAGCCCGCAGGCGCAGACGAAGCGCAAGCTCGAGACGACGGTTTCGACGGAAAATGCAACTGGCGCGGTCAAGAAGAAGGATAAGGCGGACCCACCGTCCCCGGTCCAGGCCCGCATCCCCGAGGACATGGACGTGGAGGAAGCGGCCGTGGCGCGTATGCCAACGCAAGTAGCTGCAGACGAGCAGGCGGCCGAACCGGTCCAACCGACGGCGCAGGAGGAGGCCACCAAACCCACCGACTCGACGGCGCAACCGAACGAGAGCAAGTTCGAAGCGCAGGAAGTGCTGGAAGACCTGCAAAACCTGGAAAACATGTGCGACGAGCTGCTGCTGGAGGCGGCCCACACCCAACCACCGCCGTCCGAGGCCGGCGCAAACGGAGCAACCGAACCGCCACCCTCATCGCCGCCCGTCAAAACCGTTTCGAGCGTGCGGGCGAAGCTGGAAAAGCTGGAAAAGGGTGAAATCGGCGCGAAACCGGCCGTCCCGTCGTCGACCGCCCCCCTGCCCACGGTGCGCAAGGTGTTTGGCAAGAACAAAACGACCGATCTCACGACCGCCATCAACGAGGTGAACGCGCGGAAGGGCGAACCGGCACCGTTGGCCGGCAGTGCGCACCGTTCCGCCAGCACCGTGGAGCGCAAGAACAGCCTGCCGGACGAGAGCCTGGCGCGGACGGCCGAACGGCGCAAGTCGCGCATCCTCGAGACGGCGGAAAAGTTCCAGCAGCTGAACCAGCAGCAGCCGGGTGGCGGGGATAAGTTTAAGAAGTTTGTCCTGCCGGGCGGCGGCGTACCGACCGTCGGCAACTACAAGAAGGAGTTCGAGCGCAAGACTGGGCTGAGCACGTCGTCGACCTTTACCAAACCGCCGGCTACCACCACCACGCAGGCCGCGACCACCGGCGAAGGCGAGTCGGGCGGGTCGGCGCCAAGCACACCGCCTGCATTTGCCGGTTCGGCCAAGAATCTCGCAACCTACCAGCAGCAGCAGCAGCAGCAGGGGACCGATTCGCCACCCCTGGCCACGACCAAATCGGACGACGAGGTGAAGGAAAGCGATTCGAAGAGTTCGGTCGGCAGCTTCTCGCTGGAGGACGCGCGCCGCTCGATGGAGAACTCGATCGCGATGCTGAGCCGGGCGAAGCCGAACGACTCCGCACCGTCCACGCCGACCGCGATCGACCAACTGTGCGCGCGCACCGAGAGCGTCTCGATGATGGAGGACAGCGAGCGGGAGCGCAAGCTGAAGAATGCGCGCGAAATCATCGGCAACGCGATCCCGATCGGGCGGCTGCGCAAGCCGCCGATGCCGTTCGGTGCGAACGGCCGCTCGAAGACCGGGACGCTCGGCATCAACAAGCCGTACCGCATGGGTTCGGAAACGCCCGAGCCGCGCTGCGACACGATGTCCATCCCGAGAAGTACGTGGTCGTCGTGTGTTACCTTACCCAGTACCCTGGTGTAGATGTTATTTGATTGACTTTTTTTCTGTTTGCTTACTTGCAGAAGTATCGATCGGAAGCATCCCGAGCCCGCCCAAGGACGAGACGAAAACGTCGCACGCCGAAATCACGCTCAAGTCGGCCACGCTGCCACGGCGAAAGCTGTCCAAACCGCTCGAACTGCAAGGCGATGCACAATCGAAGGTAAACGACCCATTCTTCCACTCGGCGTTGGGCGTTCTATTCTAACAATTCCGCTTTCTTTCCTTGCCAGCCGGACCACCGTATGCAGCCACCGCTGCAACCACCCGCCTTCGCGCCGATGCGCTTCTCCACCGAGGTGCAGCACCAGATGCCGGATCTGCGCAGTGCGCCGGTCGGACGCGAGCATCCGCCCGCCTTCGCACCGATGGCTCACCAGCACCAGCAGCATCTGCACCATCGGGCCAACAGTCTGGAGCCGCAGGGCAAGGAGCAGCCGGCCGGCGCGGGTCCGCAAAAACCGCCCACATATCAACGGACGGCGTCCGGTGCGTACGGTGGCGTTCCGTCGCCTGCCCAGCTCGGTCGCGCATCGCTCTCGCGCCAGTCGACGAACGAGTCGAACGACTCGGACAATACGCTCTCGCAGGGTCCGATGTCGACGAACGCGTCCGGCCTAATGTCCGGCACGGTCAGCACTAGCGGCAGCACCACGATGCCGATCAAGAAGAGCCCCCGGGAGTACATCATACCGATCGCGGTCGAGGGCGGTGGTATTGTGACGCCGCGTGCCAACAGCCTGGAGCCGTCCGAATCGAACGCGTCCTCGACCGGTGTGCCCGGGGCGGCCGGTGCTGGGTTCGGTATGAAGCCGCGCCTTGGCCGACCGCGCCGTTTGGGGTAAGTGCGTTTGGGGGACTTTGTGCCAGGTGTGGTCTTGTAACTGTAATGTTTTTTTCTTTGTTTTTTTTTTGGTAGCTCCCTGCTGTCGGAGCATGACGGTGAGCCGGGCGACATTACGTCCTTCCCACGACTGAACAGGCATACCTCGCTGGGACGTGAGAGTGATACCGAGGAGCCGAAATTCCACATGATGCATCGGCTCAGGTGCGTTGCAACTTCACGCGCCACATCGCACACAAACGCCCAACAGGTCCTGAATGCTTTCCTTACTTCTTTTGCAGGAGCACACGACCATCGAAGAGGGGCACGGCGGACCCGAACGATTCGGCCAGCTCGGGCGAGGAGGACGACGACGATGGTTTTGAAATACTGACGGCGGAAAACCTGTTCTCCACGCTGCTGTCTCGCGTAAGCGCAAAAACAGTCAAACCTGGCGCATGGCAATTGCAACTAACTGACCCTTTTTCCCCCCCACGTTTCCGCCACCCAGGTTCGTGCACTAACCAATCGTCTGAATGTGAACGATGTCAACTCACCGCGCTTCCCGGCGTCACGCTTCATGAGCAATCTGCGCCAAACGCAGGCACCGTTCTGGCATCATCAGGATCCGTTCGGCAGGTATGTGTTGGCATGTTGAGTTGATGGGGGAGCCTATCTTACCACTTATCTTGGAGACGTTAGCATTAGTTATATTCTAAAGCTCGGGAGTGAACGGAAGGTTCTTTTGGGACCGTTCTAAAAACGTAACCGTTTGATAGAAGTTTTGCCACACACTTTAAACTCTAGCGAAACCTACTTTAAGTAGAAGCGAGTGACATACGAAGCAAAGGTTTGTGATTATCCGTCCGTCTGTTGTTCAACTAAACGTATCTGTGCCGGTCTATAAACATTGACAGTTCATTCATCTTCCATCGATTTCTTTCACCGTTTGAATATTTTGTGTTCTCGATTCCATTCAAGCGTCATCTGATGTAACGAACCCCGTTCTGCCCTAATTCAGCTCTCATACTCTCTTTCCCTCTAATATCTAATAGGAATCTCGCCGACGGAGGCAGTGCGGCCAACGCCTGGCGGCACAGCATGTCCCGGGACCTGAGCACGGACATCGATTCAATGTTTTCGCGTAGCGGAGCCACACTTCCAAGAGGTGAATATAGTAGCCTTTTTAAGTAGTAGGTTGTCATTAGAGCCGAGAGACGTTTTTTTTTATTATTGCACACCCATCCCCGCCTGCCCAACCTGCTGTTTCAATGTTCTTTTTCAATGTTATCGCTCTAAATTGCCAACTTAATCGACTCCCTTTCTCATAATTGGGGAGCTCATCTCTTCCCGTCTCATGTCGCGCATACTCTTTAGCTGTCCTTTTTTGTCATCACCGTTAGCACTCACTTCACGGATTTGATGGTTTGCATTCAACCGGGTTTTTTTGACTATCTTAACGATTTCCTTTTTGTTTATTATTTTTTTAATCTCAACAACGCGTGCGTTCTTCCAACCACACCCTCACCACCCCTTACCAACCCCCCTTACGTATTTGCAACCTTTAGAAGCACAAGTTCACCGGCGCGAAGCAAAGAATCGGTTTAAATACGTACTTTGACGGTTTTCCTTTGTGCAACTTCTAGTTCTCCTGTCTTAATTTAGCTTAGCGAGCTAAGTGTTGTAAAAAAAAAGCGACCGCAACAACGAAACAGCAGCGTCACGGGGAGGGGTTTCGATTTTACTGTTTCAATTATTCTATCATGCGTTTTACATTAGCACTTCCCAATGGATTAGTGTGTGATGTGAGTTTTGTTTGGTTATCGTGTTGTTTTAATTCTTCTCCTCCATACAAACATACATTGCTGCGCTTATACTGTTTTGCACCTTCCGCCTGTTCTTTTGAGCGATATACAAAGCAAAAGGAAACTGTGTGGGTATGTTTTCTAGTAAGAGAAGATTCGTTGCAACTTCCTCGCGCGTTCCAATACAGTTGGTAAAAATGAAAGAAAAATAGAAACAAAACACACACAAAAACAGAGAATTAGACAAAGCGAACAAGGGCAGATGTGCGTATGAAATGAGAATACGATGCGACGATACAGAAGAGGGAAAGTAAAAAAAAGGAAAATCATTCATCACATCGTGCAGCGTGCGTGAATCGTGTGTGATCCGCTTTTACAAGTCTTTGTTATTTTTCTTCATTTTCCGTTCAGAGCCCCTTTCTAGAAATTAACCGTGTTTTTTTTCCGTGCACTAGCTTTTAATGACTGTTATAAGTTAAGGTTATTGATTTTCAAAACCAATCGAGCATACAATTTGCTACTACTTCTACTACTACTACTACTACTACTATTACTATTACTACTACTAGTGACTGCGAACATATGAGCGAAAAAAGGTAGTGTTGTTTGTTTTTATTCCTCCTTTTTAATAGCAATACTGATAATATTCACTTAATAGATATGGTTGCCATCAACATTGTTACAAACCGATAACACATTACTGCATTGCAAACACACTCCAAACAAAGACAAACAAACAATAAATACCAGTTATAACTATCAACAACACTCTACAAGGATGGAGCAGGAGGAGAAATATCTTTCTCTCTCGCTCTTTTTTCCTTTCTTAGCCTGTTCAGCCGGTAATAGCAATGCAATTGGCAAATCACTACTCTCACTACTACAACACACGTAATACGATATGTTGCTGTACTTATTCACTGTTTTTGATTGTTGTAGTGCCGTAGAAGTGTTTGTTGTTTTGTTTTTTGGAGTATTTTTTGTACTATGGTTGTTCTTTCTTCTCTCGAATATATTATTACTTTTATTTTTGCACTCACACACACACACACGCCCACACACTGAACTGAACACGCGACAAAATGGAAAAGATAAATGTTCCAACCTTCATCGATAAAATGAGAGTTGATAAAAGGGAGTAAACAGTCTAGAAACAAAGCAGAATACCTTCAACAACAATAAAAAATAAACCTAAGAGCAGGAATATGAAACATTATTGCAACTACAGCAACTACATCAAAAATAAGTAGGAGATAAAAATAAGAGCAGAACAAAAAAAAACCATAAACGCAAATCAAACAAATCAATACAGGGGTGCTGATGAGATGGGGGAGATAAATGACTATAAGTTATTTAAGCGAAACTATACTATTGAACGGAATGATGCTACACTGTCAATTAAATAAAGTAATAATGTTTGTTGAAATAAAAAAAAATACACATTTTCTTTTTTTTTTTAATAGTTTTCGCCCAAAACAACATTTTCTTTTCCTCCCGATCCCCTCTGGAAACTATTTTATTTTTCCTCTTTGTTTGTTCCTTTCGCGCTAGCTCGTTCCATTTTCTCCCTAGTTGAATGTTTTCTTGCACATTTACTTTACCCTCTTAACTTTTCTTCTCCGTTCTGCCAAAAAGCAATGTGTAAATCTAAAATATTTGTTTAGTGTCCTTCTCACGCTCTCAACAGTAGCAAAATCCCCATTTCCTGACCAGTTAGGAGAATGAAAATTTACCTTGTTTTTTGTATCTAAATTTTCCAAAGCGGTTTACATTGAAACAATTACTTCAAACACGTTAATCGATCGATTGCGGTGGAAACATTGTTCTTTTACATTTTACTAGCGTTCACAATGCTCCAAACACAAAAGCACAAAACGGACGGATGGTTAAAGTTGGCAGACAGCATCGGAAACAGCAAAGCTGACAAGAACGAAAGAGAGGTTGATGTAACCGATATTATTAACTAGTGATTCTAGTATGCCCCCACTGAGATGAGAGGTTAACTAAAGAAATATTTTGGATTTTGTGTAGCTTTTGTGCATTGAGCGGACTCCTCTATTCCGAAAAAAATCCCTATAAATAGATGAAATAGAAGCAACTTTTCAAACGAATAATCCGAAGATATTTCTCTGTCAAACTTTAACCATTTGTCTATATATTTACTCTTTTTTCTTTATTTATGTGCGTATGTGATATTTGTGCGTATATGTGTGTGTTTTTTGTGTGTGTAGTTAAGTTTGTTTTTAATGTTTTCTGTGTCTTGCACTATGTTATAAAATCTCATCGAACCAGAATGCAATATGTGTGTGTGTTTATAAACTCTATCCTGATTTATGTACGGTTTTGTAACTGCAGGAAGAAATATAAAGATTAAGTTGAAATCTATATGTTTTGGTTTTTGGATAGTTTTACTGTTACTTTGGCTATATCATTTACGGAAAAGATGGATAAGCTGATTTAGCGCGAATAACTAATTTGCATTATGGAATTTCTAACAATGAAATAGTTTAAATCATAAAAAGAATTACTATTTATTTACTATTAACATGCTTTTGTATGAAGGTGATAGTGTATAATGAACAATACGAAGAAAGAGAAAAACTAATATGAAAACAAAACACACTGTGGCAAACAAGAGTAGAGAAGGACAAGCAACAGAAACTAAACACATTAGTAAACTAAATTAAAACAAGTTTGATCAACATTGTGCTCAACGGTAAAACTAATGTAACTAAATCATGCATAGAAGCTTAAACAATTACACAAAACAACAACAACAACAAAGAAACCTTGCTGCTAAACACAACAAAAGAAAAAGCATAATATCACTGCAACACGTGTACGTAGATTCGCATTTATGTTTTCATCGTAATTCAACCTTGAACACCATTCATCTACAACAACATTATCATAGTATCTTGAGCATGGCGTCACGCCCCCACTCCATATCATACAACTCTGCTCCATGTGTTCGTTCCATTACTAAGCTCTGAGCATCCTTTTCCGTTTACGCAAGCACCATGCGCAAGTTAGCATTCGTCCATTTCGTTCCGTTCTGTTCTGTATCTACGGTTCTTTTTGTTGCATTAATCATTTTTTTCATGTTTTTGTACCTTTGGGGTTCGTTCACTCAGTATCAGCAATGATCACACTACTTCTTCTACTACTACAACTACTACTGCTACTTGTATCCATTCCGTGCTCATGGTTGCGTGTTATTCTTTTTTTATGTGATTGCAGTGGGTTTCCGCGTTACGTTATCTCATGTACCCAAAGCCGGTGCAAGTAGTAGTACCCACACGGTCACTACTTCACCGACAAACCTAGCCACTACTGCTAGTCCTACTTCAACTACAACGACTTCTTCCAACACTACAAACAACAACAACAACAACAACAACTGAGGCAAACATCTACCACAGCAGCTGTCCAGGAAGTGCGTGTATCAAGCATTCAGAGAGGGATATTGAGAGATAAATGGTTTAAAAAAGAAGAAAGTTTTTCAACAAATGATAGCTAAAGCAGTGAAGAATATATACCAAAAACAAATTTAGTAAACACTAGTAGCAGCAGCAGCACCCTTCTATGCCTTACTTGTGTACTTCTTACTAAACATACCCACTTGATGCCTTCTCGTTTGCCATGACTAACATCAACTGAATAGGTCCAAACACACTGATCGACTTTTTATTTTCCTAATAACCATACCATACCAAACGGTGTTAGTGAGTGATATAGTATTTGGATCGTTTTACTATGCGATCATGCAGTAAAATGCTAAAACAGCTAAACCATATAGTAACATGTAGTTACTTTGTAGCAAAATCGCTTTGCGCTGTGTGCAGAAACAAACTAAGAAAAGAGTAGACTTTAAAATAGATGAATCAAAAACCAAAACAACCTCAGAAAAAGAAAACAGCATAGAAGTAAAGCAAAAACAAAAATTACACTAAAACTTGCAAGAACAGTTAACGTGCTGTGTTATGATTGTTGCTTTGCTTGCCATAAAAAAACACGTGTTTAACAAACAAACCAACAAAATCCTACACAGCCCAATACACTAAAACCTCCACGTGGCCTACACTAACTGCAATTGGAATTGAAAACGTTCCTACTGATATTAGAACAAGTGATAGTAAAACTACCAAACAAAAACCAAAACAAAAGTAGTAAAGTATACTCTCTACACAAAAAAAGGTCAGGAAAATCTGAATCTGTTTAATTTATGTTTATTATTCAGTTTTAAAAAGTCTCGCGCATTAAATTCTTCTTCTTGATAGCGTAACGACAAATGTACTTTATTATACATGCCGCCGGCGTGTATTATTGAATTAATTCCTTGTGCTTTTACTACCGGGGATCATATCATCAAGTCCCCCATAGTGTCGATGAGAATCGAACCACGTTCGGTCTTAAAAGGAGCCGTCGCGCTTACCATTGAACCATCCAGGCACTCTTGTTGTTAAACAAAAATAACCTATTTAAACGATCAAGCCTTATCCCTCGTCCATGTAGCGTCCACGTTTGCTAGTTTTCATAGTTTTTTTTTCGTTTATGTATGTATGTGTGTATGTCTGTATGACAGCGAATAGGAAAGAACTTGATTCGTTAAAAAAAACCCATTCATTTAAAGCGATGGTTCTTGAATTGCAATGCGTTCATTTGCGTCCATAAGTTAGCAAAAGTGAGTTGTGCGAAATAAAAAAAATCGATATAAAATGCGAAACAGATTGTATCATTTTTCTTTCTCACCCATAATATATTTTACGAATCTTTTTAAAGGACAATTTGCATGTTTTGTTTATGTTTGCATGTGTGTTGTGTTCAACCTCCTACCCTACCCCGTGTCTAACCGTTTCTTATTTGCATGCGCTTAGTTGATCGTTTTAAAACAGTTAGTTAGTTTGCCGATATGCTTAGTATCTCAGTAAACGACTCGGCCTTAGTGTTGTTGTTGTTGCTGGCTGGCAGGCTGGTTGGCTGGCTGGCTCGCATGAGCGTAACTCAATGTCACCGTCGCCGACAACGCGACACCGGTCGACAACCCGCATCCCAAGGTAGCCAAGCACGCCACACAGGTACGTACGCACACGTGATACAGGACGCTCCAGGACCCCAGTCACGATAGAAAGGATCTGTTTCTCTAGCTATCTCTAGCATCAGTTCATCATCTACATTGCATTCGTCATACTACACCTACACCTTCACTCTGGCTTTTAATCTCCCTCCGTCACGTGATTTCGTCACGCGTTGCTCATGATTGACGATCACGTCCCATCGGTTGCTGCTTTTGGTGAGGCCGCTAAAATTGCCTACCCTTCATCCATCATCAACAGCGAAACACACCGGGCACTCTTCTCCCAATCCGTGATTTCGTGTCCTCCAGGCCTTCATGACTTGAAAACAATGCAAAACAAAACAAAAAACCGAACTTTAACAAAATTATCAAAATTTATGTAGATTTGACTGTTGCAAAATTTTGCCATTCCCTTTACCTGCGAACTGTATTCGTTTTTTCTTTCTCTTTTTTCTCTCTTTCTCTCTTTCTATCTCTTTCTCTCTTTATACTATCTTCCCGATTCTCTTAATCCTGGTCATACAAAATCTAAACCAAAATCAAAAATCCGTACGTGTTCCGCTGGCTCCCGATCGCTACCATATGCCCTTCCTTTCTCTCTTTCCCATCCTCTGTGCATCACCCATCCTCATGACCCATGGCTCTCTCTCTCTCTCTCTCTCTCTCTCTCTCTCTCTCTCTCTCTCTCTCTCTCTCTCTCTACACCACTTTCATCTCTTCCAGGCACTAGACTCAGAACACAAAGTAATCATGTAACGAATAGTAATAACAACAGCAACCAAAACCACTACCATCATCCCCATCATCAGCAACCGCCACCAGTGCCACCAAACAGCAGCAGCAACAGCATCCGCAGTAGTTATAACAATAGATATAGCTATCATCATCAACCCGCCTCATCTAACCCTGCCCCCAGCTCCACCTCCTCCTTCTACAAGGATTTGGCATCCTTGGCCGCGTACGGCGCGAACGGTACTGGCGGGGCGGCCGGTAGTGACAGTCGCGACGTCAGCCTATCCAGCGGTACCGGTGGTGGTGGTGGTGGTGGAGCGGGCAGTAACGATGACGAAAGCAGCATATCCAGCACACTCAGCACCAATGGCAACGGTTACCGCCATCAGCCACTGGCCGCGACGATGACCGGCGGCGGTAATGGTGGCCTGGGCGACCCGGGCACGGGCGAGGAAAATCTCGATCTGCGCGATCTCGATCTGTCGCAGCTGCGACTGTCGAAGCGCGATCTGGAAACGCTGTCCAGTATAACGCCCGCCCTGTCCCAGCGCGTGCAGGAGCAACTGTTGGCGCAGCTTCCCCCCCAGCAGGCCCGCAAACTGTCCCGCACACTGTCCATGCAGGGTGGTGGAGGAGGCACAGGGGCCGGTTCGTTGCCAACGGGTGCCGCGGCAGCTAACCAGCGACTGTACAGACGAAGCTACAGCAACAGCTCGGGCAATCGATCGCTCGATGCAACGGCCGACTACGGAGCGACGGGCGGCGTCGGTGAGTTCAGCCGTCGCCGGGCAGGGAGTCAACCGCGCGACATCCTGTCGCCCCCGCCGGCCTACCAAACGTCAGCGCCACTGTACGAGAAGTACGCCCCGTACGGTACGAGCATTCCAGCGGCCGGTGCCGACTCCTCGTCCGGTATGTCCTCGTTTGTGCGCGACTACGACAGCAACACACGGAAGGCGCTCTCACCACACACCACCACCACCACATTGACACGTGCTACCGGGTCCGCTCTCACTACAAGCACAACCACAACACCACCACCACCATCAACTCTCCGTTACACCAGCAGCAATGCGGGTGGCGAGACGACCGCTGCGCCGACCAAGCGCTTGTCCCGGTTTCTGCGGCCCGACTTCTTCGACACGCCGCCGAAAGAGCGGGACGCACCAACCGATCCGCCCGAGCGGGACCCTCGCAGCTCCCCGTACGGTGGATCGGGCGGATCGGGGGTGACGTTGCGCGAGGGTGCCACCGGTAGGCAGCAGCGGCGCGAAAAGCTGGCCAACGATACGATCACCGATCGGTTGAGCTACTTCCTGGAGAAGTACGGCAAACCGGACGACGACGGAGGGGTGACACCGATCGGCGATCGGAGTAGGCGTAGCGTTTCGCGTTCGCGCGACCTCGAGCCGGAAGGCCAGCCGGAACAGCGGTACCGGACGCCGGAGGAGACACTGTCGATACTACAGGAGCAGCTGCAAGATCTCACCAACATGACCTCGCTGGCAGCTGGCAGTCAGATGTCGAAGCTGTTGAGCGGTGGAGGCGGTGGCGATGCCATCGTAACATCGAACGGGTCAGGGACTGGCGAATGCCAGCTGCCCGGATGCACAGAGTGTGAGGGAAAGCAGGATGAGAAAGCTGTTGCCTCCCAGGCGACAAACGAACCTAGCGAAACGAAAGGTACTTCCGGCACTGTTGCAACAGAATCGGCAGCTGCAGCTGGTCCAACGAAAAAGATCGTAAAGGTAAAGAAGGTGAAGGTAGTGAAGAAGACAACGACAGGGGCAGAAAATGGAGTCACAACATCGGGAGGTGACGGTGAAGCTGCCGCAACCACGTCGGTGGTGAAAAAGGTAAAGAAACTGGACTCAACTCCAACGGACGCGTCGGAAGGCTCCAACCCCTCTGTGCCAGTGGTTAAGAAGGAATCCAAACTAATGCGCCCCAAGTCTTATCCCTACAAAGAGCCGGGGCAAGAAGTTGCCAAGCTGTCCGTGGGTGGTGACATTGCGCTTGAGGTGAATGGGAAAGCAGGTGCTAATGGTGCAACTTCCCCTGCAAACGTGACGCAAGATCCCTCGACCGAGACCCAAACGACACAAACGGCGGCTGTGAACGGCACAGCGAGTGTGAGTACGACGGCGAGTAAACTGGCACGGCCAAAGAGTTTCCCCTCGTCCAAGCTAACGCCACCGAAGGAACTGAAGCTGCTTAAATCCCCCGCCAGTAGTGAGCGGGATGCTGCCAGTGAGCAGAAGGCGCCACCAACGTCAAAAGCCGAACCTGCCACCAACGGAACGCTGGGTACTCCGGGGCAGGAGGTGGATGGACCATCGGCCGCCACCAGTCCTCCCAAGAAGGTGAAGAAAGTTATCCGCATCGTGAAGAAGGTTACCAAAACGACCGATGCCAACGGGAAGGTGGTCATTACCACCACCACGATGCCGGCCGATGGAGCCGCCGGACCGGTGAAAACTACCAAAGAAACGGTCGGCAAAACCGTCACCATCAAGGAGCAAGGTACGGCGGGAACGGCAGCTGATGCCGCCACCGCCGCCGCCGGTGAGAAGCAATCAAAGGAGAAATCAAAATCACCCGAAAAGAAACCAAAGCAAGGCTTTCTGGCCAGCATCGGGCAGCGGTTTGAAAAGTTCCGCGACACCAGCAAGAGCAGCAAGGAAAAGAAAGCGGCGGCAGCAGCGGCAGCAGCCGCCACGACGACCTCCACCACATCAGGAGAAACCCTGCCCGACACGGCCGTCCCGGTGATGGTGCCCGGCACTACGCAGATCGTAGACGGCGTTACGCCGGACGTGCTGGTAGGCAAACCGACCGAGACGGCCAACGCGCCCAAGAAGGATAAAAAGAAGGGCGGCAAAGCGGCGAGCACCGGCGAGGACAAGACGCCACCCGATGGCAGCTCCAGCACCATCGCGAAGAGTGCGGCCGGAGGGGCGGCCCGCAAGTCACGCATCGACACGGTGATCAGGAATTTGCGCGAGCTGTCCGCCGGACCGAAGCTGCCGGAGGTAACCGAGTCGAAGCTGATCAAGCGCGCCGTCAGCGTGGAGGAGATGCCGGGCACGTTCAATCGCTGCGGCGTCACCAAGGTACTGGAACTGTTCAAGAAAATTGAGAAAGATTCACGCAATAACCACCATCATCACCGTCTTCTTAATACCAAGTCATCTAGCCACATTCTGATGGGGGGCCGAACGACGTTGGACGACGGTGACCACACGACGGTGACGATGCCTGACCTGATGATGCAGCCGATCGAGGCGGGGCAGGCCCGCATGCGCAACACCAACTCGCTGCTGCCCTCGTTGTCGCGCAAAAAGCCGTACGGCGGGGCAAGAAGCGACACCGTGCTGGCGCACCAGCTCGACGGTCTGCTAGCGAACGGTGGTGACGCTCTGGACGGTGGAGGTGATTTCGAGCAGCGTAAGTTTAAGGTGATGCCACAGCCCGATCCGTACCAGTCGCAGATACCGGTCAAGTACGGCTGTCCCGGTTGCGATGCGGTGGGCACTGGCGGCAGCAGCAGCACCACCACCACCACTATCACCGATACCGGCGGCAGCAGCGCCACTACCGCGGCTACTAGTAACAATAATGGCGTCGCCAACGGAGCGCCGGAAGCGTGTCTGATGCACGCGCAAACCACCACCACCGGGACGGGTAGTAGTGGCGCGTGCAGTGTGCACGTGCAGCGGCCTCCTCCACCGCAAGACACGGACCGGAGGGGCCGGGCCCGGGCGCTTACCATCGACCTGGAGCAGGCCGTACACTCCGCGACGGAAAAGTTGAAGCGCCTGCAGCAGGCCAACAGCATTCATCTCAGTAACATCCCGACACAGCAACCGCTACTACCCCACGGTCACCATAGTAACCACAACAACAACAACTACATCAACAACCCTAGCAAAACTAGCTTAAGCGCTTGCACTACTAAGATCCCCTCCAGTCACACCAACCACACTGCAAACGGTAGCGTACACAACAACAACAACAACAACAACACTAGTAACGGCATAGCACAGGCGGCGGCACCTGCCGGTGGCAATAACAACTACAGCTATCCGCCCCCACTCCCCAGCGAAATGGCGGCCGGGACGGCGGCCACCTCGCCGTGCGGGTATAGCAACAACATCAACAACAACAACAGCCTCTCCCATCACTACAGCACACTGACACCGTCGTACGATAGCATTACCAACTACTCGTCTGGTTCGCGAAGTAGCCCGTACGACGACAACTCCTCCAGCACGTTCCTATCGCCGTCGGAGGAGCGCGAACTGTACTTCGACAGCTGGTCGGTCTGCTCGGACGAGCTGATGGGGCACGGCGACGGCACTGGGGTGGGTGGTCACCCGCTCCACTCCTCGTCCGTGTCGCCCGCGTCCCGGCGCCACTCCTCGGTGCGGCTACTAACCCCGAACCAACCACTACTACACTCTGTCTCCTCCCCAGTAGATCCGGACGCGGAGAGCGTCATCGAGCGCATCCGGCGCAAGAGCTTCTACACCCGGTTCAACGACACGAAGAAGCCGGCCAAGCGGGCCTCCGCCAGCAGTCTGGGGGGCGGGCTCGGTAGCGGTAGCAACATTACGGCCGCCGGCCACGCCAAGGACAGCGCCAGCTACGGGTACTACGGGGCGGGCAGTGGCGGTGCGACGGTGCGCGAAAAGTCCCTGTCGCGGGGCGGCTCCTCCTCCTACATTCTGAACCGCCCGGGCAAGGAGTCGTCGTCCTACGGTGTCGGTGTGGGTAAGTACGACACGGCGGGCTACGCGACGGTCGGCCGTACCGAGCATCGGGGGTACGCGACGATGGTGAACCTCGGCGTGAAGCCGAACCGAAGCGCGGCCCGGCTGCGCCAGAGCAGCCTGGACGTGGTGGCCGGCGACTATCAACAGCCCCAACAGCCACCACACTACCACCATCACCACCATCACCACCACCACCATCCCCAACAACAACAACAACTACAACAACAGTCTACGCTGGCGGGACTGTCCCGTACTGGGTCGCGGCTACTAACCACCGACGACGGTGATTCCCTGACCGACGGTTTAACCTACACCAACCTACTGAACAACAACCACAACAGCAGCAACAACACTACCAGCAATCACAAATACACACGCAACACCTACTACGAAAGTACGGCCGTGCCGTCGCCGTACGGAACGTACGCACCGAGACGTCGGTCGTCGTTTGTGGCCGCCGGGTACGGATCGTCTAACATCGCTTCATCCTCTTCATCGATTGCGCTAGATCTGCTCAAGGACCACCACCAGGGGCCCCGGGATGGGTCGGCGAGTTACGGCAATCTGGCCACGACCGGGTCTTCCTCCTCCACCAACACACTGTCCGCGTCGGATAACTATGGAAGCGGCGGCGGCGGTAGCAGCAACACCACCACCTCCACGGCAGCATCCCGCACCATCCGGCCATACGAGACGAGAAGCAGCTCGCTGCTCACCCCGACGGCACTGCGGGATGCGGGACGTTACACCGGCCGGTACGATAGTGGTACACTGACCAAGTAAGTAAATACACTGAGCTACTTGGATGCGAGAGTTTGTGTGTGTGTGTTTGTTGGATGTTTGTGTTTTGAAAAGAGAAACATGCATACTGTGTGAAATAGGTAACATTGGGCGGCAAATTGCATACCGGAAGGCGTGACGCTTTGGGAATTGCATACTTTTGGGCGGAATTGTAGTTGAAATTCATTCACGTGGTGGAACGCTATTAGTCTCCTAACTATGTATGCGTGTGTTCCAATCGGCATGATAAACTCCTTGACAGTTTCTCACATGCTTGTCTGTTTCCCAATTCCAACCATTTCAATACTTTTTACACACAAATGGTAACAGTGTACTGTTCGTTGAGGTGTTTCCCATAGTTCTGATGTTTGTAACCGTCATTATTCTGGCCCCATTTGTCACTTACACTCCCCTGAAACCGTCTGCATCGTATCGCACATGTTCGGTCCACCTTCACGATTTTTTCTTGTTGCTTCTTGTTTATTTTTGTAACGGAAATAGTGAGACCGTAATTATCCTTGCTCTTTAACCACGCCACTATCCTTAGCAAAGCACTGCAACTAATCAAAGGCCGACTCTATTCCCTCTTGCTCCGGGTTACAACCCCAACCGGTGGTTCCCCGGACCCTGCGCCCCAACGCCAACGCACGAACGCCCGCTGGTAACGCACCACCGCCAGCCCATCCCGCCATCGTTCCACCCTCTATCGAAGCTTCATGATGAGCCTGAAGCTTGCTTAAGGCCAGCCTCCGGCGCAGACCGTCTGCTGCCGCTGGCGCTTTCCTTCGTTTCCCTTCTTTTCCTCCTTCTGTTTTGCTGCCGTTGCTGGTCGCCCTAGGTAAGGTAGGAGGAGGGGCCACACAATGCACTGCATGGCATTACTCTGCCACCATTCGAGCTGGAAAGATCCGACTGACTGCAAACAATCGCAACAAACACTTTACTAACTGTACCGTAAACGCAATCCAATGTTCTAATCTTGATTTTGGTTATTTTCTTTTTCTCCTCAATCCTTCCCCTGCCAACAGAAACTATCGCACACGGACCTCGTCTACGTCCAAATCAACCGACAATGCATAAAGCGTAGTGGGAGGGAATGGGTGGAAGGATATAAACAGTTGTCGCAACAGCAACACATATATACCAATTAGTGTAGATCCGCCCTTAGCCAGGGTGGGGCCACTTTACTTCTCCAACGCTCCAATGGAATATATAAATGGGTGTATGTGTGTGTGTGATCGTGGCTTGCATCCAAAAGAAGAAACCAAAAAACCAAACCAACAAGAAAATAGCAAGCAGCGATAAACTTTACTGGTTATTTTAGATGAACGTTATAGACTAGAAACCATTGCATTTAGGCCAAAAAACATACACGCATACGCGTTAGTGAATTGTTACAGCAGAGAATGCCAAACCCGCCAAAACCCGCCAAACGTTGATTAAACAAGAATAGCGTTATGTAAAATGGATACCAACTTCTTCTAAGCAGAAAGATAGCGAGTGAAAAAGAGTGAAAAGGAGAGAGAGAGAAAGAGCAGTAATAATGTAACACCATTTGAACCGGAGACTTTTAACTTGTATATTTAAACAAATGGGGTTTTATCCGATCCTCATGCTCCATTTCGCACCAATTGTGTGTATGTTTGTGCGTGTCTCCTTATTGGGAGCAGTACAATTCCGGCGATCCAGCTTCCGTGGAGTAAGAAGGGCACTAATGTTACCGTGACGGTATCACCACTGACTCACCCCACCGGCAAACAACCAGGACTCAAGAGAAGAACCGAAGAAAAAACCGTGGAACACCATGCGATCACCATGCGTCTCCATGGAGCATCGATCATGCAGCCACCGTTTCTTGCATCTCTACGCTGTATTATTTTTTCGGTTTCCATTTTCCAGGGGTCCATCCACACCTTTCGGGGGATTAAAGTGTTGCAAAAACAACACAGTGAAGCAGAAAATTCCGCTTGCGTTCGCAAACAGACTCTGCGCATCACCGCCACGTGGTGTGGTGATTTTCCTTTGCGTCACGATCTGAGCCCGTCGCTTGGTCGGGATTTTCTCTCACGCATACACACACTCTTACGGGAAGGATTATTTTTATGAGCAGCTTCGTTAGTGCGGGTACAAAACACACGTGTATGGGACAGAAGGTCACAAGCAATAGTCGCACGGAACTGAGACGGGGAAAAATCAAAGAGAGCTGTTAAAAATGTGTGTGCCATCGAATCGAATTTTAAGCAGCCGGGGCAAAACAGGGGGAATCGGGAGACTCTCCCAAACTGTCGACCTCGGTTTGTTTTTTTTTTTTTAATTTAAATTAGCAAATCAATCAAAATCGGAACACGCTTCAAGCAGGTGTCCACAATAAAACGAGCACGGTGCGGGTACCAAAGAGCGGGGAAAAAGCATTGGGAAGATACGGTGTGTCTGTTTGTGTGCTAGCAGAAAAGTTGTTATACACTATTTTTACAATTTTATGTCAATTGTATTTAAAAAACAAAACAAACAAAACAAATCAAAACTAAACAAAGCGGTTACAACACGCTCAGTGCGCGCGCGCTTGCGCTAAAGCAGAGTGGCCGAGAGTCTTATCGACCCAGTGTTATCTTCGAGGCGAACGGCAATAAAACAGGCAATGCAGAATTGTACAGTTGAAGCAGACAGTTAACGAATAATCGGTTTGGCGGTTTGAAAGAAGAAAAAAAAACTTCGCCGCGTGTAGTTTTGTTGTAGAATGTACTGTGATGTGAAGAAAGGGGCGAATAATTATCAAGTTTTTGGATGTTTGTTGTGCGCGGGACAGATTTATCAGTTTGAATTCAGTTCGTTATCAACACAACAGAAAGGCAACGACGGAACGCGTGATAGAGAACAAGGAAAAGGACGGTAGGAACAGGGACAAGTTTTAAAAATCCACCAAATTAATGGTGGCAAAAAACCAGTACACGCGGTTATTTTAGCAAATTATTGGATGCCAAAACTAGACGGAGTAGAAACGAATGAAAAAACCAACCAAACCCACAGCAAAGAAAACCAAACAAAAAACAATCACCCCCAAAAAACTAGCAATAATTGTTGCACCGTTGCCCGCGGTGTGTGCAGGAATAGAACACGTGTATCGAGCGCGGGGTAGAAGCAGCGTTGCCATGACTGCGCTGCTGTCTTCCAGCTGTACTGTAGGGGGATCAGGAAGAGCCCCATTTTGGGGATTGGGGATTTGGAAGGCGATCGGGCCCCAGTGCAGCAGGAAGCCCCAAATACCATCGCGTATGCCATCTGGTATACCATTACATATTGGTAGCACAGTATTGTGAGTTTATCAATAAATTAGATTGATGGAATGAGCCACGGCGCAGCAAACAACACCATTGCTACGATTGATGACCGGATTGCTTAGTTTTTGTTTGTGTCGTTTTTTTTTCTTTCTTCTTTTTATTCAACTTCATTCTATATTCCACTTCAATTCAACTTCATTTCTATATTCCACTAGCGTGAGCCGTCCCGTTGCAGAACAGAGGCGGCGGTCTTAGTTGCGAATCAACCCGCCTGGATGCGTGGCATGCCATGCCAAATTCCGTACATCGCAACGGCGTTTGAGTGGGTCTCCAGGGCGGTGTATCCGAGAAAAGTACTCGACCTTTGACCTGTATGTATGTCCCCACTCAAAGCTTCATTCTGTACGTCGGCAGGAACGGTACGTAGCGGGTCCACTTCCATCTGCAAATGGCCAATAAAAATAAAATTAAAAAGAAAACCTTTAAAGCCTTCCAATTCCCGCACGATATTTCTCCTGACCCTGCCAAAGCTTACCTTCTCATTAGCTGCATACCATACGGGAAATCGAACGTGTTTTTCTCCCACACGAGACCACCCGCCGGCACGTCATCGTTGTCCTGTGCCGTCTCGAGGGCCATCTCCTTCGACCAAGCGACAAGGCCACGCTCCTCCGGCGTGCCGGGTATCAGATTATCCAGCACACAACCAAGCACACCCCCGACGAGGATGGTTGTGCCGAGCAGTACCGAGAGCGTGGAGTCGACCGTCTGATTGCCCGTCTGGATCGCGCCCGGATGTTCTTGCAGCCACAGACACAGCACGAGCGGGAAGAAGAACGACACGCCCAGTATGTACAGATTGCGCGAGGAGCGCAGATCGACGTACTGCAGTGCGGCCAGCCCGAACGCCGTGATCATGCCGAACATGACGCAAAAGATGCCGCCGACCACCGGATCCGGGATCATGATGAACGCAGCCCCGAACTTGTTCAGCACGCCCTGCAGCACCATGATGAGGGCGGCCCACTGTATGACCCGCCGGCTGCCCACCTTCGTTACGCCGATCGCACCGACGTTCTCGCCGAACGTGTTGGTCCCGTTGCCGGAGCCCCACAGCCCCGCCAGCATCGTGCCGAGCCCCTCGATGCCGATGCCCCGGTTGATCGCGTGCAGGGGAGGCGGTGGCGCCGCACACATCTGCGCTATCGTCGGATAGTAGCTGATCGATTCGACCGTGCAGGCCAGCACGCCGGCCAGCATGCCCAGCACGCCCGCCAGCGACACGGTCGGCAGCCCGAACTGGCCCGGGTACGGCACGCGAAACCATTCCGCGTCCTGCAGCACGCGCAACCGCACATCGGTACGGGCCGGGTGCCCCTCGGGAAAGACGCCCGTCGCCGTCAGCACGCCGCACACCGTCCACATGATGGCGATCGTGAGCAGCACGGGAAACAGCTTGAACAGCGGGAACCAGACCACGCGCAAACCGTGCCCCTTGCGGTAGGTAATGCCCGGGAACGGCACCTCGCCCATGACCTGCGAGAACAGCGTCAGCATGCCGGTCGTGCCGACGGCGATGCCCCACTGCTTGGAGGCCGTTTCACTGGCATGCTGGAAGAGCGTTATGCCGACCAGCGCCACCGTGGGTACGATCGTCAGCGGGGTGATGATGCGCAGCAGCTTCCCCACCAGCCCGCTGAATCCGAGCACGATCTGTGTCACGGCCGCCACGGCAATCGCACCGGACAGTTCGCGCATCCGCACCTGCCACAGCTCGGTGCGGTCGGTGTCGGTCATCGCGTCGATTGCGTCGGCCGGTGGACACTTCCACTGGGGCAGGTTCAGGATGGCGAGCGTCGGCACGAGAAACGAGATCGTGCCGCCCTGGACGAGGGGCAATCGGCAGCCCCACGTTGCCTGCAGGTACGTGATCAGCCCGGTGACGAAGATCATGGTGGAAATGATCGTACCGCGGGCCGGATCTTCATCCCTCATGCACAGGGCGGGCGTAAGTATGAACGGAATCGAAACGATTGCCCCAATCATCGTTAGATAGTGCTACGGAGAGTGGGAAATGTTGAGAGAGAGAGAGATGGGAGAGATGGGAGTCAGAGCGAGAAATGCTTCTTTGGAGACGAACTATGCGGGTTGTCCGGTACCGTTCGCATGGCATGATCGTGCTCTGAATTGATACTTAGTAAGCTGGAAGAGACTAGATCGTTCTGTGCAAGTTAAACGTTGATGTTCACTATCTACGATCGATATCATAAATTGATAAAAGCGAATGGTTGAATAATAGGTGAACGCCCTTTTGAAGTCGTCCCAGAATTCACCTATCTCGGGTCAAAGGTCAGCAACGAATGGTAGCTGATAGAATGGTTCACCTCAAAGAACCTGTCGCGACGGACGAAGCTGGGACTATATAGCACCCAGTTCGTACCGGTACTCACATACGCCCTTGAGACATGGACACTGTCCAAATCTGACGAAACCTTCTTAGCCGCGTTCGAGAGGAAGATGCTCAGAAGGATTCTTGGCTCCGTTCGTGTGGAAGGACAATGGAGGAGCCGTTATGGAGCGTTTGCCATTAAGGCCGGGATAACGGATTGATAGACGAAGGCGCAAAACCGTGAACGGTTTCGGACACTCCTGAGGAAGGCCAAGGCTCCAAAGCGGTTGTAGCGCCGGATAATGAATGAATTAATTAATTAATGGTTGAAATCAGCGTACAAAACGTACTCATGGCTCCGAACTTCTTTCGTGCATCGTTACT
Organism: Anopheles merus; assembly: GCF_017562075.2. NCBI lineage: Eukaryota > Metazoa > Arthropoda > Insecta > Diptera > Culicidae > Anopheles > Anopheles merus. The sequence goes on along the minus strand of NC_054082.1, from coordinate 28,450,183 downwards.
CTTTGATGGGCTCCGATACTTGCTCATTCAAACTCACAGTTCCTAGCGCATCCTCCGGTGTCATCCATAGCCGCTCTCAAAGCGTGGTCGGTAGGTCATTGAAGTCAAACCCCCTAGTTTAAAAAGTTTCGACAACTCTAACCGGGCCCGAGGGATTCGATGTCTACGATGCATCAGACAAGCGGCTACAAATGAGTGATGCCGGTTTCGAAGGCGTGGAATAGGTGCTATAGGTTCGTTCAGTTCCTCAATCAGAACAATCTAGAACGTTTGCAAAGGTTGGAACGGTTCTGTTGGAACAGCGGAACGATTGGAACGGCCGGATCGATTGATACGAATAGGAAGGTCGGAATGGTTGGAACAGTCGAAATTGAAATCAAATCTGATAAGTGAAGATATTTGTTCTGTGTTCCACATTCCTGACACTCCGAAACACGCTCACACACATACAACAGCCATTAAAAGCCATTAAAGCAGCGGCTCATGTTCTAACTTGTGTGCGAATCAATCAATTAATTGAATAATTGTACTTCAAGTCAATAAAAACCCCCGCCAACGGCCAATCAAACAATACGCCAATCAAACAATAGTTCGAACTCGACACAATCTCCAGCACAATGCACAATCTCGTGTTGACCAGCACTCCAGCACTTCACCAGCCTGCTACCGTGCGCCCTGGCACAATACTACGCACCTGTAGCGCCATCATGATGCAGAAGTACCACGGCGGATTGTCGTCGATGCCATAGTTTATGTCCGCACCACGTGCCTTGCCTTCAGGCTTGCTTTCGGTTGACTGTTCTGGTGCACACTGCCGCTCGGTATCCATCGTGTCTGGCCGCAACTAGTTGCCGATTGATCGAGCAGAGTGAGTTTCAGCTCTTCGGTATGATTGAATCACCACAGCTAATGAGCAAACTGATCGGATGGGTAATTGACTAGCACGTAATTTAAGTAACAAATCAGCGGAACCGTTTTTGCACACCGTAGAGAGGTGTTAATTGCTGCCCGTGCTAAGTGATCGCCCAGGTACAGATCACACTTTGTACAGGTGATTCTGTTCCACTATCAAATTCTCAACAGCGTTTTACACACTAAACACACTAAACTTCACACAAACAACGACGGCGCGACTGACGGGCCTGTAGTGAAAGTTCCGCCACTTCAGCTCAGGAAGGAAGCACAATCTCGGCGGACGGCGTTTGCACCCGTCGGCTGCTCGGCGGCGTGTGTGCGCTAACATTTTAGAGCTGCAGCTCATCTAACCTTCCCATTGCTCCCATGAGCGGGAGGTAATTTTCCACTCTTTACGACACTCGCCATAAAACCGTTCGAGCGACTGTCAATATGTGTCCCGTGTCTGGGGCTTGGTGTTATCAATGATAAAAAACGAGCAGCCCGACTACGGCAGTTTAGATGGTTTGCAGCCAACAAAGCACGCGAGTGCTCCACATCATTTACGGAGTTGGCGTAGCATATTTTATTCCTTTTTTCTGCAAATTTAGTGATGTGTGGTGTGTGGAGCAGTAGAAACCGGTGCGTCTCCTACATCGGGAAGCAAATACTCCTTGTTGACATCGCACGCCATTCCATTGGTAACTGCTCTGCTGAGAGTCATTGGATTGATGCGCGCCAACCGTCGTTACGGTCGTTGCGCAAAGCAGTTGACACTGTCGCCAACCATCATTTACATAGTGCATGGTGTGTATGGTTCATCTGTATCATGAATGCTTCCATGCTTACGTTATGAACAGCTGTACGTCAAGGTAAGTTATCGTAATGTTCTACTGGTTTAGCTGCCTTTACTCGGCTACCAACCATCAGCTGCAGTGCTCATATCTTGGGCGTGCTATTTAGAGAACCCTATTGACTTAAGATAGTATATACTACGCTTTCGGTTCCAACGAAACCATACTGCACATCATGTCATGTTTTATTGAAATGCTAAATATAGTTTTATTGTATCTCTTCTCTCGATTATGCACAATAATGACACTTTTCCTACAATTTAATATTATATATGTTTTTGTTTTTCTTCGACTGCCATAACTCAAGCGTAACCCATTGTGTTTTTCATGCATACAGTCATCAAATTTGCAAGTGCTGTTCCGTGTGCGGTGTGTTTACCAGATGGTTCCCGGTATTATGAACAAATAATTAATTTACATCAATGAAAGAAAAAGTTCAATTCGTTAGGATCTTTGTACGGAAACAGAACTGTACGGAAGAGCAAATCGAGCTGTTTCGAGAGCTAAAATAATATGTAAATGTAACCTTAAAGCAAACTCTACAAGCTACCACGTACGCGAAGTAATGCCGATGATTGTGCTGTTACTTAGCAAAAAAAACGAGCAAAAGAAAAGAAACCATAAGAAAAAATGTTACCAAATTCCACCCACTCTGGCCAGACGGTCTCTTTTACTGTCTCTCTAGTAGTTCGCATTCGTTTTCATCTTCTTGTTTCGCCGCGCACCGAGCCCGTTGTTGTTGTTGTTGGTAGGAACCTCGTCGATATCGGAGCTGTCGGAACCGCGCGACCCGTCCTGGAACGCAAGCCCGAGATCAGCGCCGTCGACAAAGTTGCCGGACGCCCGTGCCTGCTCCAGGTGGCGGACTGCAGTTGGTGTACGGGTAATGGGCGGAAAGCAAAGCAGATTATAAATTTTACATTAGTACATGTGTTCTCCCGGCTAGGGTTCGGCTAATGGCGTCGAGAGGCGTTTTTTAATGTCCCGCATTGCAAAACCCGCGGCCCACGGCCCGTATGTCAATATGGATGAGCCGATCGAGGCAAGGGGATGGGGACGGCCAACGAACCAGACATTAATATTAATTACAAAACCCAACCCACCCCGGTTAGGTGTGGACCCGGATGATTTGGCACGGGTTTGCTTCGTGTGTGCAAATGTCGCTTACTTACTTTGCGATTCGAGCATATTGTTTTGCCGCCGCAGATCGTCAATGTCTTGCTGGTGTGAGTTGTTCTTCCGTCGCATGAACTGGATGTATTCGGCCGCTTTCTTCAGTATCTGAGCGCGGCTGGCCTGTGAACGAATGTGCATCGAACATGAAACGTGTTAGCATGGTTAGAAGCGCCGTTTTGGTGGAGGGCGGGCACGCACTTCTCTGCTTACCTTCTCGCCCTGCAGCGACGGTACGGAGTCGCGCAGTGAGGTGAAACTGTCCTTGATGTGATCGCGCCTCTTCCGCTCAAGGGCGTTGTGGTGAGCGCGCTTTTCGGCCTGAAATAATGAACAAAACGTCAGCGTGAAAAGATGTACCCGGAAGGAGGAAAGGCAATTCTACAACTACCTGTGAGTAAAGATGGCTTCCAGCGCCGGAACGCGATTGGGATTTGGTGTTGTCCGAATCATCACCATCCTGTTTTAGTGGGGGAGGGGGAGAAGAATACGATTGTTAATAAAATTACAATCCACACATCCATCCTCTCGCTTTAAACGCTTCACTTACATCGCTCTCTATGTCAATGTCCCGATCATCGTCGCTCATATCGTACCACTCGGCGGTGCTTGGCTTCCGTCCTTGGTTATCCTCGTGCAAGCGCATCCACGGGCTGTTACTGTCTACGATACTTCTCAAGGGCGGGATGCTTCGAGCTGTGTGCTTCGGGGCTTGGGAAACTGTTCCAACCAACATAAGGAAGAAAAACCATACAGCTTACTGCGTCGTTACCGATGCCATCTCTGTTCCATCCCACTTCCCACCACAATGCACGCACGGCGCCCGACCACGGTGCCGCCGCGTAAGGGTATGGCGTAGGAGCACAACCACAACAACATTCGTTTGTTTACACTTACCTCGCTGTGGCACAAGGGGCTCACTTACGACCAACGAACACTCCGGGTCACTGTTTCCGGCGGGGGGAAAGCGCACGCAGCCAAATGATCCTTTTCTATTGGCGAAAACGGTGGCAACAAGGACACACGAAAGTGGCTCGGCAATATTCCTTCGAGAGCACGATGTTTACCTCTAGGAGATGCAGAGCTGTCACGTACGACAGGAAACTTTATGACAGGGCTAGCGAATACGGCAGCACATTTACGTAAAGGAATGTTACTAAAAGAAATCATTTCGAATCAAACATAGAATAATAAGTTGTTGTTTTTTTTAACTAGATATGTTTCATACTTTGAAAGGAATGATTACCATGTATTTAGCTTCAGTTTCTGGTTCTTTTCGTGGATAGTTGAAAATAAACATACTTCACATGGGAATATTGTTCCCAACAAATATAGTGCATACGAGCCCTGCCCGAAGAATTCGTCTGACATATCACTTTGACAGCCTTCAAACGTCGCGGCAGGCGAACGTAATTCAAAAGCAACGAACAAATCCGCGCTCCAAAACACAGACACCGCGTCGATGATGCGCTCGTGCCGCTGCTAGTTAGTGTAAAAATCCAACTACCGACAATGGCCATTCCAGCTTCGAGAGTGTTAATAAACGACCTGGAAAGCAAAGACGAACTGTATACAGTGCTGCTGGAAGAGTTGCGTAAAAGTGGAATCAAGTATCGCAAGGAAAAAAACTCCAAAGCGTCCCAGGTAGGGTGGTGGTGTTGAATTGCACCATGAAGCGTTTTTCCCCAGAAGTGTAGTGCGGCGTAAATCCGCACCACAGTGCTCAAGTGCTTTGATTGAATGGTAATCTGTTGTTACAGGATAAAGCGAAATCGAAAAGAATCTTCAAAACGCCTTTGCATGCGCTAGAGCTAACCGATGTGCTGCTTGCTAGCGGCGGCATAGTGCAGATACCGCTGTTTGTGTCGAACGCTTGTCAGTTGATTCTGGAAAATGTAGACACGGAAGGGCTCTTTCGGAAGGCCGGTTCCAACAAACGCCAGCAACAGATCAAGGTAACCGACTGTTTGTCGTTGTTTTTCTATCTATCAATCTGACCTTTTTTGTGGTGTTATGTTATTTCAGGCGGGTTTGGAGTCCGGCATTCCGTTGGGCAAATCGCATCACGTCATTGACGTCGCTAACATCATCAAGACGTTCTTTCGCGATCTGCCCGAAGCGCTGCTACCATGCGGAAACGTGCAGGAGGCCCTGATCCGGTGTCTAATCGGTGGTGGCAACGACGAGAAAGTGCACAAGCTCATGATGACCTGTTTGCTTTTGCCACCGCTGACGCTCAACACGCTAGCCTACTTTATGCAGTTTCTCCATACGGTGTCGATGCATGCCGATAAGAACAAGATGACGACGGAAAACTTGGCCCTAATTTTAACGCCAAGCATCATGCCGATAACGGAATCGATTCAGCAGCGATTTAACAGCCACGTCCGGGTGCTGCAATTGCTGATCGAACATTCCCAGCAGATTGGACTGATTCCGGAAACCATACTGGGCCAGCTGAAAGACGACATCGGCAGCAACGCGAGCATGCTGATGAGCAATGTGACGGACAAAAAGAAGAAAAAGCGCCGCAGCGGTTCGCTAACACGCATGTTCAATGGGTTCAAGAAGATGGTAAGTGCGATCGGGTCGTCGGAGAATTTGGACAAAACGGATGAAAAGTGTGAAAATGATCCAACTCTAACGATTGGTACGCCCTGTTTGAGTAAATCGGCAAAGAAACGAAAGGTAACGGAGGGTAACGCGTTCAGTGCGAAAAAGAAGTAAGTATAGGATTGTCTATGTGTGATTGAACCCGGAACCTTTTGCCTAATTGCTCATTGTGTTCGTCTCAACAGAAAGGAAGTGACCTCCATGTTGCCGGATAATCATGATCTACTACCCTGCACTCCCCTTGTTGTTAAGTGAGTTTCAATGTATTCTAAAAGCTTAACCGTTTCGTTCCATATCTTTAATAACATTTAATATCTTTTAGGGAACCAAAAAAAAGCCGATTAAGCCTCGGAGGTAGTAAGAAACCGGGCAAAGTGGTGCAACGTTTGCTGCCGAGCGGTTCAATTCCGTCGATTGCCGAGGGCAAACCAATGGAACGGCGTTGGAGCGTAGTTGGTGCACCGTGGGGCCGCAAAAAACACAACCGCAACAAACCGCCGGAGACGGATAGCAAAGCAGACGGTGATTCGGGAGCTAAGACTGAGGATGAGCTCGATTCGGAATCGAGGCGAAAATCGCTGCTGCTTGCCGGTGGACGCATGTCTCCGGTAGTGTCCATGCCTTGCCTGGTCAGTGTGGACCCACTCTCCACGACGATGAACAACATGAACGGCGAGCTGGTAGAGGTGACAGCGGAAGATGAAGCCGACGGCGAGGACTTCCTCAAGATCCGACGCAGCGAGTATGAAGCGATCAAAAAGCGGATGTCGGATATTGAGACGAAGCTGTCGAAGGAATTCACTGCACTGGTCGGGCGGGAAGATGTGCTACTGGACAATGTCGAGGACAAGTATCGGCAAACGTTGGAGCAGACGGAACCGATCGAAGCGACCTGCGCCACGACGGATCAGCTGGCGAAACGACTGAGTCGTGAGCTGAAAATCCGGCGAAGCGGCGAACATAAGGTGATTCGATCGCCGAGCGCAAGAAAAATTGGCACCATTCGTCGACGCAGCCAGGAAGCGGTACGATTGTCGCGCAACCAATCGTGGCACATTGGCAACGGCACGAAAGACTTTTCCGCCGCTGTTGCGAACGGCGCAACGGTGGATCTATCGTTCTACACCAAGCCGGGCGGATTGAGGCGTGGCCGTCCGAACACAGTCCAGACTGGCCTGAAGGCCCCTGACCCATCTACGACGACGGCTACGACTGGCGCAGATTTGGAGCCGGCTGTGAGGGCGATAGAAAAACAAACCACCACACCACTTAGGACCAGCTTAACGACCAGCATGGGCGGAGGAAACTACACGGACGAAGAGAAGGAAGAAAAATGGGTCAATGCGGAAAGCTACTTCGAGACGCACAACGTCACTGACGATAATGCGTCAAGTGTAATGGATACAACGGCCGAATTTCTCACACCCTGTAAGGTGCTGATGGAAGATTACTTCAAGACGCCAGAGCAAACGTCTCGCCGGGCATCGTTACGATCCGCTTCAAAGCAGCAGAACGCTTTCTGCACCCCAACACCTTTCGTGACGCGAATCGACATCAATACGCAGGGCATCAAGACGCCGATGCTGCCGCCGGTGGTTCCGCCGCGCATAAAAACACCCGCTCGGACACCGAAACTTCCGCCACGCACGCCGGGCAGCGCGGTACGGCAGCCCGACTCGGCCAGCCTGCTCAAGTCACACATTACACCGCTGCAGGAAGCGCAAAGCGGCCGCGCATCCATTGCGCGCATTCGCAGCCAAAATGCGGGCATGGTCATGGCCAAGGCAAAGCTGTTCGATGGGCTGGTGACGAACTCGGGACACGATTCCCTATCCGGAGGTGCACCCGGGAAGCGAACACCGATCGCCAACCGTCGTCAAAGTGCCAAATTTCGTTCGGCGACCGTTGCAATGCCGCTGACCGTTGCCGCGTCTGAAGCAACCGGTGCACTGCCGCGCGAATCCGGCGTACATATTCGCCAGATACAGAAACTACGCTCATCATCGGCACACCATCACGGCAGCGTACACCGCAGCCCGCGAAAATCGACCCCCCGAAAGCGGGCGTTCACCAAGTCGACCCACGGCGGTGCGATAAACCGGCGGGAAAAGCTCCGCCAAGCGACCAAGGGTAGCGGCACGGCCAATGCACTCGGGTCCGCCGGAGCGACACTGTCCTCCAAGGCGCTGCTTAGCTCTCCTCGCATCGTTCGCCGGTTGCAGGAAAATATGCACGAACATCTTTCTGCCGCGAACGTGAATGTTGTGTCGCTCTCGCCAAACATAAAGGGTAACGTGGGGAGTAAGTCAGCGATGGCTTCGCCCAAGATGACGACACCGCACATCCGTAAGCAATTGCTGCGCAACTCACCCAGACGCATCCTGGCAGCGACGCCAGGTCGAGACAATCGCATGCCACACGGCGGAGAGCGATTTCAAACGCCTCTGAAGGCCACCCCACTATCCCGTCTAGCGATCTGTACCGCGCCCGGGTTTGAGAACAGTCCCGACCGAACGCCCCATACCCGAGCGGCCAATGTTCGTTGAGGGGAAGGCAGGGTGTCACACCGTACCAGGTTAAAAAAAAACATCGTTCTATTAGTGCCAGCGTCATTTTAATTTCATGTATTAGTTAGCGAGTTTTAAAAAAGGGTTCAAAGTATTTGCGCGCACCACCCGTACACACACAACGCGCACATGGACAATTCGGAAACAGTCACGACAAAATTTGCCGAACCCTGTAAAAAGAGTGCGATTTTATTGCGAACAAAATATACATATTTTAACACGAGAGAGAGAGAGAATCCACATCGATCGTCATTCCCTTTTCTCGATATCGCTTTAGTCGTCTTCCGAAAAGAACAGTTCCAGCAGATCGGCCTTGCCGCACTGTTCGCCTTCGAGGCGCTGCGGCTGCTTCCACCGGATCATGGTCGGAATGACGGACAGATGCGTGTTGGTGTCCTTGCGGAAAGGATTGTTCATATCCTTCCAGCTACGGTGCAGGAAAAGGAAAGTCGAACGATCAGCATGACAATGAGGTTGTGAGAAAAAACCCGGCTCCAATACTCACGTTGGACGATCGCCCACATCGACGTAGATGAAATGCGAATTCTCCGGAGCGTTCGTTTCGATCGCTTTCTCAATAAATGGTGCCGCTGTTGGAGAAAAGGGGAAGAAACAAGTTGATTAATTTATCCGTTCGCGTACTGTATCTGCACATTCCTGCCATTACCATCGACACAGTCGCCACACCAGCTCAAGCCATTCTCGAGCTTTGCGCCGGTGAAGAGAATATTGATCGCACCGCCGTTTCCGTTGAAGTCTTTCATGAATGCAACGAATGCATCGTATCCGGCGACATGATGTTTATGCACCATGATGAACGGCTATTATACCAGTGCTCTGAACAAAACTCGTGACCCTGTGATCGCTGTGTTCCGATAGCAATAGAGACAGTGTATTGTCCACTTGTCGCTATATTGGGATGCTTGAGGAACGCTCCTAGATAACAGCGCTATCAATTTTCTATGCTGCTGGACAATTTTAAGCCGGCTGGCAGTGACAGAATTGCATTGTTTTGGCAACGGTGCTTTTGCGAACTACAGTGCTGTTCAATTTGTATTCGACAGCTCACTGTGAAAGTGTCAAATTGTCTGGTTTTACGTATTTTCTACCGAGCGATTGATGTATCAGCTTTTTGTCCTTTTCTCCTGTTAACTCTTTTTCTTATCACGCGTTTAGTTGCTCTGGGAATAATATTTCAAACATAAAATAACAATTGACCCACTGTGCTCCGCTGGTGAAAAATAGAGACCCACCTTGGCGTGGAAACCTTGGCCGAAGTTTTGACATATGTTGCAATCAGCGATGTTGCGTTTGTGACAGGTCTTCGGAAAATAGTGGTGTTTACGTGTACTTTAAAAGTGTAGTAAAGAACGCAAGAATTACAGCTTTTCGCAAGGTCCACAACGCACCCCTTTTGCCGTCCCCCGCATCCACCCCTCCCATTTTGGTAAACAGTCGTACGTGGGTGCCGCGCACTGGTCGGACCAGTTTGATGGGAGCAAACTTTGGCACCGGAAGAGTCGACGGAACGAAAACGAATGAAACACGGTGCACTGGGCGGAGAGGTGAAGAAGTTTTCTCGCGGACGAGCTTCGGCTTACAACAGGTGCTGGTGCAGCGGTGGTAAAAGCGTTCCTCCGTTCCCCGTTCGTGGGTGCCTGCCGGGAAGCTTCGCGCGACGACTGCGTTCCACCGGAAGGTCCGGAGGTCCCCGAGGTAGACACGATTAACATATTCTTCGAAACCATCAGCCAGCTGGCTGAAAACTGCGTCAAGATGCGTACGCTCGGGCTGTCCGTGTTCAGCATGCTGCTGACCGGGCTGGTGATTGGCAACGCGTACTATCAGAAGAAACAGTTCTACCCGTCCGTCGTGTACATCACCAAGTCGAACCCGAGCATGGCCGTAAGTTTTCACCGTCGCACGACATGACCTCGACTGCCGCGAGTTGGGCTTTTTTGTTGTAGTTTGGTGTAACATCGATTCTTTTTTTTTTCATAGGTCATCTACATTCAGTCGCTCGTGCTGGTGCTGATGTTGGGCAAGCTGATGAAGAAAATCTTTCTCGGCACGCTACGAGCGGCCGAGTTCGAGCATCTGATGGAGCGATTCTGGTACGCGCTGACCGAAACCTGTCTAGCGTTTACCGTCTTTCGGGACGACTTTAATCCCAAATTTGTGGCACTGTTTACCGTGCTGCTGTTTCTAAAGTCCTTCCATTGGCTGGCAGAGGATCGTGTCGATTATGTGAGTAGGGGAGAAAAAAAAAACAAGCGAACGTTGCAATGTAACTAATGTCCTCCCACATTTCAATCTGTTCAACCACTTTCAGATGGAGCGCAGTCCCGTGATTGGATGGTTGTTCCACGTCCGCGTGGCCGGACTGCTGCTCTGTTTGGGGCTGTTCGATTACGAGCTCATTTCGTACGCATACCAGTCGACCATCGCGAAAGGCGTCACGGTGCAGCTCGTGTTTGGGTTCGAGTATGCGATCCTAATGACGATGGTCATTAACACGGCCATTAAGTACATCTTCCACGCAGCCGAGCTGCGCTCAGACACGCCGTGGGAGAACAAGGCCGTATTTCTGCTGTACACCGAGCTGATCATTGGCTTTACGCGCGTCGTACTGTACGTGGTGTTTGTTATTTTGATGGTTAAAATATTCACCCTGCCCATGTTTGCCTTCCGCCCGATGTACTACACGATGCGGTAAGTAATGGCATCATCATGCTAACCGTCCAGAACTTATCTTATCAAAAAATGCACCCTTGCTCATGATCTTCTCCTCTTACCATACACACACATACGCGCGCACACAAACATATACACACACAGAAACTTCAAGAAGGCGCTTAACGACGTAATTCTTTCGCGGCGTGCTATCCGTAACATGAACACGCTCTACCCGGACGCAACGCCCGAGGAGCTACAGATGTCGGACAACATCTGCATCATCTGCCGCGAGGACATGGTGAGCAACTCGAAGAAGCTGCCCTGCGGTCACATATTCCACACCGCCTGTCTGCGCTCCTGGTTCCAACGGCAGCAAACCTGCCCCACCTGCCGGTTAAACATTCTACGCACCCCGATTACGGCCGCCACTGCAGCCGTGAATCCAGCGCCAAACAACAACGCGAACGATGCCAACAATGGTGCCGGTGGGGCCACTGGTAACGATGCCAGCAGGCCAACGGTCGTTCCCGGAAGTGTGGCCGGTACTGCCGGTGTTGCTGGTGGCGTTGGAGCGGTTGCCGCTGGAGCTACATTGCCGAACGGTAAGTCGCATTGGGGAGAGGAAATTAACTTTTTTATTTACTACTTTTGCTTTTTTGCTTTCATTTCCCGCAGGTCTGACGGCGACGGGCACGAACGCAATGCCCCTGTTTCCGCCCGCACCCATGGTTCTTCCACCGTTCCCGTTCGTGGGCATGCCGTCGTACACGATGCCTTTGCCGCCGGTACCGCCATCGCTGGACACACTGTCCGACGAGGAGGTGCGCGCAATGGAGGGCAGCGAGCGGCGCCATGTGGAAGAGCGCATCAAGCATCTGCAAAACATACGCACCCTGCTCGATGCATCCGTTGCGCTGATGAACCAGTACGCGGCCATAACGGCCCGGTTGCCGCCGGAAGCGGTGGCCCATCTGCAACAGCAGCCGCCAGCTCAAATGCCACCAATTCTACCATTGGTCAATCCGGCCGCTACGAAACCCACCGGCACGGGTGAAACTGATGCGGCCGGAGCAGCTACAGCAGCTGCGAGTACGAGCGGTACCAGTAATGCATCAATCACAGCAACCGTTGCTCCAGAGAGCAGCGGCAGCGGTAGCAGCAGTAATAAGCCAAGCAGCAGTAGTAAGGTTAGTGATAGTGATAGCAGTAGAGTAAGTGGCGGCAGCGGTACCTCCGGCAAGGCCGCCGATTCCAGCACGGCACTGAGTCAACCGAAGCTGGAAGATCTCGGCCCGATCAGCAGCGACGAGGAGGATTTCGCGGTGAAGCTGAAAAAGGAACCGCTGCCTAGCAACAGTAAGGCTTTTCTCATCACACCCGATCAGCTGGACGAGATTGCGGCGGGCGACAACAGTGCGTCCCCCGGTTCGTCCAAATCATCGTCGGAGGTCAACGGAGGCGAGGGCACACTGAAACGACCGGAAAGTGCGGCCATGAACGAGTTACGCCGGCGACGGTTAGAAAAGTTTGCCACCACAAGCACAACGGAACCGGCGGCCAGTCAGCAGCAGCAGCAGCAGCAGTAGAAACACTAGATCGATTCTGCAGGTGAGTAGTACAGTGTAGTATCTTCTCTACATTCTGTTTTGCGGGGAGATATTCAACCAACCGAACCGGCTGGATCGTCTTCCAATGCCAGCACGATAACGAGACATGGACGCAATGCAAATAGGGCGGACAGAGTCGCGGAACAGACAACCCACGGAAGGCAATACAAAACATGCGATGTAAGGACCACATTCACCAGCACACATACACACACACATACGCTCACATTGATGCAGTACGCTTGCAGTTTCGAGCTAATTAGCGCGCGCCCCGTGTTCGGTTGCTTTCCATTAGAGTCCAGAGAGATAGACATGAGTCAAAGTATATGTCCCTGTCCTATTTACAGTCTTTCCTCCGCATGCCTGGTGCACGGAGCCTAGGCAGGATATTCGACTTTTTAACCATAATAAATGTATGCATTCTTATTCCTCCCGTAAGCTTAGCTGCGATCGCTTAGCCTATTACACTCCCTATTGCTTTTGTCAGTTACTTTCCATTGTTTATTAAGTTACATTGTGTGCAAGTGTGGTGTTGTTTTAACGTGTCTTTAAAAACTGCTGCATTTTGTTAAACGTTGCTTCCGTTTGGTGTTAGACTTGCCGCGCAGCCAAACAGTTTTCGTAATAGGATGGTAGTTTTGTTTTTGTTTTGTTTTGTTTTTTTTTATTTGCATTCCCGCTCCCTTTCCCTCGCTAGGACCTTCTACCGAAAGACCAAATAAAAGTCGAATGCGTATTGTAATTGAAGAAAAAAAGATTATGGGAATCTGGTTGTGTGGTGTGCAGGTGGAACGCGCCCCGATGCACACGGAGTGGTGGATATTTTTCTTGTATTTTTTCCCATTTTCGGTGCAATGGTCACACGCACACATACACACACACACACACGCAGTCACATAATCAGAACTGTTCGGACATGTAAGGAGGGTAAGTTCAAGTATGAACGGAAATTAAAATATGACTGTAAGAATGCAAACTACACACAGAGCAGTCGGAAAGCAGTACTTGCGGGGTGTGTATGTGTGCGTGCAATGCCGGGGAAAGGTAGCGCAACAAAAGTGATTATGGTAAAAAAAGAGTAAAAATAAATAAAAAAGATGTATAAAATCGAACCGCTTGGTAGGGAAACTATCGACTTTAGATATTCGCTATTGTTTTTGTACGAGCGCGACCGCAACTGGTTGTTCAGCTAGATAGGTGCGTGAGTGCGTGATATGAAGATGCTCCAGCTCTCAGGATCGTTGAGGACGTTCCGAACCGTGATTGGACATGCGAAATGCTGAACGAACGAAGGAAATAGTCGGATTATTAAAGGTGTTTTCTGTGCGCGCTCGTGTGCGCAAGCGAAATAAATGTAATGTAAATAATGCTATCATATTGTAATATGAACTTTAAAAAATAATAAAGGCAAATCAATACAAAAATTAAGAAAAAAGAGCCTTGCCACACTTTGACACATAGTAGCAGGACATGCGAAGAGGAAAGAAATCGACAAAACCAACCGTTGGCTCATATTTGGAGAAGAAGTGATTCCATTCTCGGATGTTTTCTAAATGATTTAAATGAATCGCCGCTTTGTTATAGTTTCATTCAAATATTGATGATACAGTTTATTTCATGTATATAATTTTAATTAGATTTAGCTTTGTTTTTTTTTTCAGTTCTGTCAAGATGTTGGGCTGAACCTGTTTAGTTAGAAACAAAAAAGAGTGAGCTGCATAACAAAACGAAGATATAACTGACACGCAAACGCTTCATGTTGCTGCTAAGAATGAAAGGGTGTTAACTTCTACGCTGGTCACAACATAGTAAAGTGAAGAAGCCCCCGACATGTTTGTCACCACAGCTGGGCAAACAAGTTGGCGTTTGCATTGAATCGGGTAAGAAATTCCAGTACAAAAAAGAGGAAAAAAAACACTTCCTCACCACCACCCACCCTTCCCCCACATGGTTGAACGCACACCCCTCGCTTTAGATGGTTGGCAAGTGGTGGTCGGAGCGCAGGAACAGATTCTTCTGCGGGACGCGCGACTCCTGCGTGCCGGGTAGCTGCGGTAGCGAGGTGTTCGAAGTCTTCGGCTTTAGTTCCCGCGTGCCCGTCTGCTTCTGCTCGAGCGTAATCGTCTGCTCGATCTCCTTCTGCTTGGTGATGTAGTCTTCGAAGTACGGATGCGTAGCCAACCGCTCGCAGGACCAGCGTTTGGCGGGATCCTTGTCCAAGCATTTCTGGGTGGCGCAAATAAATGAATCGTCAGTCCCTAGGGTGCTGCAAAACGTTAAAGTAAAAGAAGACTTACCTTAAGAAAATCCATCATCAACGGATTGGCTAAGGTACGGGATGGCATCTTGGCTTCGAGCGTTTCCAGTGTCGGTGGCACGGGAAGCGTTATACCCTGCAGAAGCGAACAAAAAAAAGGCGTACTATGTAATAGGCTGTCGAAATTGGCGCATTGCCGACATACCTTAAAGAACTCGTTCTGATTGAAGATGGCCAGATGCCGAGGTAGTAGATCGCCGAGTGTGCGCCGTATCAGGTAGAGCTGATCGACGTCGCTGCGGCCGGGCCAGAGGGCATCACCGCGCACCAGCTCGGCAAACACACACCCGATGGCCCACACGTCCACCGGCGTACCGTACTGTGTGTCGCCGACCAGCAGTTCCGGCGCTCGGTACCATCGCGTTGCTACATAGTCTGTATAATTTTCACCAGGGCCTGGGCAATGAATTTCCCAAGCAGCATGTGATAGAGAAAGAGAGAGAGAGCGAGAGAACAAGTGAATGATATGAGAGAAGACTGTAGTTACCAGCAGAACATCCACTGTGTACTACGTCCAATACTTACTAAGCATCCGAGCGAAACCGAAATCGCACAGCTTCACCTGCCCCTGTGCCGTAAGCAGAATGTTTTCCGGCTTGATGTCCCGGTGCAGACAACCCTGCTTGTGACAGTAGGCAACACCCTGGATGGTTTGGTACGTGATCTGCTTGGTTAGATTATCTGGACAACCCTGCAAGCACGCAAGACGACACATCCGCATGAGCAGGTACGCTCTACACATTTCACGTTGCACTACACCGCTCCACCTACCTCCGGATGTCGCTCCAGCTCGTGCAGGACGGTGTGTTCGCAAAACTCAAACACCAGATGAAGGCGACGCTTCCGCCGGAACACCTCCAGCAGGCAGACCAGGTTCGGGTGCTTCAGGTTCTTCAGCAGGCGTATCTCCCGCAGCGCGATCTTGCGTATGGCTGGATCGTCCTCCGACTCGACGAAGCGCTTGACCGCGACGAGCGACCCCGTCTCGCGGTCCCGGCACTTGTACACCACCCCGTACGAACCTTCGCCGAGCCGGCTGAGCTTCTCGTACCGGTCCATCCTACTGCTGCCGCGCGATCTGGAAAACAGGGTCGACAGGACGAACATGCTGCCGTAAGCGAGGGGGCCGGTAAGTGGTGGGTAAGCCGCCGGCCGCTGTGCCGGCCAATCGTCCCGCGGATGATGGGATGACGCAGCACAGCCGCAATGTCCGGACACTACTTGCTCGGGGAAACTGTGCAGGACCGTGCGCGACCGAACGAATCCTAGCGTTGTGCCCTGGAACATTCTCCAGCGTGTACTGACTGGCGGTCGCGCATAGTCGCAAACACACCGTAACTGGACACTGAGGGTTTGCTGGGGTGGACTCCAGTGACGGTGCCGAATCGCTAAATGGGAAAATCGCCTGACCAGTGAAGCTTTCTCTCCCTCTTTCCTTCTATCAATCAGCGCTCTTTGTGCGGGAAGAGCAGAAAAGCCTTTTTGTACAGCGTGGGGTCAGTCGTGCTCACGGATCGACGGACGGAAGATTGTTCGGATTCAGGAAAATTCCACCGCGTGAGCACGAGAGAAACCAGCTGCGGACCGCGGAATCCTTCACACGAGTCCTTCGATTCGAAACGCAAACGTTCTTCAACTAGCCTTGGTTGGGTTTTGGGCGTAGAGGCCGTCCCAGCAACCCGGGCCGTTGGACCCTTCAATGTCAGGGAGCGAGCAGAAAGCGCATTACCTACGCGCACTCTCACAAACCAGGGACTCTTGTCCCTCTTCCACGTGAACATTATTCAAACCAGCTTGGACAGGTCGCTCGGAGGTAAGTGTACTAGCGCACATGCTGAACCCTAGTAGTCGTGGAGTGGTCAGAGAGAAAGCACGACTACCGCACCCGTACTATATGGTAGCGATGGGTGGGTAAGATTGCAAGTAAAATCAATATTCTGTGCGACGTTGGGCCGCTTCACACGATGATGGTGTTCACCGTCTTCCTGCCCTACGGCGACACGGCACCTTAGTTTGAACATTGTTTGGCGGTTACAACGTCTTCACACAGCGTGTAGAACGGGCTTTCGGAAACAAATCGAACGTTGTGGTTATGTCGTCATGGAGTAGTTTCGTTACTACCAGGAAACAACCCTTTTCCAATATCTTCCGCCCCTCTCAACCGTAAAACGCAAACGTGACATTTGTCTCTTACCTTTCCTGTATGGCTTTTATAACTCCTTCCGCTTTCGACTCGCCGGATGTCCATCTGAAGGGTAGATTGCTGTGGAAGAAGAAGAAACAAAATGTGGTCGGAATGAAAAGTGGAATCAATTTTTTATGCAATTCTAAGGGTGTGTAATCATAATGTCGCTCTCGGCTGTTCTCAATGACTTTTTAATAGGGATATCTTCTTTATGGGACTGTACCCAACTGCTGCTAATTGATGATTGTTGAATAGTTTCTGGCTGTTCCACATTATAAAAAGATTTTATTTTCAGTACAATCGCCTCGCCACAATGGGTGATGATGTTTATCCGAACGAGCCCCTTAAGGATTTGTGGATTCGAGTCTTTTGTTTCTACTTGAACCCATATGTACCTTCGTCGTTAACTATTCTCAACCCCTTGTAAAGGTAATGGGTATTTTCTCGAACTTTTTCAAACACCTTTCCGTGCGTGGGCAAGACAAGAAGGTTTCCATTATTGAGAGTGTGTGGGGGGAGGGGATAGTTCCTATAACAAGTCAGAAGAGGGTAGAAGGAAAGGGGGGGGGGGGTAGGTGATTTTTATCGACAATAATTATCGCGCCATTGTGCCCCGCAAGAAAGGGGGAATGGATGGGAAGAACCGTCTTACGACCAACCATTACTACTACTAGCCGTTTTGCCGTAGTGCCAACAGTGGGCCAGTAGTGTTTGGTGCAAGCATCCGCCCTGGCGGTAGGGTTGACCTTTCGGTTGCAAAGTTTCGGATCGATTTCGAGAAAACCACTGCCACCGCCGTCGCCGTCAGGCAACTTCAACTTTTACACACCGGTACACACGGCACACACATAAGTAATCGTTTAAGGTCAGAGGCTAAAACGATCGTTAAAGCAATTTGTTTTTTTTTCTTCTTCTTTTGTGTGTTGTTCCTCTGTAGAACAATTTTCCTTCTTGTTGCTTCACTTGGTTCATTGCGTAAAATCGGTTCACGTAGTATGTGTGAGTTAGACGCGTTAGAAGTGTTTTAGTTTGAACGCATTTTCCATGTTGAGTTTTTTTGTGATTGAACTGCCAAGCACGATACGAAAACGATTACTGAGGATGTGAATCATCTATAAGGCAATGCAGAATTGGGTGAAGTTGCCACAGAACCATTCCAGAACAACCTATGGCGCGCTAATGAGGTCACTTAAAGAATCATATTGAGTTAAGTTTTATAAAGCTGCATTCCTCAGATCGGTACAATCTGTATTGCAAATATGTGAGGTATTAAAGCATCTTCAACTCCGTGTACATAACTACTTCCTCTTCATCTTTACGATTCAAACGTATATGGGATTTGAACTTGGTTACAATGTAGCAATTCATGTTCAAGTCAGCACAGCTACCATTTATAGTTGGGATGTTCATTCATTTTAAAGCACGGCCGATAATGGTTCAAATCATTCCTTCGCTAGCTCCTCTGTACGACTGGTAAAATTTCACTATTCGTAGATAAACGTACGAACTGCGTATCTCGGACATTCACTGGTAAAAACTGAACCAACTCAGCAGTACACGTTCATTTTTCCCATCTTTATTCTGCAATACATTTCATGCCTGTGCTACAATTCGGAGAGGTTTTCGCCTGAAAGTCAGATTTGAGGCATTCAAAATTCGTTCGATTGTATTGCTGTATCTTAAAAAAAAAGTGCTAAAAGTATAATCATTAATTTAAATAATAAAATTTTATTTTGCAACAAATGAAAGAGCATTCAATTCCTCAACGGATACACAGGGGTGGTTTAAGCGGTACGCAAACAAAGCGGCCGCGCGGATATAAATTCTCGCTCGACACTTCAGAAGGCTTTACATGCGTGTGAACACTCAGGACCTCAAATCATGTTAATACGCCACTGCGGATACATATCCTTGTAAATTGAACGCTCTTAACGAGTTTTACTACTATTGCCCTGATAATTTCACACAAATGATCGTTGAGAAATGGAGTAACGATATTAAATTATATGTAAATAGGTTAACCATCTGGAATTTGTGGTAATTCATTGGGGACGTTCAATTACCTATCGTTTTATGCATTTAAGGATATACTTCGCCCCAAAATTCTATTTCTGTACCTGCAATCTCTGCTTGATGTAAAATATTTACTAGAAAAGACAGTTCAATGAAGGTTATTCGTATTTTAGCACCAATTCTAATCTCAACGCCATTATCATCGTTCAGTTCCATAGAAATGGGATTGAACTTTGTTTTGAGAGTAATATCTTCTCAAAATATTTTCTTTTTGCAAAAGCATTTCAAATACAAATTCTTAATATGCTAGCTCGTTCGGGCGTCGGAGGAAAATCACTAAATCCCCAATATCTAAAAATATCAAAAAGCTTCCTGGTGACTAAGCGGAACTTTACAAAACGATAATGTTTTTGTTTTCATCGTTCGATCATCAATATCGATTAGGTTTGTCTCCATAATAACTGGACAAGATCCGACAACCTTTAACTAGAGCTCTCTGTAATCATACGGTACGCGATGGGTTCAATTTGTCAATAGCACAAATACTCCAATATCCATCATTTTTCACGTTGACATTGAAACGATGCCTACAGCAGAACGCTATCCTACGGGAGTCAGTGTGAGGTATTTGTGGCGGTCTTATAGCTATTTCTACGTCCGGCTGTCGTGCATGTTGCACTAATCTAGATCATTAATGCTGGACGACACCACTCATCAATCAACCGTTTAACATGACTCCCCGACCCGCCGGTCTGGCAATGAGTGGCTAGTAGAGTGGTAATAGAGCAGCAGATTTTAAATTCAATCAATAAGTACTAATACTAATGACATCGGGGTATCGGTGGGGTTCCGGTCTATGTCTATGGGCTATGCTCACCTGTGGACCTTGAACAATTCAAACACATCCGTTGCAGAGGATGACGAAAACCAAAAAGCGACCAACACGCCAGTGAGTCATACGATTGCAATGGACATTTCACATACCATGTAGTCGGTGCAAGTAATCCAACCTTGAACGGCTCTTATTGAGGGGTCAATTATTGGGAGTCCCCCTTCAAAAAAACCTATGTCCAACCCAGTACGACACAATGCTGTTAAGGGTTGCCGTTTCGATACATCATACTCCCTGCCAGTGTGTGTGTGTTACGAATTCCTCTACGATTAGCATTGTACACCGTGAAAGATAAGGCGTCTATATCCTGTTGACATTTCGGCCACCTCTCCGATATAAATGGTCGCGTATGGTTCGGCCAAATTGTCACACAGTAGCCTGCAGTTAACCGGTGGACAAACCCAACCCAACATCGCCCACAATCCTCACACTTTCAGCAAAACGCACCCCTATACACCCCACTCCTTCCTGAAAAGATGGCTGCCAAGCTGATTGTCGTTGCTTCCGCTCTGCTGGTTGCTGTCGCACCGTTTGCCGCCTCCAACCCGGTCCGAGCGCTACCAGTTAGCCTTCAGTCCAACCTAGGCGCTCAGAAGAACATGGACATCCATCTGCCGGAAGGTGCCACCTCGGTCACGGCGGACACGATCAACAATCTCTCGATCGTGTTTGCGGACACCGTGTACATCATGGCGGACGGAAGTGTGGTGCCGGAGAACCCAACCACTACCACTGGCCTGCCGCCACTTTCGACGACAACCGCAACACCGCCGGCCAATGGCGGTGGCACCGGTTCACCCGTCATCACGCCGCCCACCTTCCCCGGCCGGAAGTAGGTAGGGTTCGTCGTGCAGTTCGGATCGATAATGGCATTCCCCCCCCCCCCCCCTCCGCAGCTTTTGCGTGCTACATCCAGCAGCTAGACGGCTGACGACTGATGACGATGTGTGCAAAATCGAAACTAAAGAAAATAAAGCGAACAGTTGAGCAGGAACAACAAAGTACACATGCACGTGCACAACCGCACCGGGTTCAAAACAAACTGGTTCGAGCAAAGGGGCGGGTGGGCCATCCTCTTCCCGCTTTTCCTGGCCCCGTGTTTTTACATTGCCATTCATGATTTCGCTTTCATTGCGCTCATCAGTCTCGTGTGTGGTTCGCTGGTTCGATTATGCCAAAAAACATGCCAATCGACCGGTTTTGTTTTGCATTAGGGGACGAACAGGGGGCGAACTTGGAAAATTGGACTCATAAATAACTCTTTACTTATGAACGAAGTCCTCTATCCCGCACTCTCTTACTCTCATTTCGTTTTCTCTCTTTCCCTCGCTCGCAAAATCGTTCTCAGCAGGCTGTGCTGTGTTTTGAGGGGCAGGCAAGCAAAGCGGGGGTTTATTATTGCGAGGAGTTCAAAGCACTGCACGCCACTGCGGCCCCATTATCCTTAGCTACCGGAAAGGCTGGCCAGCACCAGTACCGTGCGGGATTGAAACTGGATTGGCCCCGCGGTGGGTGACTACAGAAAGCCAACCATTTTGTATTATTGTAACTCTTTATCGTTTCCAACGCATCCTTTGATTAACGCCATCTTGCATTTCGACAATGCTCGTGGAGCGGATGTTTGTGAAATATGGGGTACCTAGGCTGGACATAATTACCTGCGTGGTAGTAGCGGTAAATGATTACCAAACAACCACAACCGTTTCTCCCCGAACCATTTGTCCATACGGACCGCCACGTTGCTACCGTTCGGTGCGGGTTGTGGATGGGTGGTGGTCGTGGTCGCAGTACGCTTGACTTCCAGTATAGGGCCCCTGACGTTGATGTGCTGGTTCCGCGCAGGCAGGTAGTATCTTCGATTCACTTCGCACTGACCCGTTCGCGTCACACGCAATGGCGCCGAAGGACACCTGGAGCGTTTTGTTGGGCGGTTTGTCCTGCGTTTCTTTACTATTCGAAACTCTTGCACTTTTCGCACTTATCTATGCACTTGTTCAGATCACCACCTGGTATCGGGGTGCGTCGTTACCAGGTTCTTCTTGCACGTGAAGCTCGGGCCACCCATTGGAAAGCAATCCGTGTAGTAGTTAAGCAGCAGTAGTAGTAGTACACTCGTTCCGTACAACGCTCAGCGGTCCACGGGCGGGTCCAATCGCCAGGCAATGGCTCTGCTCGATTTCTTACCTTGTCGTGGCAAAACTGAATGAGCGAAAATCGATCGCGCAGACCCCACGAAATTCACACTTGCTTTCCGATTGTTTCGCCCCTCACTTCGACACCCGTTTTGCAGTGCACTAGCGCGGCATACTATTTCTCACACCAGGTACACCACCAGGTTTACCACACAGTGAAAAAGTGAGAGACCAGGACCATCGGCCGGAAGAATGACCACAACATTTGCAGACCTTCGGGGCAGCCCAGCCGGATGAATATTTTAGCGCGGTTTCGCGGAGTCTTTGGCGTGACTTTTCAATGTTTTTTTCTCTCTTTTTTCGCTGGACGGAAGGTGTAGCCAGTATCCAGTGGATACACGCTGCGTGGTGAACGTTCTTCCTGTTTCTCTGGGTCGAATGTGCTCGTGCTGCACGCGCCTAGCTCACTGGAGCACCGGATTCGGGTTGCGCCGTACCCCTAGGACTGCGAAGAAAATCGTTCTGATGAAGGGAAGGGTGAAAAAGTTTGCTACCATGGTAACGGTGAAAAACAAAACAAATTTGTTCCGTCGTGTGGCTGGCCTGGCCCTGTCGGTGGGTTGAGTTGAGTTGGGTTGGGTTGGCGCGTGTGTTTAGGTCGGTCGGTACCTAGTTCCATTCGGGCACACAGACACACACACACACTGTGACCGGTGGTGGGAACTGCTCGTCCTGGGTGTCCTGTGGCAGTGCAGCGGGACAGGCCAGAAGCTGTAAATAATGTTCGTGCGACACCTGTGTGACTGTGACCCACCATTTTTTTAAGGGGGAGGAGGGGGCGGGGGGTGGGGGTGGGGGCTGGAGTGTATCTACATTTCTTTTGTTTTATTATTCATGCTGTCAATCCATCATTATCATCATCATGTTGCAGATCGATACGATTGATCAGATAATGTGAAGGTGGAGTAGAGACACTGGGATAATAGCAGAAGATGAGGAAGAAGTGCAATACAAGATTATTCCTTTAGATTCTTTTTTGTCTTATAATACATGGAGTGATATGCTCATTTTATACCAGTCCTAGTATTTTTTGTTTTTTGAAATATTAGTTTAATAAAACAAATTAATACAATTCTCTCAAATTTTGCAATTTCTCAACATTTTCAACTTTCTTATTGCGAGTAACAATTACTAAAGCCTTAAAATAATTGTTTCTCGAGGTATTTCCAGCTCCAACGGCTGTTTTAAATTTTGCCCAGGGATTATTTTGTGCTGCATGGGCAAAATACCTCTTCCCGTCAGCTGTCGACAGCCTGTCAAATGTGGTGGGGTAATTTTTGAATCAGCTGATGCTTGGTAGCGTGCGCCAAACTGCTATCGAATGTTTTTCTTGCCCGCAGAAGAAAAAAAAACACACTCACACACAACCCCCCTCGTTCAATAACAAACGTGACTAATGGAAGGAAACTATGGTTTTTGTGCGCGAGGCTGGTAGCAAAGCCAGAAAAGAAAGAAGAAAAAAGCGGTTGCGGTTCTGCGTATTGCATTAACAGTGCGTGTACAGGCCAAACGATAATACCACGCCGAAGAGAGCCGCCAGTAGCAGGCAGGTACGTACGCAATAGAGTGTAGTTGGACCAGATAGCATACTGCGTATCGTGCGCAGAAAAATGCGGAAAATCGCTTCCCAAAGCAATGTGTGTGTGTGGCCGCTGGCAGCATCGCTTGTCGTAATGCGATACGCCTGCCAACCTTGGGGCAGAAGTTCTAGAAGATGCCACTTTGTTGTGGTGCGTACAGAGATGTCGGATCTAGGTGAACAGCAAGCAGCACGATAAGGGCGAAAGTTTTGGCCCACCCGATTATGTGTTGAGCAAACAACCAGAGCAATGCAAATTTGTTTAGCCCACTTATCGTCCCCTATTCTAATTCTTGCCATTTCGAAGAAAACCAGATGTGTGATGATATTGTGCTGTTGCTGTTTTTTTGTTGTTGTATCGGTGGAATAATAGAGTCTTATCTCACATCCATCATCATCTCCAAGCCTTTTTTTTTTGGTTGGTGCCAAAGCCCCCCGGGATGATGCTAATAAATGTGCCAAATTCTGCATGCAAACACGGTCAATTCTCAGAGCCGGTCGCTGCCGTGGGACGACTTACTCCACCGTTTCCCACCGTCGGCCGGCGGAAGTGTACCGCCAAGGGAAACTGTGGCATGGATAAATGCTGTGTCCCAAATTTTTGCACCTTTTTTTGCTGCTGCTTTTGTACTTTCTTCATCCCACGATCATCGGGGCTGGTGCACCGTTAGGGCTGGCGTGTGGGCTAGGGTTGGGTTCGGCAGGCAAGCAAAAAAAGGGAGAATAGAAATTGGCGAACGAAAAGCCGACTCTCGGCTGTAGATCGAACGGATAGGAGGTGGCTCTACGGCTTAACGTTAAACGGTATTTCGGGGTTTAGTTGCCCCAAAATGAGGCTATAAAAGGGAATGGAAGTAAATTGTTGGTTTTATTTTATTTTACTGCGCGTTTTCATCTCAACGGACAAAACCTTGTTTAAGGCACACTTTCTCGCCAAGTACCGTAGCAGCAGCAGCAGTAGTAGTGGTAGTACCTGGCATTAAAAGGTTTGCCCTCCAGACAACACCGTCGGGCAGCCCTTCCCTCCCACAGCTGTATCGATGTAAAATATAAACAAGAACCTACCCGGCGAAGGACGACGCCTACCCCGACTGGTGGGGATAAAGCGAAACACCGCACCAGCACGGCGCATCATCACCAACGGCAACAGCACCCAAAGTCTGCCCTTCGTGGGACGACGCACTTGTACTTGTGCAACTACACAACACAAACACACTGCAGCGAGCACAGAGCGAGAGAGAGAAAGAGTGGGAGAGGAAAATTGGTAAAGAAAACGATAGAAAGCGCAGTGAGCAAGAGAAGGAAGGTCGTAGCCGGTCAGGTACCACCGCCACTGGTGTGTGTGTGTGTGTGTACATGTACAACATCAATGAACTTCTGAGCAAACATAAATGTCCTTCCTGGTGGTGGACGCGCATGCATGACGACGACGACGGGTCCGCTCCAGCCGATAATGTCATCGCCGCCGGAAGGAAGCAAACCGAACCCCGTAAGCAATCTAGTTAGCCAGCCGTGTGTTGGAAGAAAACGAAACGAGCTCCTCCGTCCCATCAGCAGCAGCCAGTGCGCCAACAACATGTACGCGGCAGTATAGAAGGAAGAGAGAGAGAGAGTAAAACTACAGAATCAACTGTGCAAACATCGGTGCAAACGCGATAAGGCTGATTGTGAGGGCTCGGAGCAGGCGGAACGATCGAAACAACCTCTCGTTGGCGTGCTGCTCAAAGGCAAAACCTCCCGACCGCACTTCAAGGAGAGGGAGGAAACATTCCTATAACATGATGTAATATATTAGCACTTTAGCCAAAAAAGAAAGGCTGCCGAAGCAATCGGTAGTGTGCAGTGGGACCGTTCCTGCCAGAATCTTACCTTCGTTATGTTGCTTTGGTATGCAGAGAATTGGACTTCGAAATGAAGCTCAATCGGGGAAAGGGGTTTGGGTAGTTTGCCTACGAGAACGATCGTTTTAGCTGTATCAAGTAATACCCATACTTTTTGGCTTTTCTTTTCAGCGCGGATGAAGTGATTATTGAAGAACAAATGGATGTAGGACGACTACCAATTCGAACACGTCTTCTTAATTTCATGTTGTGCCAATCACTCGAACGGTGAAGCAAACTTGTACAAAACAGAAACAGGTATCAAAGCGAATCCTGCACGATCGCTTCCCATTTTTGGCAGCCGAGTAGATCGAACCGCGCATCGAGAGTAGCGCATCCGTCGGGGCGTATTCAGCTGACAGCTTGACGGTCGATCGCCACAAACAGGATGCTTTAGAACAGCCTGGCCACGAACATTGGGAAGCAGAAATACGATAAACCAAACCGAAAACAACAAAAAAAAGGAAACCAACAAAAACGATATCAACAACACCTTACTGAACTCGTGCGCAACGAACGATACACGGTCGGCAGCAAAGTGCACCGCGGGCTTGATGCTGCTGCTGCTGGACTGCAGCTAGTTTTGCCCCCCACCATCACCAGCATCGCTTATTCTTTTCATCTTGTGCACGATCGCGCTCCGCCGCCCTTGCACCAGGCACCATTCGCTCGATTCGGCTCGGCCGACAGCGAGCCGCTGCTTCATCCGGCTGCTGCCCGTTCGCGAACGCTCGCGGCCGTAACGGCAGCGGTGGGGAGGCATCCACTGAAGCCACACCGACCGGGCGCGGACGCATTCACGCAGGGTTCAGTTATGTTTCAGCGCTGGTGAGAAGCGGAGGCAATGTGCGGGCAATTCGGTCGGGAAACATCGCTACCCCAATAGTTTGCCGTGGTCGATTCACGCTGACGTTGTTTGCACGCTGCAGGCTGTTGTTTGACGTGTGTGCATACAAACCTTGGACGCGCGGGGGTGGTTAGGTGAGCATAAAAGTACACTGCACAAGCGTAAGAGCTGTTTAAATGGTCGCCAACGTTAACGAGCTGTGTGCGACCCGACAAACGACGAAGACCTGATCGATCGACAGACGCAAGCACTTCTGGCGAGCGGTCGCGCGAGAATACCGTTCTGAACGTCCGGACCAGAGCGAAAGCTGCGCCGATCCGCGGCGCGGAGAGAGGTTAATCAACTCAGCAGTGTGGTGCGCGCGGTTCGTTTGCGTGAAAGTTCATCCACTCGGAAACTGCGCAACAACATAACACCATTTCTTGCTGCGTGCGTGTGCGGATAAGCGGACGAGCAGAGGCACGTGAGCGAAGTGGCCGCGGTGTATATTTGCGTGTGTGTGTGTGTGTGTGTGTGTGTGTGTGTGTGAATGCTGTATGTAAACGCCGGCGCTTAAAGCAAGCAAACATCGAGCACAGGCAGCATAAAAGTGCGAACGATATAGGAAAACTCGAACGATCAAACAAGCAAACGGCAAAACGAACGATCTTCATTCGGGTTACTTTCTCTTTCCCCGTGTCCCATCTGTCGTCACACCGTGGCAGCGCGTGACTGTTGGGCTGATGTTGTTGTGATCGGCAACACTCGTCCCGCTGCGGTCCGGTTCGAGATCAAAACGAGATCGCGATCCATAGTATGCTGATCGGATGCTTGTGCGCCGTAAGATATCGTCGCGTGCTTGCTTGAACGAAAACTGTAGTGTTTGTTTGTTTGTTTGTTTGGCTGGCTCGAGTTTGACTTAATTTTATTTATTATCAAAAACATCATCCAATAGTGAGTTTGTATTGCTGTCTGTGTGTTGTGTGTGTTCGCATGCGCGCGTGTTTTTCGTGACATATACAGCTTGATCTGTGTGTTTTAAAAGCCGAAGTGAAGCGAAGAAAAAGGCGCATACCGGAACGGGTGCTGAAGTAATCGCACCGTATACAAATACTTTCAAGTGTCCAGCAACACCAGCACAGCGACAAGCGAAGATGAGTGCGTTTAGTACGTTAACATTTTCGGCGGCAGAAATCACCAACCTGCTGCCGCTGACAGCGGTGATCGTGTGCATCGGTGCCACCATCATGTTCCTGATCAAGTGAGTAATAGAGTCGCCTTCACTAATCTTCTTCCCTTTAATGTACCCCCGTTTTCATCTCTACATTCAGACCCTTCAAAACACTTTTCCGATGGTGGAAAAATAGTGGAAACCGAAAGTTGTGGAAAATCGTCCAAACTGAAAGAGAAATGTTACGGTTGGTGTTGTTCGCCCCTGCGAATACATTTGTCACGGTGCATCAATTTCCCTCTCAGCAGTGCGCACGCATCGGGCACGTGGCTGTGTTTCCCAGCCACCCCCCGAAAGTGATGTGTGGGATGTGATGAAACTTTTTTCTCTTCTTCTCAAAAACCCTCGACCATGTGGCAGCCCCGATTGTTGTGTAAATCTACGCTAAACTTCCGGGGTTTCGCATGGGTTTTTTGTTTTTGTTGTATTATCTTCTTCGAAACTTCAAGGGCGAATTTACAACGGTCCCAATAGTTGACAAAACGCGCTGTTTTCGGTTACCGGTGGCGTAAATGGATTGCGTTTCTTCTTCGCGCATCTCCATAAACGCGTTGATTTAGAACCGATCGGAGAATACACAACCAACCAGCTGTGGAAACAAAGCATCAAGAAAGCGCAAGAAATCACGCAGAAGCGCTTGCGCTCGTCCGCGTTTGTATCGCCAAAAGGTCGAAAACTGGTTCCCCAAAAGTCTGGGTGTGGGGGGGTTGTTATTTTTGTGCCTTTTAATATGCATCATCGACCAACCGTCCAGGGCGTTGATGCGTGGCGTTGATCCGTGGTTCCTGGCGCCGAATTAACGGAAACGATCGTTTCATGAGCGATCAATCAAAACAATGCTAATTGGATTGGCAAGATGAACGGTGCGACATTCTGGCCAAGATCGCAAAAAAAGGACCAGGAATAGTTGCACCAGCGGAGCTGGACTGTGTCATTTTTGTGTTGGGAATATTTTTGGGCTAAAATGAACTCATATCATGATAATAGTAACTTTTACCAGATACTAAGAATGAGAATGAGCTATATCAAACCTAAAAAGTAGAATATCACCCTTAGTAACGAATTGTGCTTAGCTGTATAATGATTTAATCTTTCGAAACATGGAATTCCAAGCGAATCAAACGCAGTTTTGTTCAACGTGCCATATTTCTTTCCCAAAGGTTCTGCAGCTATCTTTTGTCACTGGTCGCACATCAATAACGTAAACGTTTTGTAACATCAAAGCACTTGCAAACAACAGCAAGATAAGAACGCGAACTACGGGGAACTCCGATTCGCGAGTCGCCCCCACCTCCACCGCCGCCCCCACCACCGACGCTAAACGCCAAACGCGTCTATGGGCAACGGGCCGGCGGACGCGACGCCAAACGCCTAGGCGCGCGCGTCCTTGAAAGTGCGACGCGCGATGCCAGAAGCAGAAGAAACAAATCGTCCCAAAAGGTGGCAATGTTTCAATGTTCCTTTTACGTTATCGGCCCTCGCACCCGGCTCTAGCTGTGCCTTAACGTGCTGTATATATTTGTCACTTTTGTACGATTTCCGAACCGCAACAATGGGGTGGATGGGGGAGAGGTGACGGTGTTGGTTCGGGAGGAAGTTGGTTGGTTGGTTGGTTGGTGGATTGGTGTAACCGTGGGCAGCATAAATTAACGAACATCAACACCACCCTCGGTCGAATTGGGGGATCTGCTGTGTGTGTGTGTGTGTGTTTTTTTTTTGTGTAGTTGTTGTTGAGGTTCCTTCCAAGCAGTCAAAGACAAAGGAGAAGGGATCGGTGGGTGGGTGACTCGGGTGAACGATCAACGCGACGGTACCCTACGTATGCTAGCTAGTTGTTGTACCGGCATTATTATGATTTCATTATCATTTGCAACCGGCGTGCCGGTGACCGAACCGAAAACCGAGCAGGGAAGCAACTGGCGAACGGCGGCAGCATTTGCTCTGTTCGTGAGTGCGTGCGTTCAACCGTACGCCAACCGTGGCCATAAATTTTTGGAACGGGAAGTAGGGGTGATGGGTCGAGAAGGAGAGCGCCGAAGTGATCGCGTACGACACGTAACCATAAAACGGATCAGAGCAGCAGTTGTCTTCCGCATAACGACGCACCGTTGAGGTTTGGTGAATCGGCGAACCGCATCAAACGGCGAGCTAGTGGTGCTGCTACTACTACTACTACTACAACAGGTGGCAAATTTGTATATTGGGAAGAGGTGGCTTTTGCTGTGCAAGCTGTGGGGTTTTGTTGATCTCTCGTAAGCGTGCTTGATATTGAGAGTAAGTTCTTTTGGATTTTCATCCTCAAATTCATGGGATGGGAAGAAGGTTGTGTCCAGCTTGCAAATTCGCAATGTGATAGAATTAGTGCAGCATTCCAGTGCTTTGGAGCATCTAAAATACAACTTACTACACTGCAGCAGCTAGCTCCGTCAAATCTTCTTCTCTTTTTGGACAATAACCAGAGTTAATCTAGGGCCTGGCCAAAGCCCCTGTTGGGCTCTGTGATCTGTAATTGATTTTTGTTTTCCAATACTAGGATATAGTCAGTTCTGTGTATGGAAGGTTGCATATGGGGCACGAACCCATGATGAGCAAGTTGTTAGGACGTGCGATTTGACAATCATACCATGGGACACGATCTCGGAGATGCAAATAAATAGTTAATATATTCTATGTTCTATGTGCTGCTAGGCGATCATACAACCGGTAGTTGTCAGTGTTGTCAGCGTCATTTGAGTTCGAAAAAGTTCTTATTCTTTCATTGGCTTAGTTGCTGGTAAGCAATTATGTTTTGGACTGGAAAATTACTTGAGTCGCACTCAAGAACTTGGAATAAAAATGCTTCTTCTATTAGTTATAGACATCTTATGGTCCTAAACATGGCGTTAATCATTGCTGCACGATTTACACGTGCAAACTTGCGAAGTTAATTGGTTGACTTTTCAGTACAATATCACATTGGGGTTCCTCAAATATGTACGTTATAGGGTCATAGCATAAAGCAATCAATTTTATTAATGTAAATGTTACAAGGACGGCGAAAACCCCTCTACAACGAGAAAGTACCTCACTCAGGTTAACCTGCGAGAGTTCACCGTGGGCAACAATGTATTTTTTTTAACTTCTCGTGGTCGTGTCATTAGAATCACAACTGGGTATGCATAGTCCTTTTACGGGAAAACAGTTTAATAGGAGATTTTTGTCTCTGGCTGGAATGAATCGATAGCTTTTAGAAGAATTTGCATGAACAGTGAACAGTTTCGTATGTTTCTGTGGCAGTTTGTGTTTAGCAGCCTAGTGACCCTATGCCTGGATTCCAACCTGGAACATTTGTTACGGTTGTTTATGATATTGACAACGCCGATCACACCAGAGCCGTGCCTTTTCAGGCCTGTTTCATATAACATTCTTTCCCACATCATGCCCCACGTACACGTTTCGTTTCGTGCGAAACCAATTCGTTCCAAACGGGGTTGCGTGGTCATGCCGAACGGCCCCAAAACGCCACCCATATGTTGTACCCCCCTCCCAAAATGAAAGCTTCTTGAAGATCGATCTCTGCACAGTTCTGCAGTGGATCGAGGAGCGGCAGTATATTCACCATTGCCATCTTGTACTACCTCCTCGTGGTGCAAATTTCTGCAACAAAACCAGAAGAAGAAAAAAACCTCAGAAACGTACCACAACCCCTCACTTGGGGGATGCTGTGCAGAGCGCCAGAGTCGTGGTGGTGAGCGCTATAAAACAAACGCGCACACTCACGCACACAACACCTTCGCCACATTCGGTCAGCCTTGACTTGGTTTTAAACCGGTGTGCTGCTGCTGCTGCTGCTGCTGCTGGATCGTGTCTGTCCCATCGTGTGCGCCAACCAACCAACAAACGCCCCAGCGCATACGAACGAGAAATCCCAACGCACCGACCCGGAGACAACGCCGTCGTCTCGGGTCTGGTGATCGATCGGTGGCGAAGCAATGATCATGTGTGCAATAGCTTCGTACGAGGAACACAGTATATTAGACCATGTAGCTGCAAGATCCTGCCCGGGTGTTGTGTGTTGTGCTGTTCCGTGCGCCGGGCGGGAGAGTGAACGGACCAAACGGAATCGGTTTGCAATTCCGCCAGTCTAAATCCAGCATGCTGCGCGTTCTTGCGTCGTTTGCGACACGTCGTCTACGGACCGCTTGCAAGCCTTTGGGCTGACGACGCTGCCTTGCGTCAGCTGATGTCAGTGATCGATGCCGTGAGGGTCAATTTACGCGTGTCGTGTTCTGCGACGGCACGCCGGTTTCGCCATTGCTCTTTATTGCAGATGGACATGGACACCGACAACTATCCCCATCCTTGTTCGTGCCAACGCCTGAAGTGACGCTGTTCTGTACAGCGACGGTTCAGCTGCCCTAGAAGGGATGCTGTCGATCGCTTTCGGCTTCCCTTCAGGGTGCAAGCAGTTCATACTTTCCAGGCAGTTCATAGTGTATGCTACCGGTATCTCCCATGGTGAAGCGATTGACTCAACAAACGTCTGTGTACCGATAGCACAAGAAGTGTGAAGCAATCGAACACTCTTTGCGGCAGCAATCAAACACTTTCTTTCCGTTGGGTGATGTTGCACCCGTGCACAGTTACAGCAAAACCACCGCCTACTGCAGTGGATGCTGCAGGGTTAGCTGCGGGTACTGCTGCTTACCGCTGCCCTCAAGCAGTTCAAAGTCAAGCATCGGGGTGGTCAGTAAAAACCGACTGCGAGCCACAAACCAGTGTGAACGTCTGAGTAGGACTTGAGAATGAATGTCGTCGAAGTAGCAGCAGGCTTTGAAACGACTATGCGAGTGAGCACAAGTGAGGTAAAGGGCGCTGCATCTGACCGGCAACCGCTTTATGTATGGGAAGGCCATCGCGCAGTGCACAAGTCCGAGTGTGTTTAATTTCTTTAACGGTTCTTCAACTATTTACCACAACCACCGCCCCACCTAACCTTCGTGATCGGTGTGTACTTGCACACCTTTACCATTTAGTGGATCACTGCAAACTCACTCACCACGCGGGGCTCAAGTCAATTTGATAGACCTTCATACCGTTGCTCCGCGGTCGCTGTCCGCTCTGGCCCACATTCCGTTATACACCCTTTACCGTTACTCTTCGATGTCCCTGACCACGGGACTACTGACCACGTTTCATCTCATTACTCACACCGTCATCATCAACATCATGATCATCATCTTCTTCTTCTTAAGTAGAGAATAACAAAGAAACAAACACCCAAAAAAACTCATACTCATCTGTGTATTTCTTTCTCTCTGTCTCTATCTCTCTCTCTCTCTCTCTCTCTCTCTCTGTGTACACACGCACACACAACTCGTTTACTTCCAGGGCCGCCGTGATACTTCGAGTGCAGGCCGATGACGTGTTAAGGCCGTCGAACGTAACGCAGCAGAACCATAACGTGCATGTACCGCGCCTCAAAATGACCCGCGTCCACATACCGTTCACTGTCCGGCTGCTCGACGCGGGAAACAATTCGTTCGACGGTAGGTTAACCGATGGTTGGGAGCGGAGGGCCCGCGGCCTGCAATGGCTCGGTAACATAATAAGATGAGAAAGAACACCGTGTCCGAATGTGTGGCACAGAACACCGAACGTGCGTATGAATGCGGTAAGAAAAAAACGAGGCTGCGGGACGGGCTCCCGGTGTGTTGCACCTATCGAATTCTTTCGATCCGGTCACCGTCACCAATCCAAGAATGCGGTGTGTGGCCTGTCGCCCCTCGCCTCAGCCCCAGTCGTGCTCGAAGATCCCTCGATCGCGTACGAAATTGTTACGAAACGATCGGTCGGTAGCAGTTGCGCATTCGGGGGTAGAATGGAATCGATTGCGGCACTTTGAAACCAAATACACGAGGAATGTTAGCTAAAAAAAGGCACAGAAACACGATATTCGATAGTAAAGTTAGTAATATTGTTTTTTTTTTTCGTTTAGATAAAAGTGAGAGGGAAATTAGCAAATTACAAAGAAGCGGCTCCATGTTCGATCAAGCGAGGAAAATAGATTGTGCAGAGTTTGACCACATCCGCATGGCAGGACAAAGCTAGGAACTAGAAAATTACCTGGACTTTATGGTTAGAATCGGTCAAAACAGCTCCAAACCATGTCGTACGGCGAAGAGTTACGAGCACGTGCCGCGTGTAATACGCCGGTAACGCCTTGTGTCAACAGTTTTGCATGTTCGTGTCGCAGTTTCGATCCAATTTCGTATTCGAATCGAGACAGAGATAGCAGTGTTTTACGGCGCACGTCCGTAAAGAGGGTATTTAAAGTGCAAACATGTTGGTAAAACAAATTAGGAAAGTATAAAGCACCGGGAACATTAGCAGCAGAACAGATCAGTACGCATTGATGAGGGGTTAGAGAAGGGCAGGCAGAAGAGGACGACTGGGGTTGCATCGTTTGCTAACAAACTGATCACATACACGTTGTTATTGATATGCAGCGCACGTTTAGCACATTTTTGCTGTGTTTTCCGGCTCGAGGTACAAATTTCTGGTCAGTTTTGCATTTCGAAATTATGAGCAGTTGGATTTTTGGCATGGTTTTTCGTTCTATCTTCACATTCAGCCTGCCAGTCGCTGCGTCGCTTTTGTGGCTGGAATTTATATGGCGTTTGATTAGAAGAAGATGATCATGACGCACGCTGGCTCTCATGTCGTTAGAACAAACGCTCGCACTGAACGAGCTCACGAGAAGCCACGTGGTGACGTACACCGTCCACCGGGTCGCGGTTGTAAGATGCACAATCCAGGGGGCACCGCATCCGCTCCCGCTTCCCGCCCTGCAGTGCGATCATTATTGGCGTACAAAGTGAATGTAATGTGCTCGGGTCCGCGGCTCAAGTGCACCACCACCTTGAGCACTCGTATACAAAGTAGTGAAAAGAAAACCCTGTGTATTGGCAATGATTCTACATCAGTTCCATTTTCCTCAAGTGACGTTAAAATGCTTTCCCACACACAAACACACCCCTACCGGCCCAATAACCATAAATTGTCCTCTCGTTCATCTGGAGGTTTCCACCGGACCAGTTCCAGTTTGCAACACCATCTTAACCTAGAATTAGTGGCCCGTTTTTTCTGCCCATCCAATCCTCCCTAGGGATGTCGTGCACGATCAACCGTTCGCTCGAGATCCGTCCGTCCGTTGTGTGACATTGAGTCATCGGGCTAGCTTTAGCGCGCACGCACGTACGCGACTCTGTCCATTCTATTAGAACATTACCGCTAGTCTCTCGGGCCGTACCACTGACTACAGACAGACGGTGGCGATGGCAGCGACGACAAGTGAGTGTGTAATACCTGTTCTGATGACTAGCCACCCCGGCAGAGCACTACGTGACCGAGATCACGTGAGGTGTTCCACGGTGACCGGTGACCCATGGCGGTAAAGAGTTGCGACCGTTGTTGGCGGGGGTAATTGTCGTCATACCGGTAGCCGGGCGGCTGTACTGCTGTGCCCTTTACATTACAGTTCTGGATTTCCCGAGCGATCCGATTGTTTCTGCTGTGTGCGAGAGAGTAGGAAGCGGCGCAGGCAAACGGATTGAATAATTTCACTTTCTGCGTGTACCGTACGCCACCAGTGTGGTGCACCGCATTCTAGCGCCAAAGGGTCGCCATCAACGCGAGCGAGAAACAGGTTTTCCTTTGCATTTGCTTCCTTACTCAGATTTTCTCAGATCAGAGATTATTTAACATCGGCTTTGTTTTACTTCCTTCATGTCTAATCATTCGACTGTCATTAGCGGCTGCTGCTGCTGCTGCTGCTTATCTGCAAGACGTGCGTGACATTGCAACCTGCTGCGCCGGTTGCTGACTAATATCACTTACACACACACATAGCGTTGTTTTTGCTTCAAATCAGTGCTTAATATTGTTTTTCCTTTTTCTCTACCCCGTTCTTTCCTTCCAGAGGTACGGCTAGCGGTGTCCAGTCAGGTGAAGTACTCGCTGCAAGCGTTCTGGGGCGTCTCGATCCGCGAGCTGCATGTGTCGCTGTGGCGCACGTGGAACGACCTGCGGGACGCATCGAGTTCGCACATCGTCGACTCCAGCTACTGTCAGCAACTGGCAACTAACGTAAGGTCTGACTTCACTGCCCCCTTGTACCGGGATATCATATCACCTTTCCGGGTGCGCGACGGCTTGCTGTCCGGATTCTGCGACCATCTTTGTTGCCATTAAATTTTTCCTTGGTCTTTTGTCACACGGGCACTTGTTCTCATGTGGGGTTTTGGTTTTTTTTTGCAGAATGTGTCCTTTGCTTCTTATCGTAAAGGTGATCGAACCCTCGGAACGATTTCGCGATCGACTAAGCATACCAGCAAACCAGTTTTGCGAATCTGCTCAAATATTCATGATTATCGCGATTTTGTTGTTGTTGTTGTTGTTGCTATTTGCCTTTTCGAAATTTCCAATCACAGTTTAAACGAGTATAGAAGTGACACAGTACAAGCGAGAACGTTCCAAGCCTTAATCCCGGCAGTTTACTTTATGCGTTAGCTTAGCATTATTAGCATATTCGCTTCGCTCTCTATACTACTACACGATCAATCTAATCTGACTTTGCGCGTGGTGTCGTTTTCTTTCTCTCCATCTCGATCTTCCGGTTCGCGGTTCGTGTTCGCCGCTCCCCAAAAATAGATGCTGCCAACCGCACACGGAACATGTAATCACGCTACAGTCCCCGAAGCCACCGCTGATCCTGGGCGCACCGCCCCGACTCGCCTACCCGCTGGTGGTGTTTATGATCCGCGAAACGGAACCGGAGGAGCTGCTGCATCCGGACGAGACGGTAAGTGGCGGCTGAGTGGTATTTTATTACTATTAAGCTATCGTTGCAGATTCTCATTAGGTAGGAAGGGTTGTAAGACCAAATGATGAGATTATCGAAGCCCCAGAACCCATCCCTTGCCAATGTCTTTGGGTGCGATGCGCAAATAGTAGCAACCCGCTCCCGACGGGATTTTACCCCACACAGCGGGACGGAACTCGTGTCGCTTGTGTCTTCACTTTCTCTTTGACCTAAAAGGTGACCTCCAGCCCGAAAAAGGAGTTGCTACAGATCGACCGTCATCACCGACCGGACACCCCGTGTCCGCGATTCCGCGGCTGTTGCCGGGATGATATTGATTTTTGCATTTCCTCTCGCCTGTCAGCCTGCCTCCCTTGCTGTGTATCGATTACGCCATCCGACCGGGGGGATGTTTTTGTGCCTTCCTCCGTGTGTGCATACATTAAATATTGAGTAATCGTTTTCATGAGCAGCTTCTTGCTTTCTCCCTTTCTTGATCTCAATCATATGGCACCGAAAAGTTCAGCGCTCGTGTCTCTGTGTGTGTGTGTGTGTGTGTGTGTGTGTGTGTGTGTGTGTGTGTGTGTGTGTGTGTGTGTGTTTATACAAAAACGCGCGTTCCGTCCAACCACATTGTCCCACATTTTTGCGATACATGACCGGCTACAACAGTGGGCCCGGTTTATCCCATGCTTTTTTTGTTGTTGCTGAACTCAACTCGAGAGTAAACAGATTATGTAAAACATATAATAGCGTTATAACGATTATTCCCCATTTCCTCGTTTCCATATGCAAACAGCCAAATTTGGCGGAATCGTCGTTCCGCGGGACTTTTTTCCCCCGTTTTTGACCGATTATGACGACTTTGGTCCGAACAACGGAGAAGTGTGCAGGGGCGCAGTGGGCTTGGGGACAAACATAAAATAGCACGTACGTATGTGCGGGATATGTGCGGGTTTGCATGCGGAAGCACACAGGAAGATGCCGAAATAAGGCAAAACAAACACAGTTCTGGCGGCGGCGATTGCACAACCAAAAGAGCAATTGATCAATCGGTGTGTGTACTGTATATTGTTATCACCTTTGCTGTATCTGTTCCTGTGAGAGTTTGTTTATCCTGGTTTTATTCCTTTCTTGTTTGTAGGTCAATGCGTCAATGCCTGATAGCTGATAGTTGAAGAAAATGTGACCAACTTTCTATCCACGGGAAATGTGACGAGCTTCTAAGCAATCTAAGCATCCTCTTGAAAACCGAGCTCGTTCAGCCGAGCATCGCGAGTGACCTTCGGATAGAAAATCTTGCCACAACTCGTTGTGAAAGTTTCCCTTTCCCTTCAAGGGGGGAGGGGGGGAGGAAAGAAAGTTTAGTTCATCTCCGTGAACTAGCTTCCACCTAAATGAATGCGCACCGCACAACGGTGAAAGACGGGCTGCACCACGTGCGTTTGGTACATTGGGCGCGCGTGCAAGCGTCTCCGCGCAAGCGCTTGACGCAAGAGCCACGAACCGGATCGTCCCCGTCACGCTGGTATAAAAGAAAGGGACATACTTTCACCGCGTTGTGCGGCAAGAGGTGGCCCAACCGACCGATCTTCTTTGCATCTCGCGACACGCTGCACTTACGAACGGCGTTTCACTTTCTTTTTGCGCGACCCCCGTGCGCCCTGCTCTTCACGGAAGGAGGACGTAGTTTTGGAAGGTTTTTTTGTGTTTGTTTGTTTGGTTTGTGTGTGCTGGATGTGGTTGAGTAATGATCAAAGTTTGAAAGTACAATAGTTGAGTGAGTCATGCATGTGCCAGGAAGATGGCGCGGGGAGACGGGAAATGGAATATCCGTTGAAATACTCTCACTCGTCGAGAAAGCATGATGACGGAGTGCGGATACTTCCATTCTTCACGACCTGCTTGTTTCGGGGTTGCTGTTTGGAGGATTTTTTGCAATTTTTTTTTTGCTTTCGAGAAACTAACGAGAAAAGCAAATTGCCTCAATGTCACTCCGACTCCCGAGCCGCTTAATAACATCGCACACTAATAATAATAATGTGTCGTAATACTTTAGCTGGTTCCTTTCGCTTCCATCGACAGTCAAAACTGGCCAGCGCGCGTTTGTGTGTGTGTGTGTGTGTGTGTGTGTGTGTGTGTGTGTGTGTGTGTGTGTGTGTGTGTGTGTGTGTGTGTGTGTGTGTGTGTGTGTGTGTGTGTGTGTGTGTGTGTGTGTGTGTGTGATGTTGTCTTGTGCCGCCGGGTCGTCAAACGGGTTTTTCTTGCAGGAAGTGATGATTATGCTTGCGATACCGATCGGGATCATCGCGTTTGCCTTTGTTTGTGTTGACTCCCGGAAGGGATGAGTAGTGCAGGCGGATCTCTTCAAATAGCCGGCCATTTCTCTGGAGCCGGCAGTACAGGCACATGAGAAGAGGTTCATGCAATCGCCACCGTCGGGTAGTCGCGAGTCGTTTGGATGCTGTTTGCGTTTCGTCTATTTCAATGTTGACCGGCAGAACGTTTGTGGAACGGTTCCGAACACATACATATATGTGTGCCGTGTGTGTGCCATCCATCAACCCGCTCGAATGACACAGTAGAATGACGTACGGTTGGAAAGAATGTGGGATGGTTTTGCCATACATCACCTTGGGCCGTGTGCCGTGTGGCATGAAAGCGCCCGACCGTCGCCCGGTTGCTATTTCTGCGGACCGCTGCGTCCTTGAAGACTTTTGGCTGTTGAGCGCAAGGGCGCCCCAAACAAATGCTGCTGTGGTGTATAACAAAACGCCTTGTACGATAATGAGGTACGATATTTCAAAGCCACCCATCGGCCGGTACATACATAAATCTCCTCAGAGCGAAGCCTACTGCGTTATGCTTGGGAGCGTTTGGCAGCAACCCATGATGTGTTGCCGGTGTTGTGCTTTGGGATTCGGGATGAAGGGTACGCTGGGAAGGGTGTTTGCAGAAATTTGATAAAACGAAGAAGTGAAAAATGGCCAATCAATAATAGAATACGGAAAATCATAAAAGTACAGTTAAACGGCCTCTACGGGTGAAAGGATTGTATTTGTAAGCTAGTAAAGCCGCTTAGAATAATCAATAACTCTTGTATGAGCAGCGTGCGAGTTCTTTTCACCATTACGACGACCATGAACCACCGTCTAATCTCAACTGTGTGTTTTTTTTTCTACAGGTAATTCTGGTAAATGTCGTCCATTTGCGGGATCCGGTCTGTCCACTGCCGACGTCTATTTTGGCCCAGTACTTGAAGCAGGCGAGCGGTCAACTATCTTGCTTAAAGGTAAGTAGCGTAAGACGAAGCGACAACAACAACCACCAACCACCATCACCACACGTGCCCGTGCCACTGCAGCTGCTCGCACCGTTTGCCTTAGTCGCGTCGAAAGTTAACGAACCTGCACGACACTGTACAAGACAGTGGCCACGGTTGATTAGTCCCTCAAATACTAGCCACCTGTTTGATTGGCTCACACACACAGACACACACACACACACATTGGAGAGTGGTCAGATTAATTGACCAAAAGGAATTTGGATTCGCACGCGGACTTAGAACAAACATCACGCTTCTCCACCATGTAGCGCGCGGTGCGGAGGCTCGTCGTTGCGCAATAGCGGCACAAGAGACATGGACCGCGTGTGGTGCATGTGTGTACCACCGGTGAGTGTACCCGCAAGCAGTGCTCCGGAGCATGGCGGGCACTGTGACCTTCACAGTTCACAGTGACTGACTGGCAAAGGGCGATCATAGCCTACCCAGAAGATCGGCGATAGCTGCATTTGGAGATCGAGAATACCGGTGCCACAATGTTTAATGCCCGCTGTGCATATAAAAAAACGAAAAAGCAACAAGCAGAAAAACGCGCGTGATGGAAGCTGGAAAACGTGTAACGTGCGCAGCGAGTGCCCACCGCAGAAACGACGGTTTTACATACACACGAGGGAGGATGGTTTTGTTTTTCTTTCTGCACCATCTCCCTCACTACCACAAACATCTCCCTGGTGCGCAAGTACATCGGCACACCGTCCGTTGGCCAGTTTTCTTTTTCATGGGCAACATGTGGCAATCGGCAACAGCAGCAGCAGCAGCAACGTATAGGCTTCGCGTGTGCGAGTTTAGTGTACGCCAACGTCAATGAAGCTGGCCGCGTGGTGCCTGCGAAGGGAAGCGATGAGAGGGGGGAGGGGGGGGGGGTGCAAGGGAACGGTAAAAACGGTCGTTGAGCTACCGCGAAAAGCGGACTGGTTTCTCGTTGCTGTTGCTGTTGTCCATAACGAACCTGTGAAACATTGCAGCCGCCCCCTCCGATGGGTCCTCCGCGTGCGTCCAGTGTTCGATTCAAATGAACTCATTGCAGATCGCGCTAGTGCTGCTACTACAACTACTACGATACTTTTTTTTTGTCAGATTCGGAATACCGGTTTACACGGAGAGCTTTGGTTAATTTGCCTTCTTTTTGGTCCGCTCGGTCGGTCGGTTGGTAGTGGTGGTGGTTTGCCTTCGATTAGCGTTGGTGGTTCGGTTCGTGCCTTCCGTTCCGCTCTGCATCGGGGGTAAACGGGATGAGGATTAGATCCGAGACCACTCTTGAGATTAGCGTAGAAGCCACCACTCTCTCCTCGATCGGGTTATCCATATTTTAGTTTAAATTTGCGATAGAACGATACACTTAATGCGGGCAGGTTGAAGTTTGTGTGGTCGATGCTCTGAAGGTCACTCACACGCGTGTGCCGCCCGTCGAATGTTGGAACGGTGAATGGCAGAACAGAAGAATGGAGTTGAACCGAAGAATAAGGAAAAAGGTGGCACAATCGCCACTTCCACCGATCGTTAATACGCGTCCATCGGGCTTTGGGGCTTTGCTGTGTGAAAAACTTAACAACCCGTAGCGCGATAGTTAAAAGGTGGAAGCTGCTTTTGAGTCACTTTTACCTACAAAAACCATGCACTATTCATGGGAAGTTTAAAATTACACGCTCACTGAACAGCAGCATGCTGTACGAAAATGTCGCTTCTTAACTCACCGGAACCGCGATCGCTCACCACGATCGTGTAATAATTCCCTCTTCCCCCCTTTTTTCATCAAAAACTTAAACTTTCCATCTAATCTAATACCGTTTTCTTTCACTTTCCATTTCCCTTGCAGCAACTCTACCTGGCCACCGGTGATCCCATGACGGCGGATGAAGCGACGAGCAGCGCCGCGAATGGCGCTGGCCAATCGGGCAATGGCGGTAGCGGTACGAGCAGCAGCACTACCACCACCGGAACGGGCACCACCGTCCCGACCGGTACACTGTCGCTGGCGGAACCGGTAGCCTGCGCTGGCAATAATGAGCCGCTGCTCTGTTCCGACTCGGCGCCGCGCGATTGCCCGGTCGGGGAGCAGCTGTGCGTCGTGTGCCATTACTTTCCACTTTCCCGGGCGCTGCTACCGTGCCGACATACGTGCATCTGTGCAGTTTGCTTTTGTAAGTACAGGGTCGGAGAGCGCGTCGTTAAATCGTTTGCTTTCACCCCAAACCCTCATCCCTCACCGGC
The DNA here is from genome assembly GCF_017562075.2 of Anopheles merus. Taxonomy (NCBI): domain Eukaryota; kingdom Metazoa; phylum Arthropoda; class Insecta; order Diptera; family Culicidae; genus Anopheles; species Anopheles merus. The sequence goes on along the minus strand of NC_054082.1, from coordinate 28,408,288 downwards.
TAATCAATGTTGATTTTCTATTAAAGCGTTTAGAAAAACAAGTCATTAATTAGTTGAAAGTATTGTTGGCATGGTATCGTAGTAATAATTAGTCGACTTACATTTGCCACCCCTCTCTCTCTCTCTCTCTCTGACTGACGTCGCACGCATGCTAATGAGACAGTCGTTAGACTGAAGCATATTCTCGTTAACCCCTGCTAAGGTTAACCGCGTGTGTGTGCGAGTCTGTAAGTCGATCAATTCACCGTAACGATCGTACCTAACCGTGGAGCTTTTCCTTCACGCCGTCTCTCTCTCTCTCCCTCCCTCTCTCTCTCTCTCTCTCTCTCTCTCTCTCTCTCATTGATCGTTTCACTTTTCCCTTCTTTCTCGGTTTTCTCACCATCATCAACATCACTCTCCACTCTCCGTCCGCAGCCAAACTGGACCGGTGTCCGATGTGTCGGGCCACGATATCGAGCTACTTCTGCATACGAACCGAGGAATATCTGCCGGCTAATTCGACAAACGAGCTTAAGGTCAACGGCAAACCGAAAGGAACCGTTCACTGGCTGGACGCGCTTAACGATCGGCTAACCGATTTTCTGGGCTTTCGGTGAAGCAGCCGCCGCCGCCGCCGCCGCCGCCGAACGCGTCGATATGTGTCCGGTCGACAGGACAGCAAGGGGCAGCGGAAGGAGCGTTGAAGCTGAACAACGGAACGAAGGGGACCGATGGCTGAGCCGGGACGAGGCCGTGTGGGTGGATTGGACGAGAGCGATCGCGTTCGGTTCGGTTCGCGTTGGATCCGCGGCAGGGCGGCTTCCATTTCGGTTGGCTGATTGGTCATCTGGGTTCTGGATTTGTCTTCCGGCAAAAGAAATGGAAAAAGCAAGCACTAGAATGTGTTTGAAGAGCTAGGAGAGGGAGAGTAAAAAACACGATTATAATATGAAGAAAAGCAACAATGTTAAGTATTAGTTTTAGGTACGTTTCAGTGGTAAGGGTTTTCGTTCCAAATACGTTCCCCCGCCAGCAGCCCCTTGATCGGCGAGTAAAGCTCAGACTACGCGCTGGGGAAAGCAAAAGTATCGCGTGCAAGCAAATCGCCGATTCGCTGATAAGGGACGGAAAAGCAGTGCGTCCTTTGAGGAATGGGGTGGACATTTACGATATACGAACATGAATGGCTTTGCATTCGGATAAACAGCAGGGCAAAGGGGCAAGCTAGTGGGGTCTAGCTAGATCGGTGGTGTTTTGTGCACGACGAATGCTGTGGCCGGTTCGAATGGTTCGTTTTGTTTGAGAATGTTTGCAAGCCAACTATATCAATACGTGAACCCGTTTTCGATAAGGTTTATTTCTGTAGCTGTGATTTTTTTAAAAAGACGAAAACGTAAGTGATGCGCGTGTGTGTTAGCAAAGGCAAAAAAATAACCGGAAAAAAAGAATCAAAAGTCTTTATCTACGGATGACTGATTTGTGTTTTAAATAAAGGTTTATTAACGCTGTGAAGCAATGAGCGTGTGGGCGTGTTGTTGTTTTATTCGTAAGGTCGACTTCTATTTGTAATCGACAAAAAGATTACGCTAAATTAGTGAAAAAAGGGAAATTCAAAAAGGGTAAGTAGTGATTTCGTTCGACATTAGTGCCGGTGGCTCAGTTGCGCTCAACGTATGTTTTAAATTTTAAGCACAGACAGCTCTAACGGTACAATGTCAGAACTCAAGCTTTCGATCGGCGCCTTTAAACCGAACCTAAAAAAATACAAAGAACCAGCAAATCAGAAACAAAACAGAAAAAAACACATCGTATGTGGCTGGTTTCGTACGCCGGTCGTTGTAAATAACAGTGTTTTGGACAATATTTAACCGTTCTGAAGTGAAATCTCCCGCATTCAACCCCAAAACATCCCTATATCTTCAACATGAGTTTCGATGTAATGTTGTGGAGAGTCGATTTTTCCTTTTCCGCTCTGCAATTCCGCTGATCGCTTTGCTCACGCTCATTCTAGCCGACCTGGTTGAAGGAACCGCCGCCGATCGTGGAAGACACGGAAGACTTGCTGCGGGCGTTTATTCTCGAGCCGAAAATTCCCCTCCACGAGCCCAAACCGTACTTCGAACCGCGGCACCCCTCCTTCGACCAGCTGTACGACATTCCGCACGCACCGATCAGCACCCGGATTGTGCCGGACCGCTGCCCGGAGACGGGAAAGGTGCTGGACTTTATCGAAACGCAGGTGCAGAATGCGGGCTCGACGGCCAAAAACTCTATGTCGCTGCAACGCGAACCGACCGAATCGATCGATTCGGCCCGCGGTTCCGCCTCGTACTTTCCCTTCTGGCCGGGAGGGTTCGACGAACCGGAAAGCGTGTTGGCCGGCCTAGTACCCAGCCCGCTGTTCGAGACGGATTTGAAATCGTGCCCGCCCGGGTTCGCTACTGGGGTTGAGTTTGAGGCACCGCCCACCGGGATGGACGGTGCGCGCGCGACGGAAGACAGCGGGAAGAGCGGTATGGTCGATCTGCTGTCCGCGATTGCCAGCGAGGAAGCGTTCGTCGAGCTGCTGCCGGAAGGGCTGCAAACGAAACTGTCCACCAACGACCAGTCAACGCAGGGCACACAGCAAGAAGCTCTGCCGGCGGGTATCGACGAGGAGGAGGGTCTGCTGGCGGTGACCGGTGAGCAGGAGGCCGGCGAACAGGTGCTGAAAATTTCCACCGTCACCAACAACGCGCTCCAGAGCGCCGAGTGGGCCGAGATGCTGGACATTTCGAAACCGGTGGACGATTTCTACGTGAAAATCCCCTCCATGGCTCACCGGTTCCCGTTCGAGCTGGACATCTTCCAGAAGCAGGCCATCCTGAAACTGGAGGAGCACAGCCACGTGTTCGTGGCGGCGCACACGTCCGCCGGCAAGACGGTCGTGGCGGAGTACGCGATCGCCCTGTCGAAAAAGCACATGACCAAAACGATCTACACGTCCCCGATCAAGGCACTGTCGAACCAGAAGTATCGCGACTTCAAGACCACCTTCCAGGACGTCGGGCTGATCACCGGGGACATACAGATCGATCCGACCGCGTCCTGCCTCATCATGACGACCGAGATCCTGCGCTCGATGCTGTACTGCGGCAGCGACATTACGCGCGACCTCGAGTACGTCATCTTCGACGAGGTGCACTACATCACCGACTCCGACCGGGGGCACGTGTGGGAGGAGGTGCTGATCCTGCTGCCCGACCACGTCTGCATCGTGATGCTGAGCGCCACCGTGCCGAACACGATCGAGTTCGCCAACTGGGTGGGCAAGACGAAGAAGAAGCGCGTGTGGGTCGTCAGCACGGCCAAGCGGCCGGTCCCGCTCGAGCACTACCTGTACACCGGGTTTGGCGGCAAGTCGAAGGACGACTCCTTCCTGATCGTGAACGCGCAGAGCCAGTTCGTGCAGGAGGGGTACCGGCGGGCGAAGGAAAGCTACGAGGCGAAGCAGGCGAAAAGCACGGGCCGCCGCAACAACGGCCCCTACAGCCAGCGGCAGGAGCAAACCCTGTGGGTCGGGCTGATCGATCATCTGCAGAAGAAGGAGAAGCTGCCGGTGGTTGCGTTCACGCTGTCGCGCAACCGGTGCGACAACAACGCGGAAGCGCTCATGTCGTGCGATCTGACGACGGCGCGCGAAAAGTACGCCATCACGTCGTTCTTCCAGCAGTGCCTGCAGCGGCTGGTGCCGGCCGATCGTGTGCTGCCGCAGGTGCAGCAGATCCAGAGCTGCCTCGAGCGGGGCATCGGCATCCATCACAGCGGCATCCTGCCCATCCTGAAGGAGATCGTGGAGATGCTGTTTGCCCGCGGACTCGTGAAGATACTGTTCGCGACGGAGACGTTTGCGATGGGCGTTAACATGCCCGCGCGCACGGTCATCTTTGACAGTACGCGCAAGTTCGATGGGCAGGCGTTCCGGCCGCTGCAACCGTCCGAGTACACGCAGATGGCGGGCCGGGCCGGGCGGCGCGGTCTCGACAAGACCGGCACGGTCATCATCCTGTGCAAGCAGAACCTGCCGCTCGATGGCGAGCTGAAGACGATGATACTCGGCAAGCCGGTCCGGCTGGAGTCGCAGTTCCGGCTGACGTACGCGATGATGCTGTACCTGTTGCGGGTGGAGCTGGTGTCGGTTGAGAACATGATGCTGCACAGCTTCCGGGAGTTCGACAAGCGCCAGCAGATGCCCCAGAGCAAGCTGGAGCTGAACCAGGTGCAGGAGAAGATGTCCGCGCTGAGCAAGCTGAGTGATCATCTGCAGCCGCTGTGCGAGTTTTACGAAGCGGCCAGCGAGTACCTTAACCTTCGAAATGAGCTGCTCGTAAGTATAGGTCGGAGGGGCAAACCAGCATACCTCTGAGAATGAGCCGTGTTCCAACAATTTGTTCCTTTTTGCTCTCCATTTCTCTCCAGCCCAAGCAACTGTGCCAACCGAAGGCAATCAATGAGCTTAAGGTAGGCCGCGTTGTCGTGGTAACGGACGAGCACCACTACAACAAGCTCGGCATACTGCTCTCCGTCTCGGTGCAGTCGCACAAAGAGCTGAAGCTGGTCGTGCTGGTGCTGGATCATTGCGCGAGTGGCAAAACCCAGCCGGCATCGCCGGAAACGCTCAACCGGGGACCGCTCTGGCATCAAATGCTGTCGCTCGCACTGCCCTACCAAACCTTCCTGCCCGAGGGTGTCGGTGGCCACGCCGTGCTTACCCTCGCTCCGGTGAATCTGATCGAGCTGACCAAGCACACGATCAAGTGCGACGCGAACGCCATCATCCGCAGCTGGGAGTATCGGCTCATACCGCGGTTCCGCGATGCGCCCCCGTCCCAGTCGACGATTGAGGCCGTCGCTGCGCTGGCCGAACTGAATGCGACGGTGGTGCAGGCCGGGTCCGTCACTGGCACGCTCGAGCTGGTTCGGTTCCCGCGCGATCTAACCAATCTCGAGCTATCGCAACAGCTGCAGACAGCCCAGGGCCGGCTGAACCGTTGGCTGCCGTACACGGGCATGGCCGACTTTGAGCACGAGTTTGCTGTGGTGTACGATCGCAAGCAGCTCGAGCGGAAGCTGGACGAGCTCAAGTACCAGGCGTCGTACGAAAGTCTCTCGCTGTACCCGGACTACTGCCGGAAGCTGCAGGTGCTGCAGGAGCTCAAGTACATCGACGATATGCAGCAAGGTAGGCACGCAGCTCAGAACGAAGCAGGCGGCGAAGAGTAGTCGAGGACCGTATATTGAGGCGGGTTTTGTTTGTATCGTTTCTATCGTTCAGTGGCCATGAAGGGCCGTGTCGCTTGCGAGATGGGCCAGAACGAGCTGATGATAACGGAGCTGGTGATGCGCAACATACTGACCGATCTGCAGCCGGCCGAAATCGCTGCCCTGCTCTCCAGCCTGGTGTTTCAGGCGAAATCGGACGTCACTCCCAAGCTGACCGAGACGCTCCAAAAGGTAAGTGGTGTGCTTTGCATAGCGCTGCTGTGATTGCTTTGATGTGATTGCTCAATACTCCACCGTTTGCTTTCGTTCGCTCCACAGGCCGAGGCACAGTTTCGCGAGGTGGAAAACGACATCCGGCTGGTGGAGCGCCAGTACGGCGTGACTGATGTGTGCAAAAAGGAGGAGCTCAACTTTGGCCTGACCGAGGTGGTGTACGAGTGGGCGCGCAACAAACCGTTCGCCGAAATTATGCTGCTGACCGACATCAAGGAGGGCATTATCGTGCGCTGCATCCAGCAGCTGAACGAGACGCTGTGCAATGTGAAGGACGCGGCGCGCATCATCGGCGATCCGGTGCTGCACAGCAAGATGGAGGAAGCGTCGAACGCGATCAAGCGCGACATCGTGTTTGCGGCCAGTCTGTACACCTCCAGCACACCGATCGTGATTGGGGATGTGTAATCTGTACCAGGGGAGGGGGGGATCGTTTGTTGATTTTGCTGATTTTGTAATCGGGCAAATACATGGAAAGTTAAGAATGTTCCACTATTTTTTCAAATTAATATTTAAAAGTATTTTATTGATTACATAGTTACAATGGAATACGCAAGCTTAACCGGTTGAAAAAAAAGAAACGCACAGGCCGCCCTTCTACAGTGTTCGCTGTTCCGGGATGAAGTTGTTCTGAGCCGCCGCCCCGGTGGACGCACTGTTCGTGTCCTCGCTGATGCAGATCCACTGGCCCTCGGCCGTTTCCTTCCACAGGCTCACCTTGTTGTCGCCGCCGGACACGCCCAAAATGTTGCCCGTCAGCGACCAGCTCACGTTCCACACGACGTCGTCGAAGTTGTGCAGGACGGCCGGCTGCCAGTTCACCAGATCGTCGCTCGTCCAGATCACGACCCGCCGGTCCTGCGAGCAGCTGGCGATCTGGTGCCGCGGCATACCGACGCTCGGTGCCCACGCCACATCGCGCACCCAGTCCGAGTGCAGTTCGAGCCGCTTCTCCTCCTCCCAGCGATCGCCGTCCTCCTTCCAGATCTTGATCGCGTTGTCGCACCCGCCCGACACCAGCCGCTTCACCGCGAGGTTCGTCTTGCTCGGGCGCTGATCGAACGCCGGCTCGGGGACGGTCGCCGGGCACCAGCTGACCGTGTTGCAGCCGATCGTGTGCGCGTTCGGGATTTTCTTGCAGTCCCACGTGCCGGCCTCCACGTTGGCGGTCAGGATAGAGATCGAACCGTCGGAGCTGCCGCACGCCAACACCAGCCCATACTCGGCCGGTGCCCAGGCGACTGAATTTACCGACGAATCGTGGTTGCTGTACTCGTACCACTTGGTCCAGTCGCCCGGGCCGGCCTCCTTCCACACGATCACCTTGCGGTCGTACGAGCAGGAGGCCAGCACGTTACCGTACCGCGGGTGGCCCCAGGCCACCTGCCACACCGGACCGCCGTGACCCTTCAGGTCGGCCGCCAGCGTCTGGGCACCGTTCTTGATGTCGAAAATTTTGACCGAATTGTCCGACGAGCAGGTGGCCAACCGGAGTCCGTAGTAGTCGACATCGGCACAGTGAATCATGTCCTCGTGGCCGGTATCGATCGTGTTGAGCACGGATACCATTTTGCGAAGCGGGTGAGCAAAATTTGTCGCAAGAAATAGGTGCAAAATTAGGTGCCGCTGCGGGTGTGTGTTTTGGAAAACTTTACCACTGATATTTGACGTGGAACAAAAACACAGCGCGCGCTGTTGACACAATCGTGCACAGTGGGTCCTTCTGGGTGGGGGCTATCGTGTTTGACAGATAAATGCATAATTATTTTTAAAAAAAAGCGTAGTCTGGAAACATGATGCAGCAGTAAGTTTATTTTTAAGCATATTTTTAAGTAGTTTAAGAAAGAGTACAATTAATGAACAAAATACTCAAGCACAATTCTAATTTGCGGTACCGTACCGCTGTATTCTGTCAGTATCTGTACCGCGCACCGAACGGCACATCGTGCATCATCACGTGGATGACAAAAGCGTTTCAAACATCCGTTTCTCGTAATTTCTTGATATAATTGTAGTGGAGTATTTTGTACAAAATTGTCAGTATATTTAATTATGTTATGATTTTTACCAATTATCCAACGATAGTTCCTTTATATAATGGTCGTATTACGGGGTTTAAATGATAGGCAATTTAAGCGAATTGCCAAATTCTCAGTCAATCAATTCTAATGTTACCATATCCCACTCTCAAGGGTATTGCATAAATCTTTCTCGAAATCGTTTTCGGACTGTTTTTTCGAAGGATAATTATTCACTTCTTTAGTTTTGCCATGATTTGAAATAACATTTATTTTAGACGACAGTGTATATAATGTATACTTTTTGTGTGTGTGTGGAATAGACATTTTCAATTCAACTGTTAATTTATTGTCAACGACATATCGACGAAAAGCTGCTGTTGCTCACGCTACTGCTGCTGCTGCTACTAGCGATTAGGATAGAAATTTTGTCGTTTCGACATTACGGCCCAGATTGCATCCGGTGTACGATCTCGTCGGCAGAAACAACAAAAGACAGCCGGTGTTGTAATAAGTAGTTGGTAGAATTTTCCCTCATGGACCCGCTTGGCTGGCCGAGCGGAATAAAACAAAACAAAACAAGACAGATAGATAACAAATTCGGTAACTACGACTCTGGAATGGAGCAAGGCCTAGAAGGGTGGGTCACCATTTCACAACGCAACATGCTTGTAAAAATGCCCGCCTGGACGCGGAATTAACAAGTTACATTGGCTTACAACACAGTGGAACAACATTCAACATTGCACCTACATAAATATAACGAGCAGGGGGAAAAGAGATAGAGAGAGACAGACAGAGGACACACTCATCCGGCGAAGATAACCGGAAAGGGGAGATTGTGTCCAAAAATAATACGAGTTTTTTGATTCGGCATGTCGATATGTCATTGCGTCTTCGACACAACCGGAAAGAAGGACTATTATACTCTTTTTGCCTGGTTGTCTGCTTGTGTACAGCTTCCCAACACCGAAGCGATCACCCCAAAAGTGTACCATCTTTTCCCTTCCCCGAGAGCACACCTACACCTCGATGGAAGCAATTTTGCGCTCTCACACCGCTTTCTCTCTCTCTCTAATTGGCCACGGCAGCGATCTGCGGGCAGTTCGGTATCTGGCAGTGGAGCTCCTGGGCGCAGCTGGACGCGCCAGCGCTCGTGCGCGCCTCGAATCGATCGAACAGCAGCGGCTTCCGGCAGAAGGCACACTCCTCCGGGCAGTGTTTGCCGCCCAGCGGCATCTTGAGATCCTGCCAGACCACCTTCATGTCGCGCACCAGCTCGTCCATCATGGCGCGCGTATGGTGAGGCGTCGGAGCCAGCCGAAGCTTCTCCTCACCGCGCGCCACCGTCGGATAGTTGATCGCCTGCACGTAATGCCCGAAGCGCTGTATCATGCGGTCCGACAGCTCGGTGCACTGCTGCGGATTGCCGATCTTCACCGGAATGATGTGGCTCGGCGTATGCTCCACCGGGAAGCCCTCCTCCTGCAGCCGCTGGCGCAGATAGCGCACGTTCGACTGGTGGCGGGCGCGCAGCTCGCGGCCCTCCTCCGACGCGAGAATGTCGACCGCCTTCAGCGCACCGCACAGTACGGTCGGTGGCAGCGAGGTGGTAAAGATAAACCCGGCCGCATACGACCGGATCATGTCAATCAGCAGCGCCGTCCCGGCAATGTACCCGCCGACGTTGCCGAACGCCTTCCCGAGCGTGCCGGAAATGATGTCCATGTTGTGCAGCTGGCCCTCGCGCTCGCCAATGCCCGCCCCATGCTCGCCGTACAGCCCGACCGCGTGCACCTCGTCCACGAACGTTAGCGCACCGTACTCGTGCGCGATCTCGCACAGCTCCTCCAGCGGACAGACCGCGCCCGACATCGAGTGGACCGTCTCGAACGCGACTATCTTCGGCAGCGACCGGTCGACGCGCTGCAGCAGCTCGCGCAGATGCGCCGGATCGTTGTGGCGGAAGATGTGCTTCGGCACGCCACTGTTGCGGATGCCCTGTATCATCGAGGCGTGGTTGCCGGCGTCGGAAAAGATGTGACACCCGGGCAGCGCCTTCGCCAGCGTGAACAGCGTCGAATCGTTCGCCACGAAGCAGGAGGTGAAGAGCAGCGCGCTCTCCTTCTGGTGCAGCTCGGCCAGCCGGCGCTCCAGGTTTTCGTGGTTCATCGAGTTGCCGGAAATGTTGCGCGTACCGCCCGCCCCGGTGCCGTACGTTTCGAGCGCGTCGGCGACCGCCCGCTTCACCTCCGGATGGCACGACATGCCGAGGTAGTCGTTCGAGCACCACACCGTAATCGGCCGCTCGCCCCAGGAGTACTCGAGCGCCCGCGGGAACTGCCCGTCGGCGGCCAGCCGGTTCACCTTCTTGAACACCCGGTACGAGTGGTCCTGCTTCTTGCGCAGGATCTGCTCGTGGAAGAAGTCCTCGTACTGGAACGTGCGTTCCGCCGGTATCTCCACGCTTTCCGCGCCGAGCTTCTTCACGTGCGGTGCGGCCGTGCTCAGGAACGGACACTTGTTCCCGGCGGCCGGCTGCTGCTGCTGCACCGGATGCGGCTGCTGCATCGAGCTCAGGCTGCGCCGGGCCTCGGTCGACGCATCCTTCTTGACGGTGGTGGTGGGCGTCTCCTGGGCGCCGGAACCAACCGCACCGCCGGCCGCCGGCGCACCACCCTGCAGGGTGGAGATGGTGCGCTGCACCACCGGGCACTGGGCACCGTACGTTTTGAGCAGGGCCGGCGCATAGTTGCGCACGTAGCTCGTGCTGAGACGGGTCAGGAACGGGCAAGGCATCTTCTTAATGCTGCTTACCGTGCGGGCAACGAACAGGGAGGTGGTGGTTAGATTGAAGAGCTGCAAAAATGGTCAGAAAAAGCGAAGGAAGCTTATTAACGATTGGTTAAATACAGCGTTAGATGGATGATTCAAATTAAAACAAAAATTCTCCCAAAACTGTTCGCTGGTTCCATTGCAACTAACGCACGATTTCAATGGGGAAAGAGAAGGTAGAGCCAAAGAAGGGATCCAGGTCGATCCGGGTCAGCGCGAGCAATTTGCCAAGCAAAACACATTCGACTTGCAAATTGTCCTCCGTGTCCAAGAGTCGCTTGGGAGAGATCGCAGGGGGGGGGGAATGGGGAAAGGGGAAAGAATCTCCCCTCTTGTCGGCTTTGCGTCAATCGACAGTACTGCTTGCGCACACCTTGGATCTTTTGCGCGAGCGGAGCGAAGGCCAACGACGCGCTCTAAGCCAACGGCATTGAAGTCAATATTTTGAGTTCTTTATTTATTGCCTTTGCCCACCGGTAAACTAATCGCTAAAAGACCTCTAAGCAAATACAGTCAAATCTCACCCTTGGCAACGAAAAAGAACATTCCAGTATGGAGCAATTCCGAATGAGTGCCGGTGGTTGTGGCACTCAGACACTTTTGGGCATAGAATGAGAGAGTTTGACAACTCAAACGATCCTGCTTTGCTTAGTACATCTTGTGCCTGATATACGATTAGATCGTATTCAACTTCTTATCTTCTTACGGACAACTTGCGCTCACTTCAATTTCCAGACAAAACATTCAAACATTTGAGTAAATAAACGGCATCACAAACCTGCATCATATTTGTGGATTTCTGGAGTTAGATGTTCCTATGAAGCGTACAAAACAGAATCTTCCGGGCGTAAATTCAGATCACTTAGTAAACGAACAAAAAAAAACGACAGATAATGTTGCTGAATTGCTTCTTGATCTGGATGCGATGTTTAGGTCCACCAAGAGGCTCACTCATCAATCAACGTGTCCAGCGTGAAACAAGTTTCTTGCTTACCCACCTATCCACTCGATACACTACTATTACCAGGGTTGTGTTTTTAAAGTTTGTTTCTCTCACAAGATATACCTCCACACCTCTGGAGGGCACTAAACTTTCGAAACCGCACGGTATGTCCCTTGGCACCGCGATCGCAACACACAGTAGTAGGCGCTGTGGTATGGTTAGTCCAACTGTCCAATAGGTATATAATCACAATCGAGTTACCATCGCCTTCTGAACCGCAACACCATGGCACTGCTGCAGACACTACCAATGCACCACTGAACGCATGGGCCGGCCACAGCCACAGGTCAGACTGTCTCTGGCGGTGGTGTCTTACCCACCACTTCCTTCTCCTCGCTCCTCAAAGGGGTATAATAGTGCTCTTATATTAGAGAGCAAAACTAAGCTTGCCAAAGAGTGGGAGCAGACACGCAGCAGCAGATCACACAGTCAATCGTCCCGGTAAGCGACGGTTCGAATGGGAGGCCACCACCACCAATATGCTTTCAAACAACAGCACACACACACACACACACACGCACACAGATGTCGATTCGGGTGGCAAAACTGGAGCTTTGGTTTTACTCTACATGGATCCGTACCAGATCGGCAACTGTCGAACGGCGCACGGGGTGTCGTTCGCTTTATATACCAAACCCGCCCGGCAATCTCTGCAGGGTCGGGTCCACACACAGCACACGATTGTTGCTGTTGCTGCTGCCTGTAGATCGATGGTTCCTGCAGCAGTTCTTTCCCCACTCTTCGGACTGCAGTGTGGTGCCCTTAATCTGCTCTGATACCGGTGACGGTGATGCTGTTTTGCAGATGATTGCGCCACCGTATTCAATGGTGATCTCCCTCCGTACGCAGGGAGTCCTCACCTTGCGATTCGCCACCCACAGATAACGGTGGACTCTCTCTCTCTTCTCACGGGATGGTGGTTTAACTGCACCCAAAAACTGTTGCCGTCGTGTTACAATGCGCTGGAACGCGAAGAACCGCGTTGGCTTGTTTGCGAAATAGCATTAGACAACTGAACCGCGAAGAATGATTCCTGCCGGGCGCAAAACAGCCGTACGCGCACAGTACACCAAGAGACAGGGAAGGTCGTACAGGACACAAACAGGGTCACACGACGATGGAAGGATGATGAATTTTAATAACCTTCTACCGTTGCGCGTTGCCTTTTGCGCCGGAAACGACCTAGAGAGCGGAGTACGGAAGGGGAAGAAGAGGGGGGGGGGGGTTCGAGGGGGTGCTTACAATTGATTCGAATGGCAAATGAGAACTGTAGAACGATTTCGTGCCGATAAGTAATTTCTTATCGGATACTCTTGGCACGATGTTCGTGTTCGATATAGTAATGGCGTGGCGTTTGTATCGTGCCATTTGCACGAGCTTACCGAATGCCTAATTTGGTACGTTATTACACCGGCTATTGGTTAAAAGGAAGTGTGCGATTGACGTTAAAACCTGGGGACGGTGAAAGGTAAAGAAATAGCTGACACCATCTGTAACAATAGCGCAAAGCTACAAACGGGAGTATTGTAGGTGCGCACTTGCTACTGTATCATTTGAACAGGCGTACTGTCTTGCCACAATAACAAGGTTGGGGGGGGGGGGGGGGGGTTGTATGGCGAAAAGAGTACTGAGGTGCTGAGTAAACAAATTCCAACCAGTTGATTGATAGCTTCTTTTCCGGACACGTATGCGAGGAAATAAAGAACTTAACGCTATGTAGGTTTTCTACAGCAGAATTTTGTTCAAAATTCCAGTAGGAATTGTCTGGCATCATTCTAACGGCCATATTTTACAAGAATCCATGTCTCACTAGGGAAGGTTCCTTCCATCTTGGTGTCGGCTGCTCTCTACAGTGAACTGTTCCGTAAGTCGACATCAATATTGGCTGATGCTATGGACGGCTGTGGCTGGCCATGGTACCGGAGGAGCGATAGGTGAAGTTGAACGATGACTTCAAAGTGCCGCTTATGATGCTCCCCGCCTTCAACCTAGTTTCCTTTGTTTGGTTTGGTTTATCTGCATACCAAGGGCTTCCTGGCCGACTGTGCTATGCTTTTGCTACACCGAAAAGTAACAATTGTTCCTGGTATAAATCATTTCCAGGTCATATAAGGATACTGGTAAGGATAAGGAAGACGATACTAGCCTTGGTCGTCTTTCTTCTTTTTGTTCCTCTTAGTGTAATATGAGTAATAAGCTAGGCGATCATGCAGGCTTTACAAGACAGCCTCGGGTGGGAATCTAGCCAAGTCCGAAGGGAGCGATACGTTTTACCGTAAAATCTAAATTATTCATCTTTACCCTAAGATCGTTGTCACATCTCTGAGATTGGGCGAACAGTCGTTAGTTCGCAAGATTTAACAAAATGCCCGTCGTTTGTTCAAGTCTTATAAAGATCATCTCCCCCAAGGACTGTCTATCCGGCTGCGTGGTATTTAATAATTATTGTTCAAGTGGTTAAATTTTTAAGTCCTTAAATACGATAAAGACGTAAAGATAAGTATCATCAATCTTCTCAGATGTTTGAATCATAGTTTAAATGTTCAAATCTCTAAAGCCAATCTTCTACTAATCTTTCAACATCTTTTGGGGGCCTGCTAGTGAATCAATATTTTGCATTCAACTCACTTAGTCTCTGGTCCGAGTTTGGGATTGACTCCTCTTTTGGGATTCCACTTCCTGAATGTGTTGGTAATGGTGTGCAAATATCCCAAATCCCTTAAAAATATCCCCAATATCCGTATTCTACTCTCATCCTTTAATTAAAGTTCAAATAATCACACTTAACGGAAGCTCCTTTTGAATTGCCATCAACTCGGAACCTTCTAAGGAGTGCAACGAAGTAAGGGACCAAGAATTGTAGTCAGCAAATCAAACATTCTAATAAAGATAGACGAACCCAAACATTGTATTCACAATCAAAAGCAGCACAGGACAGGGGGAAGCCGTTCGTTAAAAAACTGACCAGTCATCAGCGCAGTTTTCACACACGCGATTTGTTCAGTGTCCCCTTCGCAACGTTTAAGTTGTTTTGCGTCGACCACTTGAAACGTGATATTTCATTAAACGAACCAACCGTTTGTTTAACGATGCCCCCCATAGCCCATCGATGCACGGAAATACAAAGAGCGGAGGGCAAATGTTCACCGCTAGATAAAAGTAGCACCTTGTCAGCCAAGGACAAGTAAGTGGTAGGCCGGGGATGGTTGAAAGTCATCGGATGTGGTTGCGATGGTAATGGGGTGGGGCTGGTAAGTAGTGAGATTACTTTTTATGGCTATGGTTGTGAGATAGTCCATGAAACAAAACAGACAAAAAAGTTTCTTATCGCTGTGCGGACATATTTGCTACCCAGCGTAATGGAGCCAAGTTGGAAGCCAAATAACTCGTTACAACCGGTTGCCGAAAATCGGATGAACTGGTAGTGCTTCCTGGTCCAAGCAGAAGAACCACAGGAACGCCGCGTCTACCAACCTACAACTACTGCAATAGTATAAATGAAAACCGATGCCAACTACGTTAGCAAGCAATGCGCACTAGACAGCTGGGTATCGCACAGTACGTCGTCCATGGTCCACTTACATCTCCACTCTGCAGACGCATAAATCAAAAAATCAAGGAAACAAGTGCGTCTGTCTGCCAACTGATTGCTAAAGAACCAACCGGAATGGTTTTCGTTTCCGTTCGCCAGATCAGCAGCACCAGCAACAAAAAAAAACCAAATTCTTGCAAAATACCATACAGAGATTACCATACGGGCTCTGTCTGACGGAAAGTCAACAGGGGTTACCGGCTAGATAGGATTGATGTGTTCCACTCTGCTACCTCAACTTAAAACAGCTTAATGCTACGGATTGGGCGATCTGTTGCAGTGAAACAGTGACCCATGGGGCGGTACCTCACCACCACTTATCGGGGGCACTCGCGGGCTAATTGACGAAGTTTGCCATTTTGCACAATTCTTCACAACACGATTAACAATTAATCAATACCCGCAGGCAGGCCGAGCATTACATCATTGCCCAAAACCGATCGGACATTGAACCGATTTTCCATTATTTAAACTTGCAATGATTAAGTATAAAGCATTACTTACTGTATAATCGGCTCTCGTGGAACAGAATCGAGTCGGTTACGTGCGAGTTCGGTGTTGATTTTCAAGCCCTGAACATAAAACTCGTTCACCCTCACCTTAGCACAGCTTTGGTCCACCAAGAACGTGGCGGAATACACAACGTACGCGGCGACGATCGCTTTCGTTCCGTCAACCTACTTTTTAGTCGCGGTGGGCCTATGCAAACTCCCTCTTGTTGCTATGGAGACAGACGCACACACACACACGTTTGGGGGAATTGAGAAATCTTTGCCAGCAGCGAAACTTCCGTGGATGGTGAAGGTTCACTTTGCACTGCCCGCGAACGCTCGTCGGTCAGCGGTCGTGACTGGACGCGCAATGTTCCACCACGCCATACTGTAACGATCCAACGCAACCCCTTCCACGGTGCTTTGTCGCGTTCGTAGTGGTGGTGGTGGTGGTGGTGGTGGTGTTTGTGGTGGTGTTCGTAGGGTTAAAGCAAGCGCGTGTCTGCTCGCAGATTGGAAAGGAACAAATCGCGCTGGTGGGGTATGTGCACGATGTGTGTGGGTTGTTTTTTTCTCTCTCTTTTGATACAATCATCATTGCATAGCACATTGATAAAGGTTTGCTCTTAAAAATCACACAAATCGGTAGCGCCTGATATCATGTAACATGGTGCTGATATGCTTATACGGATACGGACGGGTTGCACATTTGCTCCACTCGATATCTTCGAGATGACACATTTTAGCTCTATAAAAACCTACAATTTCTGTCTAGTCACTGTTTGTGCGAAATTCCTTTCCTACATGGCTCGATCGCAGCAAAAATAATGTACTTGCCATACTTTTTATCACACAGCTCTTGGTTACGCCGGTGTGCGTTCGATAGCAAATAAAAAGAAACCATGAAACTTTCCATTTTTGATTTTATACGACCAGATTTTCCGGTCACGATGAAACACGGTGACGGCGACCAAACCGCTTGGCGCGGGTCGTCGCGCTAATCGTGACTCGTCGCAAACCGCACGCAACCATTTGAGACACACAGATTACATCAGTTTGTTGTTTGTCTCCCCTTTCTGCAGTGCGAAGCGGTTGATGTACTGATATCCATTTTATGGCTGGGTGGTAACGTGTTTTGGCTGCGCTAGGTCTTGCTGAAGGAGATTGGCAGAATATTAAGCTTAGAAATCAATCATCCCCAATCCTGCTTTAAATTAAGGACCGTTCTTTACCTTTCCCATGTACCGATGATTAACGACTATGGTGTCTGGGACGGTCCAAAATGTCCAAAAAAACCTTCCATTAATCATAGAATACTAAACATTCTCTTTTTGCGGTACAGTAATCTCGTTTGCAGGTTGAACAGAGTAATTCAGAACGATTAAAGTGGTTTGTAAAATTCAAGGGCAGGCAATATCTCAACCCATCAACTGCGGACTGGTCGTAACCGGATAGTAACTTTGTGACATCAAACGAAAAAAAAAAATGGTTCACGCGAAGGCCAAACAGCCAGTGGAGGTCAGCACGGCGGTAATAAACATAGTCCTATCACATTCTTGCGCATGAAAACAGCATTACTGTGTGAGCATAGCTCCGTCACGTGCCATCATCAATGAGGTCAATCTTTACTTTGGCTGTCGCAGCGAGGATCGTTGCGAGCCGCTGCAAAATGCACACAATATTAGGCAATGTTCTCGCACCAACCGATCGAACGATGCTAAATTTAAACGAACTTAAGTTGATGGTTGGCTATTGTTCAAAAAGGCCCCTATTATGCAATGTAAAGGGGAGCAGCAAGGGTGGGGTTTGCCCAACCAACTCAATGCAAAAATCTTATATGATGTGAGAGTTCTAGAAAATCACATATGACCCTCAGCCATTGATCGCACCTCTCATCATCGCTCGTCAGTTGGGATGCATTTTAGAAATGATCCAATAGGACTGGAGCATATGCTGCTGTATGTATCCGCCCATTGCATAATTGCACAACATAAATGGAATGGCACATATCGTGGTGAGCCCTCTTTCCGTCAGCGAGCTAAAACTAAATAATAAGCAGCTATGAAATGATTGACTCAACGTACCTTAACAACTCTTGCCGGAACAGGTTTCCGTTCAGTTTCTGCAGCAGCGGGCTTAAATTTTCACTTCTGTAACGACGAAACCACGTTCGATTTCACCAATAAATAGCGCACCAACTTTTCAGGACAACAAAATTTGCAAACCCCTTTTTGACAGCTCATGTGTTGAAGGAGGGAAAAGGGAGGGGGAAGTCGTTTCGTTTATGGTATCGAGTTCGCGGGTTTACTGCATTTGTCAAAACAAGATTTATATAGTATCGGCACAGTGTGATGTTCAGGAAATATAAACCAACAACAATAAAAGTTCTTATCGAATTTCCAGTGTGGTTTGGTAAACGTGTGTGTGATTTTTTCTCGGTTCAAATAAAAAAGTGCTTGATAATGAAATACAACAGAGAAACTAATCCAGCATCCGAGTTTCGTAAAAAGTGCACCTCACAATCGTATGACAGACCGCATCATCATTCAACATGCTACTTCGTGTAATCGCGCCTTCACGAAAACAACACCCCCTCCCGCACCCAATGTTCTATTGGATGCGAAAAGATTTTTTTGACAGAACAGTGATGACACCAGAAAACAAATGAAAAGAAATAAGAACTTTTCTTCTGGGTGGACGTGTAAGTTGCTGTTTCGATACAGTGCCTAGTGTAAAGCGACACTTTCTTTGCCTCACAAATTTTCCGGCGGCACGGCAGTCCTGCAGTAAGAGCGCACGCAAGTAAGGCTGGGCCAACGCAGCGTAGCGAATTTTCCCCGTGTGTTCCCACCCAGTGTTGATAAGAACGGAGCAACGTCGTCGCCCAGGGGGGTGGTGATGGACAGCACGGCACAGCAGCAAGCAACCATGATAGGCGGAGACAACTTGGAGCTTTCCTTCAAAGACCTTTCCCTCGACGCGGGAACCGTCGGCGAAGATAACAGTAAAATCTTGAAATGGAACCTGCCGCTGAAGGAGCTGTACAAGCTGGCGTGCAGTTTTTACAAAGGTAGGAGAGCGGAACGGTCACAAGCATTCCGGCGCACACACTGGCGCGCACTCAGTGGCACTAAAGCGCAACAGCTAAATGCGTCTCTTGTTTTTGTTGTAGAAAAATCTGGAAAAGCGATCCATTTAAGCTATGAGGACAATTTAAAGGTAAGCACACCCGCGAGCTGCCCCACTTTCGCAGTGAAGGGAAACGAAATAACCCCTTCCGGTTTGTTTGCGTGTTTGCGCGTTCACAGCTGGTGGCGTTCACACAGCAGGCTGCACATGGACCGCTGGACCTGTCCAAGGCACCGCCGCTCGGCATGTTCGATGTGATCGGCAAAGATCGCAGAATAGCGTGGCAGCAGCTTGGCACGATCACGAAGCTGCAGGCGATGGAGGGCTTCATCGATCTGCTCGACCGGCTGTGCCCGCTGTTCAAGCCGTACGTCGAAGCGATCAAAAAGGACCGGGAGGAAAAGGCACGCCGGGCGGAGCAGGAGGAAATCCAGCGCACCGAGGCGCTCGCCGCCGAACGGGAGCGGCAGGAGGAGCTGGCCCGGCTTGAGAGTGAGAAGAACCGCGAGGAGCTGCATCGGCGACAGCTGCAGGATGCGCTGAACCAGCAAACGTACCATCAGTTTAAGGAGTACGCGGAGATCCAATTCCCGGGCAATCCGGAGCAGCAGGCCGTACTGATACGGCAGCTGCAGAACGAACACTACCACCAGTACATGCAGCAGCTGCAGGCCCAGGTGGCCACCAATTTGGCCCGGCTGAAGAGCTTATCGGACGGCGAGGAGGACGACACACCGACTGCGGTCGTGTGCGAGAATGGTGCTGCCGGTGCGATCGAGCCGGCCGCGGCCAACGAGTTTGCCAACGCGAATAACGCCAAGGAAAATAGTCAATTCGAGTTTAAGGAACAGTGCGACAGTGACAACGACTCTGGAGGTAATTGTTGGTGGTGCATTGTGTGGTCGGTCTTTGCTGTTTTTCTTGCAACCCTTAATGCCATTATATCATCCCTTGGGCCGTGCCCGTTTCTTGTAGATTACGCAGTAATCAGCCCGGCAAACATGTGGACAAAGCCAGACATTAAGCTGTTCAAGCAGGAAGTGATGGCAGGGAAAGGGGATGGAGTGATACGCGTAAATCATGGCGACACCGTAACGGTAAGATCCCCTTGTGCCGGTCACAAATGGACACAAATGGAAGCATTCGTAAATCGTTTCTACCATTGCAGGTGAAGGTGCCAACGCACGAGGGCGGTTCGTGTTTGTTCTGGGAGTTTGCCACCGACAGCTACGATATCGGGTTCGGCGTTTACTTCGAATGGGGCAAACCACCGACGACCGAGGTGTCGGTGCACATTAGCGAAAGCGACGAGGACGACGACACGATAGAGGAGGACGATGGTAAGTGATGGTGGAAAAACGCACCCACCGTAACAGTAGCGGCTCGACATATCCCAATGCTTATATGAACCAATCCCAATTCCATCTCCCGTGCAGAGGTCATTTGTGCGGAAGATCTGGAGTGCGGCCAGGTGCAGAGCAGCCAAATGAGTTCGGCCGGCAGTGCGCTCGGTTCGCGCAATCCCATCTCGATCATCATACCGATCTACAGGCGCGAGTGTCACCAGGAAGTGTACGCCGGTTCGCACACGTACCCGGGCGAGGGCACGTACTTGCTCAAGTTCGACAACTCCTACAGCCTGTGGCGCCCGAAGACGCTCTACTATAAGGTGTTTTACACGCGATAAAATCCGACATGAACCAAAACTCGACCGGCATATGTGAGAGTTTTCGCGCAAAAAGGGGTATCAGAGAAACACATAGAAGCGGTGAGGTAGAGAGACGGAGAGAGCGATAGAAGATTGGGAAAAGAGCAACGGACAAACACACAGAGCCGCAAATATTTAGAGGAAATACTTTATCTTTACTTGTATGGAATAACTACTAACGATAAATCCTTGTGGTGTGATGTCGTTCCCTTCCCTTTTTGTGCTGCGTGCTTACCACCACGTGGGCACCCATATTCAAATCATCAAACCAAAACAAAAAACAAAACAAAAAAAACAAATGCAAACTGTCGTATCGCAGGCAAAATATCTTGTTCCCTAGATTCAATAGAGTATATTAGTTGCAAATACTACGTTACGATCTGATGGGGCTGTCCGGGGAGGAGCCGTAAGGCAGGCCGTTTGAAGAAACCATATCGCTGGCCCCCTGGCGTTGTGCTCCGTTGTTCTCGAGTCTATTAGCTAATTCGATCGGGCGATCAAGCCAACATACGTTTGTTGGCAGCTGAAGCAGAAGTTGAATGGTGAATGATTCATTCCAAGGTTTTGTGCAATCGTGTGCGTGTTTGTATGAGTATTGGCCGCGTGTAGTTCCCAAAATCATAAACCAACACTTCCCTTGCGGCGGCGGCGGCGGCGAGGGTGTGCGCGTCCCAGTGTGTGATGATCGTGTGATGGTGTGGGGGCCGAACATGGTACGATAGCTAAATGAAATAGGAAAAAAGGCAAACAAGTCCAACTAAACCCTTCCCCCTTTTCCTCACTCCTGCAACCCCCCGCCTCCCCCGCCACACCAATAGACCATCCCGGGCAGCACACTTACTAAACGATAATGGATGTTGATTGTTCAGCGAATTATAAAACCGATGTCCCGCGTGGCACCGGCCACCGAACGGGGAGAGGGGGAGGGTGAAAAGGTTGGAAAATAAAACCGGCGAAATTGGTGGTATACATTTTGTTCAATGTAAACAAACTTGGGACTCGTTTCTTCTGCGAGGTGCGTGTGCGTGTGTACGGTTGTGATCCAGGTCCAGGTGGAAATACGGCGGACGGCCATGCTCTCGTGCGCGGAAGGGAAATCGTTTCGACGCAGCCGCCGCCGTTCCGAAACCAGGCGCAATAAATCTTGCGCACAATCGTATCGCGCGCGCAACGGGCCATTCATTACGCGTATTTTTTTGTTTGTTCTTCGCTCCACGGAAATGCATCGTTTGTATTGTGCTGTATTTGGTGCGGTTTTTCCTTCCTCCACGGTGTGTCCCTGAGTCTAAAATGTGTGTGTGTATGTGTGTGCATGTGAAAAATTGGCGGATAAAGGGCTCGCTTCGGATGCTGTACATCCGACTGATCGACCGCATGTATGCTCGTACCAAACGGCCAATCATTATCGTTCGTCAACGGGTTGCTAGAGTCGTGTGCCGCGAAATGGCCGGACAGGGGGACTACAGTGTCAACCCCGCCCGGGTTGACGGGAAAAACGGCCAACGCCGATAACGGACCCCAAACAATTGGCCTTAAACAAACAAAACGGTGGGGCGCAGTGGCATGGAGACACTGAAATCTAGATTGCCACATGTGCACAACACCCACGAAGAGGGAGAGGGCGAGGCTGAACCGGGCCCGGGGCCAAGGGTTGCCGGAGACAGCAGCCGGAGACCGCGGCAGTTACTCACGTGCGCGACAAACGATGGGAAAAATGACACTAATCAATGTCCAATCTGTCTAATGGGGCGGGTGGTGTCTTATGGAAAACAGCCAAACGATAATGGCCATCAAAGCTAAGCGTGGAGCTTTGGGGGAACTGGTGGTAGCGGGTGGGCCACACACCGGAACAGATGATGACCGGCAGCGACAGCAGCAGTGGCACACACACACACACACACACACGCGCGCTTAGGTAGCTCACGATGTGTCAAGGTTGTACATTACCGGGCACGATCGCGTAGATACGATCGCGGGATGGAAGGCAGCAGTGCAAATGGGGTGGCAAACGAGGAGTAAGAAGAAGATCGTATGGTAAAGAAAACCTCCAGCCGCCGTGGAAATGTTGTTACTTTCCATTACAGCATTAGTAGAGAGAGAGAGAGAGAGAGAAAGGAAGGAAGGAAGGAGAGACAACAAAAAACAACTTCATTCATATGTATCGTAACGTTTCGCGGAGCTATCTTTTCCACGATCATCACCAACATCCGATCATTGTTGTTGAACGGTTTCGGTGGGTGTTGGTGGAGAAAACTAATAGACGGAAAATCGTTACACCTTTTTTTGTATTACCCATTCCATTACATGTGTATAACATTGCGTTACATTTATCTTATTTATGCCTCTTGCCGTCTATTTGTTTTTAATTTTTGGCAAACAAATCAAAATCACGTGCCAATAGCATCGTGGTTGCGAAAGACGCCATCCTGACAGTAGGTTGTTGATTTTCGAGTCTATTTACGATGCAAGCAGTTCCTCAACAACAAAAAAAAGGTGGGTGATGATAATTCCTAATCAACAGTATCGGCAATCGTAGCAAAACAGAAACCCTAAACAGCCTTGAACAGTCGTCACTCAATAGGTAAGATAAATGAGCACATCAATTATTGCGGGGGAAGAAGAAAAGAAAGGGTTCAAAGAGAGCACACCAGTATCTGTTATCTTTTAATTAGCATCCCACAACCCTTTCCTTGGGCCAACGGTCGGCACCAAGATCCGCAGCCCAAAGATCGAACCTCAACGCGGACGCCTCAGCACGGGAAAGCTATTTTCGTTCCGCATTAGTACAGAATCGATCGATCTTGGGGACACTTACGAACATACACACATATGCACATGCACACCTTCCTTGGCTGTACGCTATGGATGTTACAGAATTGTTGTTTTTTTTTTTTGGTTTGTGGTTGTGTATTTTCAACCCGCGAGGTGGTTACGGAATTGCTTATCAACGATGAGATGTTGACACTTTAAATTACCATACCGTATATTCACAGACACAGCCTCATCCAGACCCGCTCGATCCAGTTACTGGTTCTGGTGGTCTTCCAACAAGATATCTCGTACCTCGTCACTGCGGATCTAATAAGGGTAGTTGCTTCCTTCTCCCCCCCTTTTTTTACCAAACACCCACCCTTCCCTGCCCCTGCCTTGCACACAATTACGCCGAGGGATCGTGTACATTGGGGTTGAATAATGGGGTTGTAACATGTTTGTAAAGTTTGCAAAATATCACCGACCCCAACCCGGACGGCGACACCCGCTGGGCACAGTCGCTGGTATCGGTGTGTTTTTGCTGGAAGTTTCCAAATGCACCGCACGGAGATGGGAAGTGCATATATGAGGGCTGTTATAATAACCTTGCGCATCGTTTTGCACATCGCATAATCAATCGCGAAAAGGTTTCAGACCAATAGATGATGGGTGTTTGTTACATCCAATATTTGGAGTGAACCAATAATGCCTGATGTTGGACATTGAAGACATCCAAGAGTTTGCTGTGCAGCACATGAAGAGAAAAAGCACACAGCAAGCATTAATCATCATCATCATTGCGATATCGGGCCTAAAGTTCTTGGAGAAAACAAACACATTACACATCGACCGAGTACGCAGTAGACACACGCAGTAGCTAGCCTGTCAGCAAACGATTACCAAAGGGTCTACGCGCACGTCAGCACATAACACCATCGAGAACAAGGAGGACCATGGGAAATGTCTCCGACGCTTCGGCTAATGTGTCGCACGTTTAATTAGAACACAGGCCAGGCGTAGAATCGTGTACCTCGCTAACAACTCTCTCTGTTTCTCTCTCACTTTCGTTGTTTCGTTCGTTCCCCGGACGGACCTGGGTTAGTGCTGTTTCCTTTGTCGATAAAGCCTAATGAGTCACCAGAGGGCCACCCCATCGGCACCGCACATACATATGCATTTGTGCCCACCAGGCAGGCAGCACATTCTGTGGACGGCGTGTTTATGCAACTTTACGCTGACATTTACAGTTCTGAGTTGTTGCGGGACATGCCGGGGCACGGGACTTAATATGCTAGACCCCGGCGAGGAGAGAAAACTGCGACAGAAGTGAACATCAATCCACAGATTGATGGCAGTTGTCGCCACCGATTGAATGTGTCGCGGAAGAGCAATATTGCAACATTTTTAGCCGGTCAGCTCACACTTACATCTCGCCCAGCGCGAGCTAATTGCAGTTCGTATCGATGCACTCGGTGCCATTTACGGACAGGGAAATTTAAATGTCTGCACTGTTTAACGCATGCGCATGATAAGAGACATCGCCGAGAGGTGATAAAACGGGGCCCTACACCACAACAGCAGCCTTGCACAAGCACACACACACACACATGCCGGATCCCGACACGGGAGTTGGGAGATATAGCTTATCAACATTAAAAAAAAAATACACAGAAGAGGAACAGAAAAGAAGGGAAGCTACAACGCCAAGACACTGATCAGAGAGGCGTAGTATGATGCAAGCTGCAGCGGCTTCGCGCGAAACCGGCACAAAACGTGCGCATGTGAGGTAAAGACGCGAGCGCGGAAGATAACGCCCGGGGATGGAACAGTATTCAAATCAACTCGACGATGAGCCAACTGAAGCGAGAGACGGGGCCGTCAGCAGGGAACTTGCATAATAAAGTTTGATAAAACGATCAAGAACGTCACCCCTTGCACGGGTGGGAGCTTAGGCTCTGACGGACAGGCAAGTCATCCTCAGCATCGGCAGGAACCAGGGAGAGGAAGTCTTCTAGACGAAGACGAAGAAGACAGATAGCGAGACAGATAGCTGTAACGCCGTGGGAGCCGTTGGACAACACCAGGCTGCGGCCAGGCTCTGTCGCAGTGTCACTTTCGTCACTACGCCGAGGTGATAAGGGATTACAGGGACAAAAAAAGGGAAAACGGAACGCCTTCTAGGGTCTCCGCGTGTGTGTGTGTGTGTGTTTGATAACGAGCACAAGATGTGATGTGGTTGGTAAGTGTCAGCAAGGGTTGACAGAAGCCAGAGCAACGCCTAGCCCCAACCAACTATCCAGTAGTGACAACCAACAGTAGGCTATGTAAATTAATTTTGCCCTTATTTATTTTTTGTCCGTCCGTGGACGATGGGGGGAAAGGTGGAGGGGTGGATACTTGCCCTAGATCTTTGGGCCCTGTCTTTCGGCCGTAAATTGGTTTATCTGGTGGGAAGGGGCAAGGTTGGAGGGGGGGGGGGGTATATCTTGGACGGCAACAGCTCTCGGTACGAAACAAGTTATCCTTTGCGTCGATTTCGTTCAATTCCTGGAGGTCTAAATTATTGCCGTGGAAGCGTGTAGGTCGCGACGCAGCGAGCGTACGGGCGAGTTCCCTTTGTGATTTCCTGCCCGTCTGCTGGTGCTGCTGCCCTTTCCCATATCGAAGAAGGTGGTAGTCATCGTCACACGGCGTCATAACTTCTTGGTGTTTTGATTATTTATTATTCCGCTCAAAGGTCAGATTTTTATGCGTAAAACTTGCACCCGGGATATGTGGTGCGCATGAAAGCTCGATTGCGCATGAAACAAGTGCAGATTGCGACCTAGTGAACGCTCCAGCGGTTCTTAACACTTGTAAAGTTTTGTTGATCTTGTCTTTAGTACGATAGCAAGAGAGAGAGAGCTGAAAGCTGCAGGATTTCTATGAATTATTGCCGACCTTTTGCTTCATTTGCGTTAAACGCTATACTACATGGTATTCTCTTTCTTTCGAGAATTCGTTCTGCAGAAGTTCATCATACGGATTTATATGATGAGGCAGTTACAGTTTTGATTAGGTTTTGCGGATTGAAGCCTTGGTATTGCTTGAATACAAGTAATGTGAAATAATGCCAGCTCTTTTGCTGGAAGATGAATCCGTTTGTGCACTGTATGCAAATTGAACAGTTTCAAACACATGCTCGTCGTACGTTTTTCTCAAACGAACTATTGATTGCTTAAATGATGGATCATTCTATAACTTAATCCAACATTCAAATTTTGTAAAACAAGTTAATGTGTAAATAAAAAGTGTACATAATCCCCTTTTCTCCAAATTTAGGCCTCATTTATGACGTCAGCCAATTAAACAGATCGGGCTGGGGACTGTCTCCATTACCTCCCGAGATGAGGCAGCTCCGAAAGAACGGAAATGTCTAACAAAGACATAAGCATACATTTAAGTTACGATTTAAAAAATCGCAGAAGTCCAATAGGTTTGTGGATGCTATAAAAATACAACGACGACACCATTATCATATCAAGCGAAATCTTTTCAGAATGTAGCGAATTTGTGACATTTTGAATGTAATAGAATGAAGCTAGTTTGTCGACTTTTTGACTATTGCACCATTCTTGTGAAAGTAACTTCTTCTATTTGGCATTACGTCCTATCGCAACTTATTCAGTATCATGCAGCCAGATCGTCAGTTATTGCTACGGGGGGACGGTCCATTTGAGGCTTGAACCCCAGGACGGGCATGTTATTAAGTCGTACCAGTTGACGACTATACTACGGGATCGCCTCTTATAGTTTTGAAAGCAACTTTGTTACGCAAAATTTACAAAGAATTGCAAAAGAAATATGGAATTTATGAAATTGGTAATGATGCTGGTTCTCTTAGTCCTTACGCATGTGGCGGTAGCAGCACAGTTATTGAGAAGCGCTGGAACCAATCTTTTTTATTCGTCCCTCGTTTACTCCCCGCGCGCTGAGGGATGACGCGTTCGATTGTTCGAATCGACTGGGCAGGAGCGGATGAAGGGAGAAGAAGAAAAAAAATCCCCCGACGTAAAACGTACTTATGCAGAACACTTGCGTGTGTGTGCGTGTTTATGTACTTGTGCTGCGACTACCTGTGCACGCACCTGGGTTGAGATGGTGGGCATGGGGGTGGTGGTGGTTGCGCGAGAATCCATTCCACAAAACGATCAGCGAGAAAACCGGGGTCAACGAATAATGGGTGTATTTAGGTCAACGGAACATTAATGAACGACACACACTCACTGCGAAGCTGGGGGCTCTCGGTGTGTACGCGGTGTTGGTTGGCGGCTCGCGCACTGATCGACGCGAGATCGACGCACGCAGCGTGGTTTTAGTACGCACAGCGTTTTAAAAGGTGGTCGAATCATAATCAAAATTGCGCACACAATCACACGCGCTGCGCAGCCGTGGTGTACGCACACCGTGCACCAAGTGCGCCACAGCGAGCCACACACAGTTGCAATGAACACTGGAGTTTATGGAGTGCTGTGTAGAAGAGAGCGCGATTTGTTCGCAATTTTATAGAAATACCAATACACACCTAAACACACAGCGGCACACCAGTCCATGGTGGTGATAGTTGGAAACGGCGCTAAACTGTACACGGGACATTTAAATAAATCACAAAAATATTCTACACTCGAGTGACCGAGGGTGGCTGCGACGTGGTATCACACCTCCCCCCCCCCCCCCCCCCCATGAACAAGATAACACAATTCATGCTAATGGTAATGAGGTAATGCCTCTCCCCAGTTGAGGGTGACCCGCACCACCACCACCACCAGCACGACCTGTGTCCTCCCGTTCTCGGTGCAAAATTACACCATCGTTCGAAACTCCGAGTTTGCGGTGGAGGGGGCCGTTCCGATTCGGACAGATTGAAGCTTGCAATCCAATTTATCATTCTCGCTTGCTTGCTAGGTACTGGGGCCGTGTGTCAGCACGCTGTGTCCGGCGTGCTGGTAAAGGGTCAAACCCTAGGACGACCTGCCCTCTAGCCCAAGTCGGTCGTTGCGGTGAGTTGGCGGTCAACTGGGGCCCGGGTTTTTGGTCCCGGCGACGTGGTGCGGAATGGGTGCCACCGCTGTGACTATCAATTAAATGTTTCTCTCTCATTCACTCCTCCCCATTCATGGCGAACTACCCCAAATTATGCCCCACCGGCGCATTTAATGTCAACGCTGTGCGGACAGAAAATCGATCATTTTCCTCCAATGCTCACCACGGTTACCATGGCAATGGTTTACGGTAGCGGTAGCGGTCGAAAGCCGAAACTTGATCAAAACAACGTGCCCAGCCATTGAGTCAGCTAATGGTCTTTTTTGGTTAAATTTTAGTCTCAACAGTCAATCTGAGCCCTACTTTCGGCAGTCTGACGAAATGTTTTCCTAATCGTTTCCGTCGTTTTCGACTGCTCGTACTATCAGGAGCGGCACAGTGTATTTGACACGTACCCACACACAGGGAGAGATCGCTGCTGTCGTCGCTTCTTCTCGTCCCCGTAGCTGTGGTGTGGTTGTGTATCGAGCAGTGCGACACACGTTTTTCACACCAATCTGACAAATGGCGCTTGCTAATGAACTTCCATTAGATTAGAGTAGCTCCCTCATCCCTCTCTCTTTGCCGTTGCATTGAAGGGTGGCGCCCCCGGAACACATCCTTCGCCATTGTGCACATGCGCACTGCCTATACCTCTGCCGGCGTTACCATAGTGTGGCGTTGCCGCAGCTTTCGCGCACTTTGGTCGTGTGTTTGCGTATTGCGTCCAGCGAGAGAGTGCGGGAGATTTCAACGATGGTAGCAAACAGGAACGGAACGGAAATTTGCGCAATATGACGAGGGATTGTGTTTTAGGGTGATGATTGACGGTTCGTTGGAAGTAGAATCAAGGACGAGAGAGAATGAGAGAGAGAAAAAGAGAGAGAGAGAGAGAGAGAGAGAGAGAGAGAGAGAGAGAGAGAGCTGACTTTGTTTATTTCTATTCAGTTGTTTGTCCATTTTGCTGTTGTGTTGTGACTCATACACACCCAAGGCATGTCTTTATTGGAAAAACCCTCGTTTAAAAAGTTGAGTCCCATCAATGCAGCTTTGGCATGTGTTAAATATAGAGATTAGCAATTCTTGAAAGTATTTAACCGGTGCTGTTAAATAATATTTATATATATGTCAGGCTGTTTGGTGCCGGTCCCTTCGGCAACCCTACAATTACCGTGTACCGTGCGCCAGCCCGCGTCCTTGTTCGATCCTCGCCCGGTTTGTGGGGCAACCGTCAATCCTATCTACCATCACAAAGATCTGTAGGGCGAGGGGAGGGGGGATAGCAACTCACCAATCCTGTTCGTAACGTACGAAAGAAAAAAAAAACGCCATTTCGTCGCTAGAACGTGGCCCACTGCTCCAGTTAGTTAATTTTGACGACCGACCAACCCAAGGTCACGACCTTCCGAAAGGGGGGGATGGATATCGAACACGATGTTGTACCGGCCGCAGTTGCAAGTCACCGAATCTCGATCCTTTCGATATTGCGAGCGTCTCCCCCATCCCTCTGCTCGTTCCAATTACACTCGGTTACACTTGAACTTGAGAACGGAGTTGCCTGCCACCTCCCGCCTCGGGGAGCCACCGTACACCGGTTTGCAGCACGTTAGTTTCGCTTAGACCATCTCCAAGATGCTGTAGGCCGCGGGCGACCAGACTTGGAGACTTGGTTTCGAGGCGTCACACACATACACACACACGGCAAAGACAGCGCAGCAGCTGCCAGACCTTCGCCTTCCCGCGCAGAGACTGGAGCCGGTTGCGGCAAAGATCAAGTCAAGATCACGATCGGCTGTCAAAAGACGGATCGGTCGCTAGTGTTAGTGTGTGTGTGTGTGTGTGCTACTAGATGCCGTTTTTTTATCTTCCTTTGCCAAGTTTGGTGTTTTTGTTTTTTTTTTTTGATTTATTTTCTCACTCGATGTGTGTGTGTGTGCTTGCGCACACCGAGTCACTAATAATTTATCCACTCGGTTTCAGCTTCGCACGACGGCGGCGGCGGCGGGGGCCACGTCGTGTTTGACACATTGACACATATTCCGGTGTAGAAGTAAAAGGGAGTTTTTGATCCGGTCCGCGGGGCCCCGGGGCGAGTTCTTGAATGTCTTGACCTCATGCGCGATTCTTATCATGGGTTGTTGTTGTTTTTGTTATTGGTTCGATTTTGTTTACAACCACTTTTGTTGTTGTTGTTGCTGTTTGATGACATTTGGCAGCACGGCACTAATCGATGCAGAAGACTCAACACCCCTTTAAATCGAGTACAAAGAGAGAGAGGGTGTGTGAGAGAGTAAGAGAAGGGTCAAAACAAAAACAAAAAAATGAGATACATTGATACTAATAGAGAGAGAGAGAGAGAGACAGAGAGAGAGAGAGAGAGCGAGAGAAGGAAGAGAAAAAGAGAGAGAGAGAGAATGAGAGAATCGATCATCGTTTCGTGATGATCATTCTGCTGATGTTGCCAATATGTTCAAGATTTATGCTTCTCACCCTTCCCTCTTGGCTCCCCTTACTCGCTCCCTTACTCGCCCTCCCTTTCCCTCCTCTCCCATTCGCACGGGTAATTCCCAACCCCGGTGAATGTAAACTTGTTTCTGCATCATGCCCCGGCGTCAAGGTGGAATTAAGAAAAAAAAAGATCACTACTACACGACAGCACTCGCGGAGTTTGCGCGATGTTTGTGGGACTTTTGGCGATCTTGGACGCCGACTACGCGCATTTACGGACGTCCGAGGCGTCCTCTGTGCTCCCTCTCACCCGTCCCCGTCCCCCTTCCTCCCCCATCCCTTCCACAAGCCACCCCTGCAGGAGCCCGAGTTGGAGGTTAGTCTCGGCAGACTTCAGGGCGACGCTGGTAATACGATCTGCTGCGATCGGCGATAGTGCCGGTGATCAGTTTTATGAGTTCGCTCGGTTTGCGATGGTCGCTTTCCGTGTTTACTTATTCGCGGGCACAATGCGTTTTGTAAGTGGAACGAATGGAAGGATACGGATCGGCCATTGCGATCGGGGCGAAACCCCATCCCCGATTTCGTAACGGGCGTTTGGTGGTGTGTTAAGATCTGCCACCTTTTGCGGGAATGATCGATGCGTTATCGGACGCTGGGGGTGGGGAGGGGGGGAGGAGGGGTCTTGACGGCGGTTAAAAGACCTTATTTATTGTGAGCCTTCGTTGTGTCTTTATAATGAATATTTATTGCAACAAAAACCGTGATGGGGGAAAGGGAGAGGGGGTGATGGAGGGTTAACTATTCCCGAACACCCCTCACAACAGGCTCCCGTTTATCATACTTTCTCTGGTTTGTGTGTATGTGTGCTTTATTTGGATGGGCTTTGCATTTTTCACTCGTGTCTGTGCGTGTGTTTTTGTTTGCGCTGCGCAACAACGTGCGCAACAACGAACGCATGTCAAGTGGCAAAAAGCCACTTTTTCAACGCTCCCCGCCCTTCCGCGGGTCTCGTTCAGGATTTCTCCGTCCACCCGTCACACCCGCCTGATAAGCCTCCCCCCCCTCCCCTTCCCCTCCCCTCTCTATCGGACCGCACCGATAATGATCACCGTGTGTCACATGAAGTACCCTTCAGCGTCATCGATTACGGTGTTGCCCGCTTTGGGAGGA
Source organism: Anopheles merus (assembly GCF_017562075.2). Taxonomy (NCBI): domain Eukaryota; kingdom Metazoa; phylum Arthropoda; class Insecta; order Diptera; family Culicidae; genus Anopheles; species Anopheles merus. Next base: position 28,376,562 of record NC_054082.1, on the reverse strand, counting down.
GAGTGAGGAGGGGGGGAGGGGGGTGGGGTGGAAATGCGATGCTTTGGAGCGTTGGGCCTACTGCACAGTCATTCATTCGGCACATTCGCGAACTGATTTCGTTGGATTGCCGTTGTCGTTGTCGTTATTGGACTGTTTTATTGTTTGACCCCCAACTACCCCGTCCCGATGATCCACCCACTACTACCCGTGCTCGCCAAATATCATGGCCATCATGGCGATGGCTGAGGGGCGGTGTGTGTCATGCATGTTGAATGAAGCGTTTTCCTTCACTCCCTCTCCCCACCCTCCACACTGCTGCGACGGTTTGATCGCTAAAATTTCATCGTTTCATATTTCATGCAAATGTGAGTGCTAGGGGAGTGGGGTGGGCAACATGGTTGGTAGCTTTTGTTTTAGTTTCGAGCTTTCGGCGTGTGCGCATGTTTATTTAGTTATGCGTTCAACGGCAACCGAAAGGCATCGGATGGATGTATGCATGTGTGTGCGAAGAGTAATTTGTGGGATTCTGCACACACACATACACACATACATACGTGATAATTATTTATTTCAAAGGGGGGGGAACCGGTGGGAGGGATGGTTGTTGGGGAGAACACGTACCGATCGTCACGTTTCTTAGTTCGAACGGTAATTTGACTGATAAAAGTTGCCAAAACTCGCTACAGGGTTTCCCCCATGGATTTTTAATCATTCTTAATTGATATTTCAATTTTCGGTACTTTTAACGTTTTTTATTTTATTTTTCACACGATGGTTACATTTACTACACATTTATTGGGTATTATAAATACCCAACATCTTTGAAAAAAAAAATCAGAAAACTGTTAAGTGACACAGTAAAAAACTCTTGAAAAAGTGTCAAAATACCACGCCGACCCCTGTAATTCGTGTAATGCGGTTGGAGCTTGTTTACTTCACAACACTACTGCAAACACCGAATAGCAGCGCAACCGTTGGAGAACAAGCACCGCCACCCACCCAAGCACAAAGCAAACATAATCTACATCAAATTCCGTCCCCTGTCAACAGCGCTTTCCGCAGCCTTTCCGTCGTGGCGGTAGAACATTTACCCCTCTCTCCACCACACACACACACACACACACACACACACACCCTCTGCCAGTCGGTGAAGGTATGCGGATTACGAATGCTTTCCGCCGTGGCCAATACTCCGGAACATTGGACCGGACATTGACAATTTACGGCGATAATTACTTTTCAAACTGAGGGGGTGGCGCGCGGATCCCATGATGCGCATGAGGCGATGATGCGCTACCGCGGTCGAACTGCGGGGGAACTTCTTGACAGCTTACTTGGCACCAGTACAGCCAGCGCCCAGTGTAATACAGGTTCCGGGCGGGGAAAACCGGGCCCCACTGTGTGGATGAGCGTGATAATGAAGTAGTATGGCCCAGAGTGGTTGTTGGGAATGTACAAAGGCAATAAAATGAAGCAAAAAAAAAAAACGATTCACTTCGGGCGCCTTACTCGAAGTAGGCTATGGAGACACAGGATAGGCAGCGGCTTCTTCTTCTTTATTTTTTTCTTTGCTCAGTTTTCTTACCGGACATGCAAATGACCGAATCCGATGAAAACAGCACGTACTACGTACGGTGTGGTAAGCAATTTATCTACCCTCAAACCATCTCGGAGGAACAAAAAAGTGAAGCCTTTTTTTATTACAAAATTACCGTTGCGGACGAAACGTGAGGATGAAATGCATCCAAAGCACAGTGAGAAAAACGGCAACCCATTCCAGACACTTGTCAAGCGGTGTCAAGCTTTCTTACTGGCATAATTTCCAATTAGAAAATGAGCGGGGTTGCGGCTGCGCAAATCAATAATTTAGCAAAGAAGCTCAATCATTGCGCGTTTGCCGGCAAGGTTGCGAACGAGCCGATGGGGGCGCAATCTTCCGGCGAAGGTTAGCAGTGTGTGCATGCGTGTCAAAGTCCGGTGGCGGTTTTTGGGGGGGGGGAGGAAAATAGCGTTTTACCTGGGATTACCAGGTGGGGACCTCAAAATGATCGATCAGCGGGGGGGTTTAAAGGGAAAAAGCACACGCGCAAGCTGTGCGCGCTCACGGGGCTACCTAATGGGCAGAACGCTTGACGGCGGCTCGCCCTCCAAAGTGCAACTCCAGCTGCAGTGTTCCGGCTCCGTTGCACGACGAATCGAATTTGACAGTTTCAAGGAGCTTTGTGGCTTTGTGCGTGGAAAGGCGGGTAGAAAACACAGTTCGAAAATGGCATGGCCGGCTAGAAGTTCTGCATCGAAAAGGGCTGCGCTTCATTAATCAATCCAACCGTACAAACGCAACCACACTGTGTCACAGCAGCACGCTTATTGCAACAATGTTTGCACAATGTAAAAATAAACCTGTGCTTTGCAATTCCCTCAGGTCGGCCTTCTTTTTTTCGGGGGGGGGGGGGGAGACTTTCGGTGCAGTTTAGATAAGCTTAAACCGCACAATCGCGCAGAGTTACACAGAGACACGGGGCGCGTTACGGTTTAGCGCACCTTACCTGGTTCACACTTTCGAATTGGAAACTCTTAAGCCACGCACCGATAGGGACAAATCCGTCCGTCGGTGACAAGATAGAATGGATTTGCTGCGGGCTTTCGAAAACAAACAGAACGAATCGAAACGAAAACATTAATCCGCCCGATCCAACGGTGGCCTACGGTGGCCTCGGGGACCGCATGGAGCGCTTTTCACACTCTCGTCGCGGCCCGGATTTAGGGCCCGGACACATTGAGGCTGGAAAATGCTCGCTGGAATGTGCAAGGGTGTACGTACAGTGCAGGTGTTTTCCGAATGCACCGGGGTGCAGTGTTGTTGTATGTGTGTGTGTGTGTGTGTTTATGTTCTAATCGGGCCAGTGTGCTTTTGATTCTTGGTTCGCATGATGGGTTGGCATGGGAACGGATAGCGAGAGAGAGAGAGAGAGACAAAGTCGAGAGAGAGAGAGAGAAAGAGAGAGAGAGGGAGAGAGAGAAGCGTACAATCGAAACGTGAAAGTACAAGCGGCGCGCCAATTCAATAGAACTGCGCACAGAAACACGCGGCGCGCACCAACACTCTGCTAGTTTCCGTTTCACGTGCCAATCGAACACGTCGCGGCACATTTGCCCTTGCCCGTGTGCCTATCCTCGTACCCTTTGCAGCCCTCGCCCTTCCATCCGGTCCCAACGGCCGTCCGCTGGATGCGGCGCGATTAAGAACCGCTTAAAGCGGCGCATCGAGGCATAAACGTGCAGCTACCTTAAACAGTGCATGCCAGTGTTTGTGCCAGCACAGAAATGCGATTTGCATTTGACGAAAATTTAGTTACTTGGTTTCGTTAAAACAAAGTAATTAGCTTTACTTTTCAATTAATTACGCTTATTGTGAATTCTTCCTCTTTGGTACAACAACTGTTGTCGGTCAAGGCCTGCCTGTACCACCGTTAATGGGCTTGGCTATCTGTAGCTTATTGATTTATCCATAGTAGGATAGTCAGTCCTACGTACGGTCCATATGAGATTTGAACCCATGACGGGCATATTATTGAAACTTTCGAGTTGTTGACTGTACTAAGGGACCGCCCTATTAGTATTGTATTGAATATATTGTGAATGAATTTATTTATTAATGAGGCATCAAACAATATATTTTTCTTTACAAAACAAATTAAAGCTTATTACGGTTTGGAATCGCTTATTATGGCTTAATAAACGATGTATCACTCATTAGAGTAGTTTAATAGAATTGAATTATGATGAATGTTTGAATTGAAGCTAAATGTGAAAAACAAATTGACCATAAAACGTAAAATGCCATTTTTATAGAAGAGAAATACGAAAACATCCATCTTCTGGATTAAACATTTCCGTGCAATAGCTATTTATTTGACGATTTCTGCAACATGTTTTATTAAGCATCTTTACAGTGGATTTCAAACCAAATGTTTTTTAGTTAGTTTGGATACTTCGATATTATTAGTTTCAGCATAAGTTCACAACAACAAGATCTTTGCTCAGGAACAAACAAAAACTAGTAGTTAAAAAGTGATAGTGACGAACTATATTAATTAATAATTATGAATCTGAAGAAGCATATGTAAAAGGTCATATATTTTTAAGAGCTAGTTTCACTTAGGCCGGTTTCGTGATACTTTTTTCTAGTCGTATTATCTAACAACAAGCCGAATATGCGTTCAAATATTGATTGAATCGAATAGCCCATATGCAGGACTTGATATTCTGCTATAAGAAGAAATCAATCAAGTCACTAGCATTTCACTAAATCCCTCACTACATCCATTCCAATTGTGACAAATCCTAGGCCTAAGCCTAAATCGAAGTTAATGGGTGTTATTGTTCTACTGAGCATCTATTGATCTTTTGATATGACTTAACCCATCTTTTGATGTGACTTTTCGTTAATTAAATGACTGATTCAACCATAAAGTCTCGATTAGAACGCTAAACAGTTTTACTGAAACTTATGTAAGACCTAACATAATTGCCTACTGTTGCACGACAATGTTTGTACTATACATATTAGAAATGCGAGAATTGATTGTACTCATGAAATATACTGTACATACAATTAAAGCATAGTTTTCTTTAGCTTCAATCGTAGTCTGTCCGTAAGTCCAACGTTATATGAAGCTGGCGATCTATGACTTATTTTAACCTATAGCCCGATAATGAGTGCTCCGTTTAAGGAGCGATAAGATGCAGATAACGTCTTCGCTCTGCCTTGCAGGCGCAGCTATCTATTAAACCATTTATAAGAATAAAAAAAAATAATTCTCAGGAAATCAGATAATTATAAACAAAAATATCTTTCATACTTATTCGACAAACATCATTTGATTCTAAACATCTATTGATCGCTCTGTTAATGAGGAAAACTGCCCGTGTGAACGATTCCTTTCGAATATATTATCCATTAATTCCCAACCATATCCATCGGTGCCAAAATTGGCAACCCACTGTACCCTCTCCTATGCGGGCTCTGTAGCTATGCACTGTGTCTGACGATCCGTCTTCTGTCTGTCTGCGACTATCGCTACATCCCGTCGCCGTCGCACGTGCTCGTGCCGTCCGTCACCTTCTCCGTGACGCCCTTCCATTGACAAACCCACCAACACAACCCACAAACACTACGCAGGCAGGTGGATGCGGGTAGCTGCGATGCCTGCTGAGTGCCTCACTGTGTATGTGTGTGTGTGTGCGTGCGTGCAGCTGATTCGTGTGTTTGTTTACTCCGCCCGTCCGTCCGCGTGTACGCTCGCTCTCTAGCCGGCGGCGAAGCAACACGTTCGACGTAAGCGCGACAATATGACGGGCTCACGCTCAGAAGTGCGCGGAGGCTCCCATATCAACAAATGCGCGGCCACATTCATTCAGTTACGCACCGCCGCGCAGTAAACATCGCTCCGTTCGCTGTTCCGTGTGCCGTACTTTGTTTCTCTCTTCCACTTCCTTTCCGTTGCTTGCGCGGCCAGCATACGCTCTCACGCGCGCTTAGTGGCGGGCAGCAGGTTTAGCAGCAGCGAACGCGAATCGCACGCAAGAGAGTTTGCGAATTTTACGTGTTGCCAAAAACAAAGCAAAAAAAAAAAACGTAATCTTGTGCCCGGTATACAAACACACACATATAGTGCGCTTCTGGGTCGATTCGTTGGTGTGTGATTTCTCGCGCGCGCCCGACTAGTATTCGCGAGTGTATTGCGCGTGAACGTGAACGCTTGTGTGAAAGAAATAAAAGCTGAGTGATTCACGACCTGCAGGTCTGAACGGCCTTTACAACAGCAAGCCAGGGGCGAATATTTCGCTCTGCTCGCAATCTTTGCATTTTCGGGGTAGACACCTCGCGGGACAGCAGTAGTAGTAGTAGTAGCGGCAGCTCGCTAGTTAGTGTACGAACGTCCGGTGCACAGCACCACACAACAGGCAGTTGCCAACGGTTACCGAGCGACAGTTTGAATTAGCGCGAACCGGAGGGGGTTTTTTCCCTTGCACGCGTAAATTAAACCCGGTCTCAGCGCAACCCGGTTAGCACGCGGCAAGGTATTCCCAACGCGCGCAAGGTGGGTGGGCAAAATTAACCGGTCTCTGTCTCCTTTGCCGGACAGCAAAAAGTGTGAATTTCCGTCTCGATAAAACAGTTTCCCGTCCGTTTTGGTGACGTCACGTTGCACAGCATCAAGCTACAGCCTTCGCGCGGTCTCTGGCCTACACACCAAGGACTGTCAAACTGCCGTGCGCAAAGGAGGCGTTTTGTTTTTGTTTATCCCCTTTCGCTGAACTACGTCTTCTCCACATTCTGCGCTCCCGCGATTGAGAGAGAGAGAGAGAGAGCGTACAAAAAAGGGGAGAACGAGAGAAAGTGCAAGAGAGCGCAATTTCTCGACACCGAATTTGACAGGTTGTTGTTTTGCGAGGGGGTGGCGAAAGGCGCGTGTCACCAAAAAGCCCAACCTTAAGGGCAGAGGGCACAGAGCAAAGCAAGAGACACACATTTTTCAAACAGAAAAGAAAAAGCAATCAAACGGAACTATTGTTATGTGCTGTAGTTTACAAACAAACCATTGATTTGACGCATCCACAGTAGCACAGTAACAAAGTGGGGGCGTGCGTGAAGTTTGCGAGAACACAAAAAGAAGGAGAAGAAGAAGTCAACAGGACGAACTCGTCGCGCAAGGGTCGGGACAGTGCATCTTTGCTCGCCCCACGTTTGGGGGAAAATAAAGCGAAGCGAACAAGTGTGACGGCGACGAGCCGTTTTCCCTCCGAGTGAGTGTGTGTGTGTGTGTGTATATGCTAAAATTGTTAGAACAGAGAGAAAGTGATCAGTTTTAGGGGGGAGGAAATAAACGGAAGAGCATTAGAGTGAAGGGCGTCCGCGCTCCCGTGTTTCTGTGTGTGAGTTTGTGTTTGGTACGAGAAAGTTTTGGCCATAAAGGAAAAGCAAAATACAATTTTCCCGAAAAGTGATTGTACAGTCGCAAGTAACGCACAAAAGCCCCACCAAGGCAAGAGAGCCTAGCACCGCCAGAGAGTGAGAGAGAGAGATAGAGAGTGCCACATACACGCGACAACACACGACAAGGGATATCACAAGCAGCAGCAGCAGGAGCAGCAGTGATAGTAGTAGTGGTAGTAGGTAGTTGTAGTAGCAGTAGCACAAACAGGACGTACCCGAGTTGGCCAAACGGAACGCCAACGCCACCGCCACAAGCGCCCGTCAAAGCGTCCCACCAAAGGTGGTAGTGCCCTCCTCAAACGGGTGGCCACCGAAAAAGGCTGGGTGGCTCCACTGAAAGAACGAGTGCGTGTGCGTGCGTGCGTGCGTGTTTGTGATTGTGAAAAGGGATGCCCCAGAGTAGGTGTTCCAGCAGCTTTTGCGTGATTGTATAGTGTGTGTGTGTGTGTGTGTGCGTGTGTGTGTCGGTGTGTTCCTGGGTTACCTGTGCGACCAGCGGAAAACACGGCCCTCATCATGAATAAGCTCGACTACGATGTAGATTGCTTAGAAATAAGGTAATTAATAAGGTGCAAACCGACGAACCCCGACGAGTGTGCATTAAAGGCGGCAAGAAACAACGAATGGCGAGGCGAAACCATCCCCCCCCGCCCCCCATTTACACGTACGGATTTATTGATTACGCGCGTCCAAAGGGAGGAGCGGAGACGGGGGGAGGAGGCAGGTTGTTGGCCAATTCGAGCCCGAGCACAAAAACCCCGAACGAAGAACGTCCGTTCTAGTGTCTGTGTGTGTTTGTGTGTGTGTGTGTGTTTGTGTGTGTGTGTGTGTGTGTGTGTGTGGGTGGAACGTAGAAGGGGAGATGAAAAGTGCCCGACCCACCAATCCCTATAATTTTCCACCCGTTTCGTGAGCGGTGCGATGTGTACTATTGCTTCAATTGTTTTAGTGCATTTTTGTTTTTTTTTACGATCTCGCTTTTCGTTGTGTGAGTGTGTTTGTGCTTCTCTCGCACACACGCGCGTGTTTTTTTTCTTCCCTCGACCAACTTTTGCTCAATTTTCCTCCCACTCAAGCGTGCTCACGCACTTTTTACGCTCACGCAGCTCCCCAGCGCAATGGTAGGCAGTGAAAGAGACAGAGAGAGAGAGCGAGAGAGATGCAAATCAGTGACAGTTTTCCCTGTGCACCTTCCACCGCTCCCTTACACCCCAAACAACAGTCCCAATTGTGGGAGCATCCTTTCATTCAACAAAACTGGCCGCCCTTCCGCGCGTCGTCGTACAACTTGTGCTTACGCTCTTTCGCTCTTTCTCTCCCTCTCCTACGAGAGCGAGCATTTTTCCGATTGTTTTCCCAAGCACACACTCACACAGCGGCAGTAGGAAGAGAGACGAATTGTTTTCTGCAATTTTCATCCCACACAGGTGGATGGGACAGACAGATGGGCAAAGCGCTCTCGGTGGCAGGGATGGTCCGGGGGATATTTTTGCTCCTTGAGCGTGTTCTTGTTTTCAAACGCTCTCTCCCTCTCTCGGTCTCTGCCTGTTAGTAGTTCGCTATGATTACGCCTTGCACACTGCACAGAATCACACATCGCAGAGCAGTGAAGAGTTCGCTTTTTGGCGTTTCGCAAACAACTAACTAACGTACCCCTCCCGTAGTAGGTGTTGGCTTTTTTTTCGGTGGCGTTTGCGTTGGTTTCGTTGTTCGACCAAGCAGGCCGAGAAAAAGTTCCAAAACTGCTCACCCCTTTGCCCCCCCCCCCACCCACCTTTCCAAATCGCTCTGTGCATGATGTGCGTTTAGTTTGAATTCGTTTGTAGCGTAAAGTGAAAAATCCATCGCAACATCAAAGGCGCACCACCACCGCCCACCCAGCAGCAGCAGCCACCCACACAACGATGGTGTTGTAGAGCAAAAATGTGTGCCGAATTTTCCACCCTCTAGTGTGTTTGTTTGCGTGTCCGTGTTCGTGTGTGTCTGTATAGTAGTTCCCTTTGTGTCTTTGATGGACGAACGGTAAGCAGTGTGGGTGTATGTGTGTGTGTCGTTTCTGTGTCGTTTGTTGCAAGTGCAAGTGCAATACCAAACGAGAGGTTGCTTTTTTTTGCACTACCGCCTGAGAGGCACTGAAAATAGTATCAACCTCTCTCTCTCTCTCTGCCTCCCCAGCTCTAGCAAGACGTGTTCCGTTCGCTTCCCTCGTGCTAGCAGACCGTGAGGCTGCAACCATAGGCACGGGTGGGTGCGAAACTATGAAAAAGGATGCCCACACAGCACTGTGGCAGCCCTCTTTTCTGGATGTTTTCTTGAAACATTATAGGAAGTGCTCCAAGAGCGTTCTCGATTCTGCTGGCCTGTCGCGGATGCGTCATTTTGCCATCCGTTGCATGCTGTGCTACACAATCTTGCCTTTTGCGTGCTAGACGGCATACGCCTCGCATTCTTGTCGCTATTCTTGTCCTCCTTGCCTCCTTTTAACGTTTCGCCACTGAACGATGAAAGTGAAAGTGACACAGAGAATGAGATAGAGCCAGCGTTCTAATCGTTATCGTTTCTCTTCCTTTCTTTTATTCCTTTTTTTGTTGATATTTTAACGCTCCTCCGACCCTTTGCTGCACCGATGACGACCTCGCATGATGGCGATACCGAACTGGCAAACGCAAAAATTACCCAACATAGTGACGACCTGATAAGCATGGCCGAGGACAATACTCTTGGTAAGTGTTGTGGCTAAGGAGCAGCAGCAGCAGGCGTGCACGCGCGACAAATGTCTAATGTTTTCCTTTCTTTCTTATTTGTTTCTATCGCTCTTTGTCTTCCTCTCTCTCTCTCTCTCTCTCTCTCTTGCAGGTGATTTTTCACATATCGACGATGACCTACAGTTTACAGTGAAAAACGATGGTACATTAGCGTTTGCTTCCACCGGCACATCCCCCACACATAAACAACCTATAGCACCGTCAACACCATACACGTTTCCCGCTCATTCGCTCTATCTCCCTTGCTCTCGCACAATCCTGCTATCCCGCTATCGTATCTCCTATGCAACTCAACCTACCTCCGAGATGCACTGCATCTCTCCAGCCCTCTGCTACACACACCCCCCTAGTACCCACCCAACTACACACGAGAATGAAAGTGAACCCACGAGTCGGCTAAGGGCAAGAACCGTGTCCCGGCACTACTCGTCAGCAAGAATTTCGGTCACCCAGCACCCGTTTGTTGGTGTTGTGGACGGGCACCACCGTGCACCATGGGCCATCGTCTCGTTACACGCTACGACACCGCCACCCGCTTCATCGCTTTCATGCGCGGCATGTGCGTTACTTTATCAGCCACCAGACCAGTGCACCATAAAAACAGGTGGCGACAAATGCGTCTCCTTCTTCTCACCCGCCCCACCCAGGAGGTGACTGTCCTCTGCCTGAAAAGCGGAGGGGTTGCCGCGGTGCAGTGGGGTTTTATTGCAACATCATATCGTGGCGAGCGTGTGCCGCCCTGCGCTGCGCGCACATTTGAGCGCTATGCGTCGCAGCAATAACTTATATTGCCTCCACTCGCCTGTTCGTGTGGTGAGATTATCGAAGGACCGAGCAATTGTTGGTTTGGTTCGCTCGTGTTAACAGGCGCAAAAATAGCCCCGAAACAATTGCCGACAGTGTGTGTGTGAGTCTGTGTTTCCGAATGGGTTCTAGTTTGCTGTCCGGGACGTAGAAACTAGAGGATGGGAAATTTGAAAACAAGTAAATAACGAAAGTAAATTGGAAAGCAAATTACTAATAATGACTAGCTACAAGTAACTGGTCGACTGAGAATAGTAAAATTATAATTTAAAGAATAATTTAAAGGAACTAGTTAAAATACGGGATATTCCAGAGGTTCTCATAATTGTGGGACATTTTCTGGACTCTTTCTTACGAGAAATGAATTTTATGTGTTGGGAATTTGAACTTTAAACCATCCTTTTTGGACAAACCCAATAGGAATTCCTAATCAGCCTGTTCAAAAAGGGTGCCATAGAGTCCAATTCCTCTTTTGTAAAGTTAACTTCCCAGAAGAAAGAGTCAAATAAGGCATTGGTCTGATCTTGTTGCGCACAAAACTGCTGCTGACCAAATTCAAACCAATTCGATTTTTGTCTGGCAACATTTTCTTTTTACCTTGGCCATTGTAATCGGGTGTATGAAATGACATAGCAGCAGTGAGCGTTTTGTTGACATCCACTAAATTTGGAATTTAAGCATTTGTAATACATTTTTTGGAGTGTATAATATTTTTTCAACATTTTATTCAGCAAGTGAATGATACAAAATAAACTCTGACCTGTTCATTGCCCTACTTTTTGACGCTATACAATGTCAAATCGAAATATTGCCAGCAATATTCATAGACCACCTCAGCGATACGTTTCCGAGCAACAATGTTGCGCGCAACAAAATTGGACCAATGCCTTAGTTGAATCTTCAAGGGACCGTCAGTTTAGAGAGATATGCATGTTGAGATCACGTATCCAAGACAACCACGAGAAAACCGAGGTATTCTTGAACCAATATTTTTGAGAACTGTCTTTCAAAACTTATTTTTGGCCAAAAATTCCGCATGCTGAAAAACCCACGGATGTGACAGTTTGAAAAAATGGCTGTTGACAGTTTGTGCACGGGTTTGACAGCAGGCGGAATTGTGTCCGCGAAATTCCGGTGCGTGTATTTTCAGCCTTAGAGAATTAAGGCTATCAAATTGCATATGAAACTTAGAGAATATTCACCTCAGGCATAGGTCAGGAGACATTAACCTTGTAGAGACATTACATGTATGGAATATGCCGGGACCGTCAAAATGTTCACCTTAAATAATTCAACTTGAAGAGACTACAGCTTAGAGAGCTTTCACTGTAATTACAAGTTACATGTGATTCTGACAATAAATCCATTGTGTACAAGAATTTAGTAAAAAAAAACTATAGATCATTGATTGATTGAATCGAATTGAATTATTCAAAACTTGCAAGAACTTGGGCGGTCCCGTGGTACAGTTGTCAACTCGAACGACTCAATAACTTGTCCGTCATGAGTTCAAGCCTACAATGGACCGTTCCCCCATAGCAAGGATCGACTATCCGGGTTGCGTGGTAATGAATTAAGTCTCGAGGACAGGCTGGCATGTCCGCGTAGGACATAACGCCAAATAGAAGAAGAAAACTGGCAAGAGGTGCGAGAGCGAGCTGATATTGAGGTTTCGCTTTTACTTCTTCCCCATCTTCATCTCTCCCCCGCTACTAACTTTCCCACCACTATCCTTTAGCCGTTTACACTACACCAGCGCACCACCACCCGTGTCACCCGTGTTTCACGTTTGCGTGTTGTTGATGGACCAGTAATTTCTCATGTTATTTTTTTTCTTTCCCCTTTTTTTTTCTTTCCGTTCTCTTCTTTCTTTCTTCATTCTCCATCTCTCACAGGAATGCTCGCACTAAGATTAATACAAGTGGCAGACAGTTTAGATTCACCTAATTTTATCACAGGATCTCCAGCTAGTCCATACCCAACGCTAACAAACTCCAGCAACGATCCCAGTCAATGTAAATTGAAACCTTTGTTTTGTTTGTTTGTTTGTTTTTGTGTTACTGTTTTGTTTCTTTCTTTTTAGTGTTCTTTTTCTGTTCCGTTTCCGTTTCCTTCTCTTTTTATCCGTGTGTATTTGTGTGTATGTGTGTGTGTGTGTATTTATGCATTTTTGTTTCTATTTTCGAGTAGTTTATAACATTTTGTTATCTTTCTTGCCTGTAAAAGAAATGTCTTGCTTCTTTATTGTTTGTAGTGTGTATGTGTGAATGGTTGTGTACTGTTATTGTTTTTTTTTTTATTGTCTCCGTCTGTGTAAGTGTGAACCGTCCACTAATAGCGCACATTCTCTCCTTTCTCTCCCTTTCTCGTACCCGCAGGCTCTTTTCTAGTGTTTAAGAAAAACAACGACAACGTAAAACAGTCCCGCTCCGCCAACAGTGTCCGGGGGGTGCAGCGATCCTCCGACTGCAACGGTGACACGAACCTAAATCGAAAGGTAAGTGACAACACCCCAAAGAGTGTGATTCACACGAGTGAGAGTGCCCTTCAAAGTTATGAATGCACGCGGGCGAGGGTGGAAATTCCGACTAGCCCAAAGTCAAGAAGCATGCCTGCAGCACACTCAAGAAAAGTGGGTGACAAACAGAACTGCAGCACACTGGGCGCGAAGGAAACAGTGCTCTTTCCAACCTCTTTAGCTTTAGCATCGGCTGAGCATGTGCGCTGCGCCCACTCCAAACGCGGTCACGGTAGCGTGTGTAACCTCGATGAATGTGCTCTGACGCTTGCCATGTGTGACCCATCACGTCGGTGGACGCCGCGCACACTCACACCGGCCAACGGGCCACTGTTTGGTTGGTGTTTGTCCGTTCTTATCCTTATCTTATCTGCAATGGAGTGTTAAAACACTTTCTTCTCATCGTCATCATCATCATCATCATCATCCTGATCCGGAGCAGGGTTTGGGACGGTACGGGCATTGGGCAACCGATGCGACCCGGTCAAGTCCCAAGGTCCAGTCGCCGCCTTCGAGTGTCGTTTGCGAGTTGCAAAATAAGAAGCAAAAAAGACGCCTTTACCACAATCAAATCATCCCACCGTCATGCGTATCGGAAAGCCTCGATTTCCTGTCCCTCGCAGCAGGGGATGTCCCAACAGCGGGGAAAGCCAAACGCGGCGGGTGTACGGGGTTGCGCTCAAGAATGTGGCCTAACCCGGACTCATGCCTGTGCGAAACAAGAACCCTCCGAAACCGCTGCGCCCTCAGTGTGTCTGTTATCAAGAACATTTACTGCTTCTATTTTTGTTTTGTTTTTTGTCCATCAAAGCACTGGCCTTGGTGACAGCAAAGCGTGTGTGTGTGTGTGTGCGTCGGTGGCCGCGAGGCCGCGTTTCCACACACGAGCGCGTGAGGGGCACTTACGTAAACGAAAAATTACACTTTTGCCACACAACCCCCCGCACACACGGTTCGTAAACAGATGTGGCCTGTCCCCTGCCGAAGGGGTAGGAAAAACTGCCCGCCGCAAAGATTGAGCCGAAGGGAAACTGTAACCACGGACGGAACTGCACCGAAAGAGAGAGAGAAAGATAGGGGAAGAGATGGTATTGTATTGTTGATATTCAAATTATCATTATCGTACGGCTTTGGTCGTTGTCACTGTCATCATCATCGCGCCCTAGTGGCAGGCGAGAAGGGAGGCACTACGGCCGTTCGTAATTTCTGCGGAAAAGAGATGAAAGACACGGATGGTGGGGAAGTTTGAGCCGTGAAGTTGGTGGAGGCGGTGGTGGTGGTGGCGATCATATTATAGCTGGAGTGTGGCCCTTTGCGTCTCTCCCACTCGCCAACCTCATGCATGCGGCTTTTCAACTGATCTGTCCTAATCGTTTTGCTGACAGCTCGATCTCTCCCCTTCGCGGCGATCGCTGCCACACGATGGTGCCACCATTTTTCATTAGAAGGTTATGTTGCTGCTATGCTTTTACCTGTACAACCTACCAACCCCCCCCCCTCCGCTCTTCCCATCCGATCTAGAGCAAATAAAACGTTTTTAGTGGACCCGTACTAATTCGCTGTACAAATTCGTGTTAGCACAGTCCACGGGGCAGTGAGATTGATCGAACAAAAAACCTCACAATACGATTTCACTTTACGCCGCTCGATGGGTGCTCGGTCCTCAGGGGCCGTTCCACGCGGAAAATGGAGGCAGGGAGTCGGCCCCGGGCGTATGATTGTCGCATTACATCAGACATGCAAAAAAGCACGGACGATAACGCAACAATGTGAGCCAGCGCAGCAGCCGCGCAGCCGTTGTCGCGCGCGGCGCAATACCGGCGTGGCAACGCGATCACAGCAAGGCGCTACCTGCTGCTTAACGAGCTTCACTATTAATATCACAATGTGGGAGGGGGCAATGGAGGCAGTGGAGCGAAAGATAGGGCCCGCACGGGCCCCAGGATGGAATATCTATCCTTGGACTGTTTTGGGCTGTGATCTGGTTTTGTCCGGCACCCATCATCGCCTCCCTCATCTGTCCCTTTTGCTTATCTACAATGTGCCACACGGTGGCCACACGCCACCCCAACAGGCTGCTCTAATCGAGTGTCAGGGTTTTCCGGTGTTTAGCGGGTGCCGCACGCTTGTGCGCCCCTTGGTAATTGTGTCCATTTTTCGATGGTTCTAGGACGTCGGGGCATCGAAGAGCACAACAGGCTCTTGGTGATCGAGTGACAGTGGATCAACGTAGCTATGGCATTGACCGAGGCCGTTGGTGAGATATGAGTTGTTAAGTCTGTAGCATTTAAGAATAATTTAATAATTTGCGCACATGTAGCAAGGATGCAAATGAGACACGCGCAGCAAACCCTTTGGATAAATTATTTCTGCTGCTGCTCTACCTTTCGGAGTGTGATTACCCTATTTCCATTGTTTGTGTAGGAAAAAGGCTGGCGGTATTGTGCCGCTACAAGAAATCATCCAACGATGACAAGCCACATACACGTGGAGGCCAGTTGATAAGTCTTATCACTACTGTATACCGTCAATCGCCTACCTTGTCATGCAAAATTGGAAACAACGAGTCATCCTCTCTCTGACGAGATGCTGTTTTCGTGTGTATGTTTGAATCCTATCATCAACTCTCTAAAATATTTGCCATACATCTGGCTTTTAATAATCGAAATCCGAACAACTGAAATTTTGACTATGCTCTTGATTATTTACAAAGCTTGTGTACTTAACTGAGATGCTCGATATGAGTAAATGGAAATTTCATTTAGATTTGTGATCTCGCAAATCCCAAATTGTCATCTGAGATATCAGTAAACTGAGCAAAAGCCCGCGTACTTTCGAGCAGCAGCTGAACACATGAGTCATTTTTATTTGTGAATGTCTCCAACAAATCCTTCAATAGTGAACGAACTGCAAAACAACACCCTACCGATCACGATCAATACAACCTAACCTATCCCTTTTTACGCTCAATGAAGTCGTCTGACCGATCCTATCGCCTACGAGCAGCTCCTAGCTTAAAGTTCACTTCGCACGATGGGGACGGGTGATGTGCCGTGGAGTTAAGAACGTTCTTACCCTCTGGCAAACCCTTTGACCCGCGGCAGCCCCGCAGATAGATGTCGCGGTGCCCTCCGATAGCTTACAAGTGTGCGCTCTGCTGCTCATTCATTCACCTGCTTTGATTTGTTTCCATGCCACTCCGATGCCCACCGGAGCTTGCACCGCAGGCGGGCGCGTGCGCGCTCGCAACCGCTCACACTGTGCGAACCTTGACATGAATAATTAAAACATCAACATCGGCCGACGACGTAAAGCGAAAGTCACCGGTATGACCTACCCCGCCGGTGATGGTGGTTGGTGGTTGGTGTTGGTAGCGACCCACGAAGAAGGAGCCCAAGAATACACGCTTCGGCAGAGAGAATGGTGCCGTCTGGTCACCGGGCGTCTAGTGTCCCTCTCCCGGTCGGACCTAGATAGATCGCTTGCAGCAGAGGCACCAGCAGCAGCACAAGCAATTGCTGGGAATTCTTCTGAAGCAGCGCACGCGGTTGCTACATTCGATTTCTATTGAAGCAGGCTGCACGCACGCCCGCACGCACCACCCAATTGCATGCATCGATAAAGTTCAAGGCTATCGACTAATCAGAGGGTCTCATTTCCCCTCTCCCTCTCTCTCTCTCTCTCTCTCTCTTTCTCTCTTGCTCGTTTGCACCCTGGAGATGCTGGAAGAAGAATGGTACGCTCGTACGGGGTCATTCAAGATTGTCAGAAGTTTCGGCATAGGGCTTCCTGAGAGGGGGTGAAGGCGTACACGGGTCGTGTATTCTCACGCCCTGGCCGACCTCCTCCTTCTCTCTTTGGCCCTTTCGCAGGCAGTTGGAGGTGTCGCAGTGTCTAAGCTACCTCGTTCTATATTTCTTCGGTTACTTGTCACACGCGCATACACCTGATACCCTTCCACCCTGGGGTGGCCTTTTAACCTCTGACGTTTTCGATTAGACCGGTGACGGAGCGCGCGACAGAGGGCATTAATTAGCAATTAACCAGCACCACTGTCACACACTGGCTTGCCAGCCGGCAGCCTGCTTCCGATCGATCAAACGATTTACTTCCACTCGCCGGGAGTGTAAATGACTGCCATGCGTGCGCACACACACATACACACACATACAAGTGCATACGGTAACATACCATCCATGCAGAGAGGTCGCTAGTGGAACGAGTGGCCACCATCTTGGTAGTCACAACGCGCGAGTAGATCTATCCGATCGATCTCGTCAAGAACACGTACCAGGCGTCTGGGGGGACAAGGATGGCCATGCCGACCATGCCAATATGTGTGTGTGTACGTGTGTAGTAGTAGCTGCAGCAGTAGTGCTTTTTTGTTGCTGTTGGGCTTCACTACCTTTTGCCGCCCCCGGGCACGGTGACGGTGTCGACAACGACGACGAGGACTCTCCTCCGGTACTAACCGAAACTGGTTATTTGAACTTGCCGATCGGCGGCATCGGCCGTTGGTGCTCGCGCGCGCGCGCAGCTCAATACACTATCAAAGAGCGCATAAAAACCACGCAACCCGCGTATGCATCGATGCCGCGCCAAGGTGAATGAAATAGTGCGAGAAACAGCAACGAAAACGAACAAAACAAAAAAAAATCGCATGTCGCACAAGTCGCGCTGGAGATAAATGACCAGTCAGCGACAGTACTAGGAGGAGTGCGCAATAGGGGTGGTGCGTTGCGGTTGCGCTTTTGCGCCAAAAGTGGCACGAGGAGAAGGAACGCTTGCTGGTGGCTGGTGGTGGTCCTCTTTGCTTGGCTCCACCACACCACCTCCTTAGGGTTGGCTAGGGCTGCTGGTCGGAGTTTCTGTACAACCAACCAAAAGGACACACATACACAGATCCGGTGGTTTGGGCTGGTGTGCGTCGGTACCGATAGTAATAAATGGGATGTGGATGGGCTGCTAGATTATGCCGTGGGCAAGCCGGGCCGCCGTTGGCATCAATCAGCATTATCAGAGGGTTGGGAGGGCGTTTTTTTTCGAACGTGCGGGCTCGTTGACAAAGTCGATTAGAAATGGGAGAAGCGGCTGGAAAAACGTGATCGACGTCGTGGAACGGTTGATACCATCATCATCACAGCACACGATTATCAAAACCACAGAATGGCATACTTTTGTGGGTCGTTTCGGTTGTGGATCGTTAATCAAGTTCAATCATTTCTTACATTTCTAACAAAAAAAATATCCCCCAAAATACCACTTTTCGCTGACGGTTCTCCACTTCTTCTCACTCACAGCAACAGCGCGATGATCGGCGAAGGGCGAACCACAACGAGATCGAGAGACGGCGGAGGGACAAAATCAACAACTGGATCCACGAGCTGAACAAAATCATCCCCGCCGAGCACATGAACAGCCCGTCGTCCGAGACGCAGAACAAGCAGAACAATGGCGGCCAGGGCGAGAACCTGTCGAAGGGCGGCATCCTGGCGAAAGCGTGCGAGTACATTACGCGGTTGAAAGACACCAGCGACAAGCTGACCGAGTGCCTTGCAGAAAAGGACCAGATACTGCTGGAGAACCTGCAGCTAAAGGAAAGCATCAACCAGCTGCTGGCGGAGAACAAGCGGCTCCAGACGCAGCTCCAGTTTGCGCTCGAAACGAACGTGAAGCTCGAGTCGTAGCTACTAGTGGTCGGTACTACTACTTTTACTAGGGAGCATCAGCAGCAGCAGCAGCAGCAGCAGCAGCAGCAGAATTCGGTCGAACCGATACAGCCGCTGGCGGAACTGCTGCTACAACAACATCAGCCTCATCATCTTCAACCAGATCATCATCATCTTCATCAGCAGCAGCAGCGTCATCATCTCCATCATACAAGCAGCCAGCAGAAAAGCGCACCCCAACAGTCTGTTAGAACGTATTGAAAAACGTATCAAAAGTGCATGGACCGGCAGAGGCATGAGCGAACCGAAATCTATCACTTGTAAGTACTATGAGCCTGCCAGGAAGAAAGCATGAAAAAACATGCACACACGACAAATATCGTTAAATGAATCAATTTGATCGCTAAAGTGGTAATTACGCGGGATCGATCGTTTGGTCACAGAATATGTAATACGAAACACGTGTAAAGCATGTCGCGCATGGTGCAGGTTCCGAGGGAGTTGGACAGCAGAACAAACGCGTAAAGTTAGATGATCGAGCATGTGCGTGTGTCGTTGTATGTGTGCACAATTGTGCTAGAGGCCCGTATTACTGAGTTTTTAGTGTCATCAGAGCGTGACACAGTGGCAATAACGCTAGGCAATATCGTGCGATACTGTTGTGCCGTAGGGCAGGTCCCTACAGTGGTGGCTGTGGAAAATTTGTAACACAGAAAATGGTGTAGTAACGATCAAATAAGATAAGGGCAGGGGTAAGGGGGAAAGGGCCAGAAGAGCCAACCCGTATGCAATATCATTATTATCCGTTCCGTGCATGGTGTTGTGTATGTATGTTTTTTTGAATCTTCGGTTCGGAGTTTAATGTCGCTTTTACTTCCCACGGCCGTCTACTGAGTCGTACTCGACCCCGTAGGATGTAGGATCATATCTAAGTCAGCTAGCTCTAGTAAAACAATAGACGGCGACACTGTCACCCGATCGGGATCGTTTTGTTTGCTAAGCAGCAGATCGCGAAGCGCAGAATATTGAGACGATAGGAAGTTATTCGGTGTACCGTTTTTTTTTTTTTGGGAGGTTAAGCATGGGATACATCAATCCCAGTAGGCGAATATCATTTTTGCTGTTAATGTTCCTCGATATCGCCTGTAGTTGTTACCAGTTGTGCTCGGGCTCGCTGCGGGTCTGTTAGGAAAAACTAAGCCCTTATAATGCACCACCATCGCACCATCGCCCAATAATCAATCGAAACTCGCACACAGCACCACCATGTTGAAGTCTGGCTGTGATGATGCGGCGAAGCATTGAACACATGTTTGCTTTAAAAAAAGGCCACTCTTCCGGTGATACGATCTTGCCGTTCCGAAGCTTGCGGCTTACTTTTTTCCATCTTCTAGACCATCATCTCCGTCGCAGTCGTGGTCGACATGACACGCACCCGGAGTAGTGTCCGATTGCTGATAGGTAAACGAGAGAAGGAGTTCGTTTCAATTGCCGAACATGGCAGAGGCAGCATGACGATGGGGCATATGAATCAGCCGAAATGAAGCCATTGTTACGAAGGCTAATCTAATTCTCGGGCGACGCCGGATGACTTGGGCCCCACAAGACTGTTGTCGTTGTTGCAAGACTCAGTTTTTGACTGAGTCTGCGCCCACTCCACTTGCGCCCGACTGCTGATCAGTCCATTGGCCACCCATAGCACAGCACGACAAGAACACGAGATGATGACGATGATGATGATGATGGGAAGAGAGATGGCTTATATCAACTTTATCAAACCGATCAATTAGATCCTGAGTTATACAGCGCTAGTTAAGCCCATCTAGCATCACGCCCATGGCAAGGGCGACGGGGAAGAAGCAGAAGCAGGAGGATAGTCCGGTATTTAAGCTTCCCCAATACGCTACTCAATCGATTGGTACGGCCCCCGTTTGATTTATTTGTTTATGGGGACCCACCCCGCCATGCCGTGGGACACGCCCGTACGGACCTGTTTGGAGAGTCTCCCGATCAATTATTCGGCGACCGAGCGGAGGGACCGCCTTGGGGCCACCATGACGCCGGTTAGTGTGCTAGCAGACACGGCATACGGCGGGTGCGTGTGAGATAATGTTCATTCATATGACTGCGGTGTGACGTAGGTGGCCCCTCGAAAAGATAGCCAGCCGGAAAGGCTTGGATGGCGGATGGGGTGAAGTTGCTTTGTCCGATCTATATTCCTCCCCTGTTCTTCGCTGTTTTTTCTTCTTCTTTTGCTTTGCTGCCAGCGCGTCCCATAATCTTGACGTTGACAATTATGGCGCCAGCGCACATTTCGGACGCTTATCACTCATTATTTTTGCTTTCCAGTCTCGCCCCTACTTCCCCTACTCCCATTCATCTCATGGTGGAACGGGGACTAACGCAAGGGAGCTCTCCCCGGGGTTTTCGCCTATCGTTGGCCGTCGTGCTCTTGCTCTTGATGTCACAGAAAGGGTTGACAAATTTGCCATGCATGGATTACACGGTGCCCCTGCGCGCACCAGCAGCAAGCGACTGGCTATCGCTCACCGTCTGAGCATGTGTGTGTGTGTTATCTTGCCTGGAGGAAGGAAGGAAAAGAATTCCATCGCCCATTATCTCGAACGCGGGTGTCTCTCGACCGTCCTATCCTCTCCGGTGTTGCCGAAGCAGTTTAAAGTCTCCGGCTGTGATGTGGAATGCGTCGCTGGAAGGTGACACGACACGATCAAAGCGCGGTTGATGTAATGAGACGCGTGTAACAGCAGTAACAGTTACGGAAGGCTCACCCGTACGAGCGCTACGTAATGGTGGCGGCAGCGGCGGCATTTGCATTCGGAAAAGATCATAATGTCGCTCATCCCGGTTCTCCGGGAGGTGCGAGCAGGAATATCCGGAGGGTCATTATTTAGATGTGATAAGGGGGGGGGGGGAGGAAGACCGTCAGCATTGGGCGTTACATCGGAGAATCGAAATGTCAGTCGGGAATGCTTGTGTGCGCGATCAGTTTGCCCTTTAGCTAATTGCGCGCTTCGATTCAAGGAATCCAGCCTTCCAGTCCACAGCCCATCTTGCTCGGGCCCATCCATTCCGAATCGAATCTACTCAAGCAACGTGATCGATGTGGCAGGTTCGCGCGCCCTTCACGATGACGGTGCGGTTGGATGTGTTGTAGCTGTTGCTGCTTTTTTGCACACTTTTGATCGGTATCGTTCAAGGGCTACCTTCGGGGGATTGACTGTCGGAATACAAACAGCTACGACACACACATGTAACCAACAAATCACCAAAGAAAACCGAAACAACACTCTGAAGAGCCTACGCGGGGCCCCATCGACGACGTCACCGATTTATCGATATCATGTTCACTAATTGTTATTTCTTGTTAAATACGTGTTTCATGAGCATGACATTATTATCTCCCCCAACTTCTTCCTTTACCCTGCTCCCCCCAACGGTATGGTGGGTCAAAATGAGGATAATTTGATGACGATTTGGTTTGTTTTTTTGTTGTGGTTGTGTTTCAGTGGAAAACAAACCACACGCGACCCACGCGAGCCCGAGGGCACGTTCCGGCGGTTGACGGTGTTGCTGTTGATGTTACTGTTCTTGTTTTTGATGTTTGTAAGCGTTGTTTGCGAGGTGGATGATGGCAACGACAGCGGCCGGAACCATATTTTGAACCAATCTTCTCCCCCGCCCCAGTAGTGTGGTCCCACCCGCGAGCGCGCGCAGGCCCCAAGGAAGATTGGTTTGTGGAAATGACAATAATCGAACTCCAAATTGCACCGACGATCGGTTGCACGATGCTCCTCCGGTTCCGGCCCGTTGTAGATGACGAGGTGAAGGGGGTTGTGACGATGTTACTACATCTTAGTGCATCGGGCATCGAAAGGGGACATGATGCAGCTAACATCCTGACGTCAGCGAATACGCCATCAAAACAGGGATAAAGACGTCATCGATGACGGAGATTCGCGGAGGAGTAGACAGTTTTGTGTTGTGTTGATCGGAGTAATTAACCCTGCCAGACGTAGTTTTGTTTGTTCCATGTAGTTAGTGTGTTAGTTCTACCACTCCAAAATCTCGACCAAAACAGGTCCCGCGTGTGATGATCACAACGGAGGGGAACCAAGCCAACAGTTTTAACACAGCCGTTTGCACATAGTTGATGCTTGGTGGAGTTGCGTTTACAAAACAAAAACAGGTTCCCATTTTTCAAAGCCATATGACGCTGTCTTTATCGATCATCTGTGAGTTGGAGATCTATGAGATCATTATAAAGCGCCGAAGAAGCTATCACCCAGATCTGTTCCACTGTTCAATTAGCATCTTTTGATCGGAGGAAAGCATGATGCTCTTGGTCGCCTGACAGCGTGAAGATCAGAGCTTCTCGAGGTGATTCTAACGCATAAGTAAACAGTGGCACCCATTCGCACATTAGCCATTCAACTTTTTCAACTATATGTTTTTTTTTTGGTGCGCAAACAAAATCCCTGTTCTAAAAAGACTAGACCGTTTTTTGTAGATCTTAGCAAGTTGCTTAGTCTCAGCCCAACACCCAAGTGAACACTGAGTTCCATTCGACACGAAAAGATGCGATTGATCAGAGGCATCGAGTCGTAAGTCTACGAGCTACGAGACAGATTGATTAATAGACAAGTACTTATTAAAATGCCAGAGCGGCCAGAATGTGCTGCAAACGTTTAATTGGACCAATCGGAGAGGGCCGGTTGAAAAGCAAAAAAGTGATGTGTGCTTTACGGGTTCTAGCAGTACGACCACCCTCGGCCACATTATCTCACACTGTGTGTCACATTGTGTTTGGCCTGGGTGTGTGTATGTGTGTGTGTATGTGGAGTATGTATGCGGATTTGTTGTACGAAGCATTAGAACGTGATAAATGGGATGCGCCGTGGGTTGTGGAGTTTAAACACACAGCTTGAGAGATCAGCCGTAACGGCTGATGGCGCCCTAGATTTGCTCACAAAACAATTGAGCCCACACAGTGGTGGACGGATGGCTTAAACATTGGAGCTCCCTGTATACAGACGGCCAAACATACACGGTGGCGTTGGTGAAAGATTTATAATCGTTAAAAGGCACTAGTGGAAGACAGCCATAGGCCAAAGCCTGGGGTACTATCTTGTCCGTTCTAAGTCAACCAGGTATCAGAGCATCAGCAGCAGAGCGTATGTGCAAAGTTGAGTGTGCAAATCATGTGTCACTAGAGGATTAGCTGGTGTGTGAGATTGGAACCGAGTTGTGGCGAGGATTTATAGTACGCCAGATTAGAGAATATGCCCCTGTTGGGTCCTGGTGCTGGTGATGAGTTTCGTCGCTGTTCGCTTTCTGCTCGGTAACTTACCAAGCGCTAGCCTGATAGTGGGCATGGACGAGCGCAGTATCAGTATTTCCATTGGTAGTATCCAATTCTACTTAGCATGATGTATTAGTTTTTTTTCATTTTTTGGATGGGTAGACCAATCTGTTATCTAATTAAATAAGACGTAAATTCACGTGCGCACACACACACACACTTCCGACCGTTTAAAAAAACAACATTTAAGGTCACCAAGCAACGGGAAAATGGGAGAATGGAGTTACGTTGCCATATTAAAGAATTTTAGTTGGTTTTGGTTGGCTGCCTGTTGCCTGTAGAAGTCGCCACTATGGTTTACTGCAGCTGCTGCTTACACCCTATTTGAACAAATCAAGGGCGTGAGACAAACATGCGTGCAATGGTTTTTACATTCTTAGTTGCTAATTAAACTTTGGTGTAAGAAGTGGAAGAAGTCGAAGAAGCTGTTATTTGTTGCTTTGTTTAGATGTGTAAGTAAGCGTTAACTTTGCTGCATACGTTTTGCTAGTGATACACAAGCCCCGTCACGCTTTTCTTAGCGCAAGCCGTTGGGAGATGCGTGCGAGAACACGCAGCACATTATAGGTAAGAAGAATGGTTACACTTAGTGCGAAAAACCGAACCAGTACACCAGAGTTAGCGGTGACCCAATTGAACTGAGAAAAGAGCGAGGGGTAGAGAAAGAGAGAGAGAGAGAGAGAGAAAGGGTGCAGTTACAGCATTACTGAATTGTAGTAGTATTTTGCGCTGCGACACGTTTTGGTTCTATTTCTGTTTCCGTTTTCTGTTATCATTGTTACGTAAAGCATTGTTAGGACCCAACGGCACAGTGGACAGTGTGGGTCGGCCCATTTACTAAGGTTTAAAATATTAACAAATGCAATAATAGTGTTACGTCGTGTACGGAAGTGGCCGAGGAAGCGGCTGATGCGTGATGGAATCGTAAAGTATTCACTGTACAAAATGTAGTACAGCAAAAGCAGGAGGTTGCATTATTTACGCGGTAGCAGTGGGGTATCAAAACAGTAGCGAGTAGTTGAAGAATGCCGCCTTAAGTGCAACTGAGAGTAGGAAAAGGCCAACAACGATATCGACCATCATATGGTGTTAGGAAATAACGGCTAAGTGAAGAGAGCGAGAGACAGAGAGGGTTAGAGAGAGGAAGAGAGAGAGACGCTCAAAAGAATAAATTGAAGAAAAAAAGCAAATAAAGAGAATAAGTTGAAGAAGCAAGATAACGAAATCTAATACAATAATTAAATTATAATTAAATAATTAAACAAAAAAAAACAAAATACAAGTGTTACTAAATTATTGCTATTACAATAATATTACTTAAAAGAGAAGAAAGCGAGAAAACAACACGAAACAAATCAAACATGAATGAACCATTGTATTATCTACTAAAAACTAAAAAGGAAAACCAACCAACAAAACAAGGAATCGCGATAAACATACGTTCGGCTACAGTTTACAACTAAAAATGAAAAAAACAAAACAAGTAAAATAAAGTAAAGTTAGCAAAACGACAGGACAAGAATATACATATATACATATAGAGAGAGATATAGAGTATATATATGCAGAAAAAAGACAGATAAAAAACATATAGTATATTATATTATTACTATTATTATTGACACAGGTCGCCCGAGTGTTGTGAAGTATATAGTAGAAGCAAAACAAAAAAAAAACAAGCAAAACAAGACACGGCGGGATGCGCGCTAAGAGAGAAAGAGAACCGAGAGAATCGAATCGAAGCCTACGATATATATTATATATATATATACATATACCATATACAAAAAAAAACTTTCATCACTTTTGCTGTATATTCATCGATGTAGTTCTATTCATTCATTTTGTTGTGAGAAAACGTAACAAACAGACTAAACAACCAGCGAATAAAATAAAACGGAACGAAACGGGAAACCCAGAGCCGGTGTAAAGTCGAGAGGGAACGTAGCGCACGTCGTTGATGCAGCACCTTTTTCCACAGCAAACAGAGCAAGATGGTAGAGTAAATCGAAGCGATTTCAATGCAAATTATCACCACCCAGCAGAGATGAAAAATTACAAAACAAATATCCAAACGATCCACAAATAGACTAAAAATATATTAAAAAAAACACCGACATATTAGGCAGAGCAGAGGAACGATGAGATGCCATCGCAGACGATATTGTTTTTGTTTTGTTTGGCTCCCCTTTAACAAGGTGGTGTACGTGCGTATCCAGTGCGTTTGTTATCGATTGCAGGTGACGACTGCAGGTGCGAATTAAACACATTAAACCTAACCCCGAAACGGAAGTTTACAGCAAAAGCAATGTTACAAACCTACTTCCCCACACTCGCACAATGTGTTATGTATAAAAAAAGGTGAAGCGCGAGCGAATGCGTGTGTGGGGCGCGAAAAAACGCAAAAAGACATATAAAATCATTCAAAAATAAAACAAAACGTATTTACCGAAATCAAAGTTTCAAATTATTCCTAAAACAATACACTAATGAACTACGCAGATATTGTTAAATTAATGATAATTACATAAACCTACCACACAAATTGGGGGATGGATAAAACCGATCGGGGACTGTTTGTTTGTTGTTCGTCTGGTGGGAGGAGTGGTAGCAAATAAGCAATTGTGAAAAAAGAAAGGTGAAAAACAGTGACAAAAATACACACACACACATACAGAGCCCCCGAAAGTGGAAAGCCATAGAACAAATCAAAGCAAGGAAGACAGAACAGGCGACATGAAACGAAAACAGTAAAACAGAAAAAAGACATGAAACATTAAAACAACTAAACAAGCTGAAACAAACTGACTTTTAAATTGTTAAATCCACCTTCACAACAAGTAACCGAAAGAATTGGATTGTTGGACGGAAACAGCACGTTGCCATTGGCGAAGCAGCAAAGCAAAGGTAGGTGCAAGTGTACCTAGTAGTGCTGGTGCCCCGGAAACCGGACGACGATGCAAAAAGTAGGCCGTTGGAAACGGTGCAGCAGCCGGGTGGCATCTAATGTCCGATGCAATGTGAAACAATAAAGCACACACGCACACAGGGTTGTCAAAGTAGTCAAACACAAACGCATACAGAGCAACAACTAGCGACAGAAAGGGGGACGGAAAATTGGTGCTGCCGAAAAGCGAACGAAAGAAACGATGAAAAACGTTGTGTAGTGAGAGTGTGTGAGAGAGAGAGAGAGAGAGAGAGAGAGAGAGAGAGAGAGAGAGATAGAGAGAGAAACTATTGAAAATGGAGGAGAAAAAAATCGAAACATTAAACAAATAACAAAACAATTGCTGAAAACAACATTCTTCCCCGTTTTGGTGTCGGTTGTTTTGATGTGTTTGCCCACTGGATGATCGCCTGGGAGGTCGTGACAGTACAATCCGAATCTTGTTCTGCGCACGTTCGTTTTTTTTTCCTTTTCATATTTGCTTATTTACCAATCTATTGTGTTCGATTTCGAGCAATGCCTAACTCCTTCGAGCTCATGTTCTGTTGCCAGGGGTGTGGAGGTTCCGGTCTTCTTCGTCTGTTATTCATTTTAAACCCCCAAAAAAAAAAAAAACTGCGAAATGGTGTATCCATTACGTTGCGTCCCTGTGCAAAGCATTCGCGACGCGTGCTGAAAGGTGGAGGTGGAGTAAATCACCATTTTTCTACAACCCTCCTGCTGATGGCGGTAAGTAAAGTAGGTAAGTAGCAGCGTTCCAGACAAATAATGGAAAGTTGACAATCGAATTCTTCACACATACACGCACACAAGTACACACAGTACAACAGTGCAAAGTGGTCCGGTAGTGAGTTTGTGTGGAAGCTGCTGCCATTGCTGGTCGTGAGTAAACTTCTTAGAAATCTCTCTAATTCAATGCCTGATCGCCCGGGCGCTGTGTAGCAATCGGATGGCGCCCCACAGAATTACGGTATGGGGGGGGGGGGGCGAGTCTGGTGCAAAACGTCAATACACGACTTCGCGCAATCCGCGCTAATTGGTGGGCCAAATATTGGGCAGATAATTTGAATGGGTGCGAGATAGAGCCAGTGTGTGTGAGGGAGAGCAGGAATGCTGGGTCGGCCGGAGAGTGGTAGCCGGAAAGGCAGCAGTGACATATTGGGACACACAGATATGGCCACTCCGTGCGCGTGATTAAAGATGATAGACGCGGCAGGACGCGTGAACAGCGCGACGTTCCTAAACTCAACACTTATCGGCCAAAGCGAACGTCCTTGGCGAATGTAGCGAACAAGTAGGGGTGTTCGGGTGTGTGTGAGAGGAGGAGAGAGAGAGAGAGATAGAGAGAGGGAGAGAGAGAGAGAGAGAGAGAGAGAGAGAGAAAGGAGCAAGATTTTCTTTGCAATGGAAGGTCGAAATTCATGGCTTACTTTCTGACAGTTGATTTAGGATGATGAATTATCTCGTTTGCTTTATCATATTTGCTTATTAATTTGTTTAAGTAAAGAAGGTGCCATACAATAGTTGTGCAAACAAGTGGTTCGCTTTCGCACCGGGAGCAGCATTCCCAAACTCCTCCCAAAAGCAGGAACGCTCAGCTGTGACGTTTGCTGCAAAACCGTTAATGCCCCCGCCGCTTGGGATGTTCGTTAGTCCGAGTGGATTAGCTTAGTTTAGTTTGCCGTGTCCGTCCGCCCTGGGGACCACCCACCAGAAGCACATGAAAGGGTGGATCCGAAAAAAAACCCCTGAAAGGTAGTTCACATTTCTCCTTTTTTCGGCCGGAACTGATAATGCCGACGCCAGTGGCGGTAGAGTTAAAAATAATTGATACACACCTTGGATCGGGTATTATAAGCTTTTGGCTGATCCGCTGTCCCCCGGTCCCGTCCCAAGTCGCAAGGGGTTGAGTCGTCTATCTGTTTCCTGCGCAATCGCCCCTCCGTCCTTCTTTGGGTCTGCGCGTTCTAAACGCGCGTTCGCGCAACGCTTCCGAGTTATCAGACAGTTTATAATTAATATTTGCCCAGATAACACACCAGTGCAGTTGTTGAGGGAAGCGTCACGGAAACCGACAAAAAAAAATGGGTTTACCAGGCACCGACCGATGACAGGTGGAATCCGAAAAATCCGTAATCCTTACGTCTTGCGCACGGAAGACACCGACCGCGGTGATGTTACGCGATATCCATGTGCGCTGCTACTACGTATCGGCGCGTACATGTGTAATCCCTGGGCTGGCGCACAGGGGATGGCCCAAACTCGGATAGTACACACATGTGGCAGCGCCATCGAATGCAAATGGAAATGTTCCGCCGAAGCTAGCGTAAGTACCGGCTAATGCCGCAGCTCTCTAGCCCTGCCGCCCCACCACCCGGGACCAAGTGCAACGCCCCAAGCAAGGGGCAAGGGGGGGGGGTCTTTCGTGCGCTTTCCGTGAGCGCAGGCGACCTGCGCCGACGATTCGCGGAGACTTAAGTTTGCTTATTTTAATGTGTCACTAAAATGCTGAACGTGCATGGAATACGCGATGAGCGCGCGCTGACGTGCTGTGTCATTGTGCGGATTCGTTGCGGATTCGAGGGTGAAATTCGAGGTTTGCTTTTCGTCGCGTAATGTACGAGATATTAAAATTACGAACATCAGAGGCAACACACAACACACAATCAACTTCAACCTCGTTGACACATGCGCACATACACACGAACACACTGATGAACATCATGTGCCTTTAATAATATTAATGAGAAATAATGGCGTCGCTCTTGTTGGCTTCTAGTACAGGGCGCACAAGCGGCTCCTTTTTGTTGTTTCTGCAACCTTCGACAGGACAGTTATGGCAACACACTTTGGCCTATTGTTGTTTGATCGTTGCTCGATACGCTAGGCTTGATATTCGTTGATAAGCCCAGAAAAGCAGGTGGTACGATTTCGGTAAACATAGTGTCATCGAAGGGACCCCTTACTACCAACCAAAAGCTTTCCAGTTATAACGTGTCTTTGTTACTGTGTGACCCTGATTAACCAAGGGTTTAAACACGGCCAAAACCGGACCCGACCATCGATGATGATATTTCCTGATCTTTTTTAGGACAACAATCATATTGCGCAGTAAAAACCGGACGCATTGGAGAGGAATGGTTCCCAGAGTGGAATCGAACTACGGTCATAGCTTGCAGTACCCGACGCATGTATCGTTTGGATCGTTGGGCCGCCCAAGATACACGGTGTGAAAACTCAACCACTACAAACCAACCTGGGAGTGAACTGCTTTGCTTCTGCACCCATTCAACCCATCTACTGGAGGCACGGCACACTGAGGATCATAAACAAATTGAGCTACTTTATCGATCCTGTACAGTGTAGCAGCTTGTAAGCTTCTGCTGTAAAACCACAACGGGGTGTAATGTTTTCGGGTGCAATATAAATTGATTGAACGACGATGCTTCAACCTCCAACCAACTATCGTTGCGACGAAAGCTGGATCGTAACATTGCAGCCAGAGAGCATTTCGAATCATTTGTTGCTGCCGTGGCCATAAACATTACCCGACGACGGGGACACAATGGTAAGAGATAACAGATTAATGCGATAAATTTAAAGGGTTCGCTATAAACCGGTGGGAGATTCATTGCTTTTGGTTTTTTTCTCTTTCTCTCTCTCTTTACGACACAATCTATTGGGCGTCTGCCATACACACCATACATATACGTATTCCGCGGTACCGATAATTTGTTACCAAAGACGATAAGTGTGAATTGGGTGCCTGCCCAGTTGATTAGGGCTATCTGTGCTCCATCCACATCCCCTTGGCCCGAAGTGGACACAGATCACGCGTACTGGAAGCCATCGGTATCGTGCTCGAGTCTGAAAAAGGGTGTTATTGTTCTACGAACGCGATCTGCACGCGAATGATAGAGTCCCCCGTTCTGTATGTGTGTATGTTTCTGTGTGGCTATAATAAGCAAGAAACGTGCACTCACTCTGCGCCGCCTTGATGAAGACGTTATCAGTGCCTTTCGCCATCGTCACACGACAAGAGCTGACGCACTGACATAACTGACCAGGTAGCAGAGCACCGGGTCGCCGGTTGGCTCTTCGCCTCAAGCGTCCACACCTGCGCCGTTTGCCCGATATGGTTGGTCCTATGGTCCTATCGCTCGAATAGATTGTATTGTTCAAAGAAACTTATCAATTGCTACTATTGCCACAGAGTGTAGTAGGGTGCTGGGGGGCGGGAGCTGGGTGCATCCTATTTTCTATCCCACTGATGGACGACGTGTCGTAAATTCTATGCGCCTTCCCAACCCTCGGGGGCGCCCATCCGGCAGATGAGGTGATGGTGCAACCGAACCACATAAACAAGGGGAAGTAGAGCGCTAGTATTAGATGATTCTTAGCGCCTCGAAAACATTGTCTCATCTGCGAAGCCATCGTTTGTACAAACAGTACACCTTGGCGATAGGGCACAATTGAACAATCCCGGTGCCGGTCGCGGTGCCGAAGGCTCGTAAACTCTGATTAGCTCTGAGCGTGCCACGAGTGGAATGTATTATTAACTAAAAATATGGAAAATTGCTATCCGCGGATTCCACACGTAACCACATCCATCCCCCGCCCAGGTACCGTGTCGTGGCTCATTTGTACCTTGTTCAATGGTGTTTTGTTTTCTTTCTATTTGTGTGTGTGTGTGTGTGTGTGTGTGTGTGTGTGTGTGTGTGTGTGTGTGTGTGTGTGTGTGTGTGTGTGTGTGTGTGTGTGTGTGTGTGTGTGCCGCGTTGGCTTCTGTTCCCTTGCGCGCGGTGGTAGTATTGTTGCTGCTGCTGTTGCTGTTGCTGCTGGGGCCAGCAGCAAAGATAAGGGAGTCAATCAGTCAAGTGGCAAGTAATCCACTCGACACACAATTGACAAGCGTTTGCGCCGATTGATTTAGTAATGCAATTATTGGGCCCTAGTGCCGTTCGATTCGCCATATCACACGCTTCTTTATTGTTTCTGTGATAAAAACCCTTAGCCCCGATGGTCCGAAATATTGGATATGATGTACATGGTTTGATAGGCGAGTAACGTGCGTCGATAGGTTGTTCTTCCGGCGTTCCGACTGCTTGCGACGCAATGTTGTGAAAGATGTCGTGAAATAAAAGTCGATTATCAGTTCTTCCTACTACTACTGCTACTACTGATAGAGATAGCTTTCTGCGTAAGCTACTGATAAATGTATACCGCCCTAGCACAGCAGCTTGTTGTTATTATCGTTGCAGTAGAAAATTCAAATCCTAGCGCAACAGAACGACCATGCGTTCAACACATCGACCCGCGCCAAACGATACCTTAGAAACAGACGAAAAGTGTGTCCACCAGTAAAGTTCGATCTTTATCCCCGAGCTGTTATCGGCAACTGTTTCGTTATCCGATTTTATGGTTCTTTCCGGTAGATAAACTAGAGTTCTATTTTCGCACCGCTTTGTGTGAAGCATTTATGCGGAATTCCAGTTGTGGAAGATAAAAATATGGCAATGATAAATTTCTGTACACTGCTAACAAAGCTAGTGCTGATAGCAAGAGAGATGCAAATGACTTGTTGAAGCAAAAATCTATACAAATTTATAATTCCAAATAATAAAACCCCAGTAGCTAGATCTTGCACGAAAATTAATATATTGATTGTATTAATATCTTATGGATCCTTCCTTCCTTCTGTAGCAAAGACTGACTATCCCAGTACGCATAATACTAAATACTACTAAATAAGCCTTGAAGGCCTGTATAGGCCAGCATGACCGCGCAGGTCGTTGCACCAAATAGAAAAATAAGAACAATCTAGCAATATGATATAAAATTCCGATCAATCACTTACTATTGTATAATATGAGATGTTGAGAAACTTGCATTTTTAAACTGTCTCTGTGCTGTTTTTTTTACAGCATTTAAAAATCCACCTAACAACTATTGACTTTTTTTTATCAAAACAAATCGAATGCGGCTTCTAACACATAAACAACACGAGGCGCATTCATACAATCCGTACCATGTAGCACTCGTCAAAGCTCAGGAAAGGATTGAATAAACTATTCAAATTTCGATAAATGAATAATTATCCTGCATTTATCTATGTATTTATTTGTGAATGTTTCAAGTTTTTGAACAATTTCCATTTAACAACTGAATAAACACCAAAAATATGTACAACACTTATTCGCTACTTGGGCAAACGAGCGCACATGGACTGTCAACGCCACGAGCCGCTTCGCACCGGAGTCGGCTGTCAAACTGTGTCAGCATGTACCAACCTGGGCTCACATTCACTTCGGTCGCCATTGTACACGGTTTTTGTTTTCCCATTCCCGTTTGGGTCCGCAAAAACGCTGCCGAAAAGTGCTGAAACCATGAAACAGAAGCAATAGAAAAGTGAGTGATGGTTGCGTGCAGTGTAGTTGCGATAGAATAAAGTGCGTTACGCGCACCGGCACAGTGCAGCGAGCGTGTGATAAGCCGCATCCGAACTGCCCCCGGAGAAAGGTGCGAGAGGGAGAAAGAGAGGTGTGTTTCGTGGGCGCTGTACGAGGAGCAGCAGCAGCAGCAGCAACCAGGCAAGAAAAAGTAGAAGCAACAGCGGAAAGCGTACCGGAGGCAGAACAATCAACGAACAAACGGGCGAGAGATAAATCCGTGTGTGAGTGTGTGGTGGTGTGTGTGTGTGCTGTCCGTCCGTCCGTCCCCGCCCGCGGAAGCTGGGCAGTTTTCGCGGCACAGTTGGGTGTTGGCAGACAGGCAGCAGCAGCATCAGCAGAGAGCATCAAATCATAAGAGGGGGCGGATTAGCAGCGCAGGCGAAGCCGATCACTGTGCCATCGAAGAGCTGTTTTCCACACGCTCTTACCCGAAGACGGCAAGCAATGTGGAAAAAGCAAGCCCCCTTGTGCTGGCTCGTAAGTGTTTACGTCGTGTGTCAGCTGGTTGCAGCGAAGGATAGTCAAGGTATAGAAAAAGCAGACAACAAACACGCCCTGCCCTAGCGTACCGGTGCGTCTGACGACTGTCGCATGATGACTAATGCATCTTTCGCCATCGTTTTCAGTGCGAGAGGAATACTTCATTGCCGGCAGTAACGGAACGCTGTCCTGTGCCACGTCCGAGAATCAGAACATAGTGTGGCAAAAGAATGGCGCAAACATTTCCAACTCACGGTAAGTGGGTGGGGTTGTGGGTGGTTGGGGTTGGTAATGAGGAGTATAGGGCAATTAATCACTAATCCACATACCGGATCATTTTGCAGTATATCGTTCCTTATCGTGGACAGCAGTGAGGCGGTCCGGAAGCTGTCCTACCTCGATCCGGCGGACGAGGCGGACGAAGCAAACGCTCCGAAGCTGTACTACACCCTGACCATACACAATTTTACCAAATCCGACGAAGGTAACTACACCTGCTACAACCTGGAAAATGGTCTCAACGTGTCGTACACCGTGCGCACCGTAATTCTACCAAAGATCACCCAAACTAGCAACGAAAAGATTAGAACTAAGACGACCAGCACCCAGCAGCTGTACTGCGTGATCGAGGCGTTTCCGTTGTCGCACACGATCTACTGGGTAAAGGAGGATGCATCGGGCGAAAGCAGCCTGCGGGCGCTGGCCAACAACTCGGAACAGCGGGTGATCGACGAGCGGCACGTGAACGCCACCCTGACCCTGCGCGATCTCACCAAGGGCCACAACGGTACGTACTCGTGCGTGGTCCTGCCCTCGGCGCAGATGCAGGCGGCCAACTACGAGGTGAAGAAATCGATGGCGCTGCTGATACTGGACGTGCCGCAGGTAACGATCGATTACGCGAAAGCCGTCGGAGCGAACAAAATCTATCTCAACTGGACGGTCAACGATGGCAACGATCGGATCAAGAACTACATCGTGCGCTACCTGAAAACGGGCGACCAAACGTTCACGTACTATCGCGAGAAGATAGGAGGAAACAATTCGTTCTACGTGTTGGACGGGTTCGAGCCCGGCACGGACTACAAGATCAGTTTGGGCGCATCGAACGGGCAGGGCGACAGCAAGCACCACGAGTACAGCGAAACGATACGCACGCTCGACACGGACCCGAGCTTCACGCCGGAGGTCGAGGTGAAGGGCAGCTCGCACAGCACGATCACGATCGGTTGGGCACCGCCGCCGGCGAACCTCACCGACTACATCCAGTACTACGAGCTGGTCGTATCGCACGCCGGTGTGAACGACTCCGTCATGAAGAAGGAAGCGTTCCATCCGCAGAACAGCCGCAACCTGCCGTACATGTTCGATAACTTAGCGACCGCCACGACGTACAACTTTCGCGTGCGTGCCTGCAGCGAGCTGACGAAAATCTGCGGCAACTGGTCGGACCCGGTGAACGGGACGACGAGCGACGGGCAGGCGTCGGCGCCGCGCAATCTGCAAATTACCTGCTCGCACCACAACATCTCGCGCCGCAACTTTGTACGCGTGCGCTGGGAGGTGCCCGAGTTTCCGAATGGGAAAATTATGTCGTATCAGGCCATTTTAAGCGGCGTGGCCAACTATCGGTCCGAGTTTGGCATGATGAAGAGCGACATCTGGGGACCCAAGATCAAAAACATCAACCCGGACTCGTACTCCACCGCGTACGCGACCGAGTACGACAATGTGCCGCCGAACACGAACTACACCGTGAACGTTACGGCGCACACGCGCACGAAGCGGCCCGGCGTGGTTGCGTCGGCCACCTGCACCATGCCGGCCACCACGCCCGACAATCTGGGGCGCATTAGCTGGGGCAAACTGCGGACGGATCAGGACGATTGGATCTTTAAACTGTTTCTGCCCAGGCTGTCCGAGCGGAATGGACCGATCTGCTGCTACAAGGTGTACCTGACGCGCATCCACATACACCATAATGGGTCGCTGCCGGCGCCCGAGAACGCGCTCATCACGAGTTACGCGGACGTGCATTCGATTAATAACACGCACGGTGGAACCTACCTGGCGGAGGTGTTCGCCGGTATGAGCAGCCAGACGGAGGTGTTTCTGGGCGATGGTAAAAACAGTCCGGCAGTGGGCCTGTGTCCACAGTGTCTGCAAATGCGGCACCGTGTGCAGGTCGAGGCGGAACGAGCACCAGCAACGACAGGTCAGTGTCAGTGCGACTTTGTGTCTGGAAGATCTTTTTTTTATCATTTTGTTATGCGTTTTCCAACAGAATTGCCTGCGGCACGCGATGATCTACCGGCAGCAGACGATGTGACGGCAGCACCGGGAGCACGGACGGGCAATGAAGCGGTTGCTCTAGAAGATGAGCGTAAAGCGTCCTCCAATCACGAGAAACGAGATACGGGCAAATATTATGAATCGCTGACACGGCTGGAAACGGTTTTTGACGGTGCCCTGGATCCAACGAGTAATTACACCGGATTCTTGGAGGTTGTCGGTAAGTGTGGTCGTAATTCTCCGTTGATGGTGTACAGATGATGAACGTACTTTTCAATATTTGTTTTTTCCGCTGCAGTAAAAACCGACAGCGGCAATGATGGACGAGACTACCTGTCGACTTTTAGCGAGTACTTCCAGGAAATGAATGCCGGAGCACCGATGGAGGGAGACGTGGACGGAAACGATTTGTCCTACATACTGAACATTGTGATTCAAGTCCTGCTGGCACTGATTGCCGTGGTGGTGATTGTGCTAATGGTGCTGTGCTTCCTGCACAAGCACGTCAGCAACAACATCGCACAGGAGGGAGAAGCGATCAGTTTGGGCGACTCGTTGAGGTAAGCGTTCGCTGTTTCGATCAGTCAAAACAGAAAAAACCGGGTCTGGGGAGGGATAATGCAACAGAGACCCACACCCATCGATGGTTTGGTTTTCCTGCGAATTTTGTTTTTGTTGCCCCGGGACTATTTTTGCTCCCTTCCTGTCTCCCCTTCTCTACAGACGAGCCCTCTGCAATGGTGGCCGTGGTGTTAATGTTCATCATCGTCATTTGCTCGGTTCCAGCAGTGCCAAGCCGCCAGTGCTGCCGCCGATCTCGAAAGACGACCTGCCGAAGGCGTACAACGACAAGCACAAGGACTCGGACTACGGGTTCCAGCACGAGTTCGAGCTGCTGCCGGACAAGTTTGCCGACCGGACGACGAAGAATTCCGACATGAAGGAAAACATGCCCAAGAACCGGTACCCCGACATTAAGGCGTACGATCAGACGCGCGTAAAGCTCACGCCGCTGAACGGATTGGCCGGCTCGGACTACATCAATGCGAACTTTGTCATCGGGTACAAGGAGCGCAAGAAGTTCATCTGTGCCCAGGGTCCGATGGATGCCACCATCAACGACTTTTGGCGCATGATCTGGGAGCAGCATCTGGAGATTATCGTAATGCTGACGAATCTGGAGGAGTACAACAAGACCAAGTGTGCCAAGTATTGGCCGGAAACCACGAACGATTCCATCCAGTACGGCGAGCTGCTGATCACGTTCCAGTCGCTTACATACTACGCCGATTACATCATTCGCACGTTGAAGGTATGACCGACAGCATGGCAGTTCATCCTGGCCGATCTTGCAGAAATAATGTTTTTTATTGTGTTGCGCAGGTTACGAAACGGTCCGCCAGCTCGGGCGAGGAAACGTCTCGCGAGATCAGTCAGTACCACTATTTGGCCTGGAAGGATTTCATGGCACCGGAACACCCCCAAGGCATAACGAAGTTTATCAACCGAATCAACTCCGAATACTCGCTGCAGCGTGGTCCCATTCTGGTGCATTGCAGTGCGGGCGTCGGTCGCACCGGTACGTTTGTAGCGCTGGACACGCTCATGCAGCAGCTGCAGGAGGAGGGCCAGGTGTTTATTTTCAACACAATTTGTGATATGCGATATCAAAGAAACTTCCTCGTCCAATCTTTGGTGAGTGTGTTAATTAGCATTGTGCGGAAGCAACACACAACTCAAGTTAAGTTAAAAAATTCAACAATTTGCTTCGATTTTAGAAACAATACATCTTTTTGTACCGTGCATTGGCCGAGCTGGCGTACTTTGGAGACACGGAGATCGATCAAAAGTCGCTGGCCAGCACCATCGAAGCGTTGAAGCAGCCGTCATCGGAGAATGTCGAAATATCGCGACTTGAGCTACAGTTCCAGGTAAGCAGGACGCTCATCGGCGCAAACGAAAACGCCAAAAAATTCGGTTTGCATCGTTAATCTTGTCTCTTTGCAGCGTCTAAAAGCGTTCCAAGAGGACACGCGCAAAACTACGACGATGGGCTCGAGTGAGGAAAACAAGGCGAAAAATCGCTCCGAATCGTGCATCCCGTACGACAAGAACCGTGTCATACTGGCCCCCATTCCGGGCCGGGACAACTGCACCTACATTAATGCGTCCTTCATCGATGGGTACGATGACGAGAACAACTTCGTCATCACGCAGGACCCGATGGAGGATACCATTTTCGACTTTTGGCGCATGATATTCGAGCAACGCATTAAAACGATTGTCATGTTCTCGGAGGTAAGAACCTTGGCGAAGTGCGCCTTTTGTTTTACGGTGATGCCCCTCTAGAAACTAACGGCGATTTTGCATCTCCACAGATCGGCGACGGTCCAAACAAGTGTCCCCGGTACTGGGCCGACGAGGAGATGAAGTACGAAAACCTGCTAGTGTCGTACATTCAGAGCGAGAGTGGCCCTTACTACACGAAGCGCGAGTTCACCGTCACCAACTGCAAAACCAACGACACGATCCACGTGACGCAGTTCCAGTACAATGGATGGCCCACGGTGGAGGGCGAGGTGCCGGAGGTGACCCGCGGTATGATCGAGATCGTGAACCAGGCACAGAAGCATAGCTCTCAGCAGCAGGACATTTTTACGATTGCCGTTCACTGCAGGTAAGCGCGAACGTTTTTTTTTTTCTTTTGAACTTTTGTGCTACTTATTTGCGTGTATTCATGTGCCTCTTCGCTGCCCTTTTCTTTCGCAGTCTCGGAACGGACAAAAGTTCTCTTTTCGTTGCCATGTGTATATTAGTGATGCAGCTGAAGACGGAGAAACGCGTCGATATTTGCACCGTGGTGCGAAAGCTTCGAGCACAACGTAGTTTAATGATACAGACATATGTAAGTAATGGGATTCCTTCGTCCAAAGCGAAATAAATCCTCCCGACCGCTCACTATCCGCTTTCATCCCTTTTCGTTCCAGGCACAATATGAGTTCCTGCATAGGGCTATTGTAAATTTTGCTGATCTGTATAAAATATCGCTAGGCATCGTGAACGATTGTTGATAGAAAGGGTAAGACCGTGTGACTCGAAGTAGTAATTAATATTCGAACAATATTAAACAATATATTACACACAAACACTACGCTCTAACCAGCAAACAAACAAAATACAATATACGTATCGTAAGTCGGGCAAAGTGAGTGTAGCGTAGCGATACTGAAATGAATATCAGTAACGGAGCTGCGCCGGAGCTCGTTTTGCATCTGCATTCCTTTGAAAGCAAAGGTTGGCGCTATGAGAAAAGGTGGACAGCTGGATGGGTGCGAGGGGTAAGGGTGTAGCGTAAAGGACAGGAAGGAGGAGTAGGACAAGCAAATCAGAGATTGAAGGCTTATTATCTGAAACGGTTTAGACAAACGAGAAAGTTCCAGTAAGTTAAGTTAGCGCAGCCGGATGATGAGAAAGGGCGAGAAGACGTAGACCGCACAACCGATAACACAACACCGAAACTTAGTAGTTTAACAGCACGAAAGCGAAGGATCAACACGAAAAAAGAAACCTAACATAACGAAGAAAGTTTTGTGACTTCTTCTTTTTTGGAACATTTTATGTGCAGAATGACAATTAGGATTAACTCTTTTTATATACCGAATACACTGATACCACGCGATACAAGGAACCAACCGACCGTTCTTACACAAGCTGACGATGATGATGATGATGATGGATGTACGATGATGAGGTGGTGAATGACACCGAACTAACCCAGGAGAACAAAAGGAGACTACTGTAAAGCGACAAGCATGCGTATTTGGTTTCGTTTGCCAACTATACTCTCAGCTATATGAGAAATTGCAATTGTACCACCTCTATTTCGACACCTCAGTCCCTATAAGCAGCCAGCCGAAGCTGCTGTGTGTTGGGTGGGAACAGTCGAGCCATGCTTTGCCTACACAACGTGCTAGCCGAATGCGCGCTCCTGCATATAATTACGTGCCATCATCGATAGTTTCAGAATTTTTGTTTTTTGTTTTTCGTTGTTTCCTTTTCCAAAAGTGTCGCTTTTGCCCTGCGCAACGATTCTCGGCTCCTTTAGAGAAGTAGCAAGCACACACAGCGCGTCGTGTAAACTGTGTACTGGATCGTTCAAGACGATCGGTACTGTAGCACATTGAACAAATAGAAGAAAATTAGAATCAACGTATATAGAGGAGGAAGGGGAAAGCGAACAACTGTGACACATTTCGCATCCAAACGAAGCGAACAAATGTAGCTTTTTGCGGCTATACAAATCTAGTCTGATATGATGATAAAACCTACACTAGCAACTTTCCCCCCGGTGCATTATTACCACCCCTGCCGCTACGACTGCTGCTGGTGCTGTGCTGTGAGGGGAAATATATCTCACTAAATCATGTTATCCCTCCAACCAATGCTTCCATCGCCATCGCGGCAATAGGCGCTAGCATTTCGCAAGCATTTCGTGCCGTGTGCGCGTAACCCTCAGTAGCACAAGAATGGCTCAACTGTTCCCGTTCATCGGACGATCATGGCGAACGGCAATGATGATTGTAGCGATTTACACAGGTCTACACAGGTTTTTGTGTGTGAGGATGTTTGTTTTTTGTTTACAGCTAGGTCCGATGCTTCGGTAGATTTACATCTCTTAGGTATTTGTGTTTATATTGCGACAATCCGTAGAAATTCTCAGAATCTAATTCTCTAATCGCCATCGCCCCGTCTAAAGCAGACGCTTACATTTACAACCTACCAGCACACACACATACACACACATACATTCATTGATACTAAACAAAAACCAACCCAATTACTCATTAATTATATCGATTAGGCGTAAAATAAAATGTGAATCTAGCGATAGGTGTAGCACACTAGAGAAAGGGTAGAGAGAGAGAGAGAGAGAGAGACGGAGGGGGAATATTAATTGAACCTTTTGTTTGCACTTTAAGTTAATTCTCACTCTCATGCTTCTCATTCCCTAAGTCATCATTACCTTCCTCTGATAAAGAATGTTGCTAGAAGCAGGGAGCAAAACCATCACGAGCGAAACCATTGGCCATGGCACAAATTAGAACAATTAACCAACCACAACACGCAACAGCATATAAATATTACCTGTAAGAGAGATAGATATCATCCCCGTACAGACAATTTAAGTATAGCGCTTCCCACCAGGCCCGTTAGAGCATCGTTATTTTGTTTGAGTTTTGCTTTGTTCGGGGGTGGGGGCAAGGGTGAAAAAACACACACACACACACACAAACATACATACACAACACATCAAGAACTCATACGTTTTTGGCTTCTGTGGAGCCCGCGTGTAAGTCACCCCGGACGCCCAGAGACGCGCGCAACAACCCATTTAAAAAAAAGTTCATCACACACACACACATGCCCATGTGGACGCAGTGCGCCTCTGTGCCTTCCATTCACGTGTAGAGAGGTTTTTAGCAGCCGAACCGGATGGATGACACACACACACACACATTGTCTCTCGGACACACATAATAGAGCCGCTTTTGCGTGGGGAACAGGGTGGAAAAGATAGGAAGAGGATGTAAAAGTTCAGTTTAATGTTTGTTTTTTGGTGCGTTTATTGGCATCCTTTTAGAAGGGAAACAAAACACAACAGCAAACAGAGTCAAAAAATGAGAAAGATAGATCCGTATGCTTATTAGAGGTCGGGAGCTATCCTCCAAAAAATCGATTTGCTACGTGTGCTATAATAGCAGTGTTTGAATTAAGTTTCATAAATTAACGATTATCTTTATTGAGAGCAAAATACAAAGCAAAGCAAACACAGCATAATTATCAAAACAAGCAACAAACAAACAAAAGAAATGCAAACGAAACAAAACAAAAGGTGCGCCCAACGAGACAGTAAACAGATACTCTAGAACTACAAAAATACCTCTATTTGTGTGTAATAGTCAATAATGAGTAAGGCATCCAGTGCGCCGAACAGTAAGCAGATCAACAGCAGCAGCATCAGCAGCAGCAGCAGCAGCAAATACCAGTATGATATTTCTTTAGCGTATTTGTGGCGTCTGTGAGTAAAGCGAATGTGCACGGATGAACCATGCTAACGCAGCCAACGGCAACGGGAGGAATACTAATATTAAGCCACAATAATCGAATCCATCTGCATGCAGGCAACACATTGCAAGTGCAGCAACAAGCATCAACAAAGAAACAAACACGAGCAAAATCACATGTTAACCGAACTGGAAATCAAATAAACTAAATCCCCGCCCGGCTGAACCCGGCCCAGGCCCATTCATATATGGTACGCGTGGTCCACGGTTGGGAACAAAACTGCAAACACCATTGCGTACAGCGGCGGTGTACTGCAATTGATTCGAGAAATGGAAAACAGAAAGTCTAAATCGCCAAGTCAACCCAACCAGCGCTCTCTAGTAGTAGTAGTAGTGGTAGTAGTAGATAACTTCTGCTTAACTCTCGGAGTGGTAACATCCGTGTGGCTTATTTGTGTCAGCCCGGATGTCTTA
Source organism: Anopheles merus (assembly GCF_017562075.2). NCBI lineage: Eukaryota > Metazoa > Arthropoda > Insecta > Diptera > Culicidae > Anopheles > Anopheles merus. The sequence goes on along the minus strand of NC_054082.1, from coordinate 28,333,734 downwards.
TATGTTGGTCATGTATACCGTGCGCTTATATATATGCATCAGCTGCTGCGCAATGCAGTGAACGCAGCCGCGAGTCGATTTTGTTTATGTGTGCTAAGAATTTTGCAATTTATTGTGTATAAAAGCGGAAGCAAGCAAACAAAAAAGCAAAAACACAGTGCAGCGCGATAGCCATTTTTTCAGCTATTCTCAAGAAGAAAAAACCCGCCCGATGCATTAAAGAAGCTTGGACGCGGGCTGAAGTGGAAGAGCGAGCGAATGGAAGGAGGATTTTCAAATAATAACGGCAGGCGGTGAAAGCAAAGGAAAGTTAAGAAAAGAATGATAATAATAGAAGAAAACGATTATGCAATGAGATAATGGGCGAATAAAAGTAAACAAAAAACTAAAAAGCGAATAATTGTTTTTTGTGTTTTGGCATAGAGCAGGACGTGTAAATGGAATGTGATACACACATATTGGGTAGGATTATTGATGCTTTGCAGTCTTCCCTTCACTTTGCGCGGTCGTTTTAGTGTAATGTTGGAAGATTTGATCATCTCTGGAATACCCAACGACCCTTGGGCAACTGTTTTGCAACAGATGTGGGCTGACTTCTTTGGAAACTATCCGAAAAATATGCGTTTCTCTAAGCTCTAATGGTTGTTAAGGATACCTTTCATTCGGAACCATCAAACCATGAATGAATCTAAAATGACTTAGTATCAAGACAGTTTGACATTTTTAACCGTTATCGAAACTCCTGAGTTTTATCGAAAGCTGGGTGCCAGTACCACCCTCCCCGATCACTATCTACAGAGGGGCCTCAACTCGTCTTACAGTCTAAGGCCACCGATACTCTAAATCCGCCATCGGTGCTACTGTAAGCTTAATTGAAACTAACCTTTTGTTCTGAAATTGTTCCGAATATCCACTTGAACTGCACTTACTCTATTGTATTGTTCCACCGTTCCCTCTAATTTCACTCGACTCCATGCACAATATCACAGCACAATATGTTCCTCGGACGTTCAAATACGTGTGTAACCAAGTAATATTTGCTTTAAAATGTTAATTAAAAATGGCCTCCTGTTTTACACTTGTCCCTTTTGACTGGACAGCGACACATTTGCTGTCAGCGCGCAGCCAAAGGTAACTACGATATGCTGAAGATGTTGTAGGGACACATTTAACAACATTTGCACCAACGAACCTGTAATTTTTGGCACGGGGTCAAGCCATTCATTCTGTGAGAAAAACATGTAAAAAACATTAACATTGCCAATATTGCTTACTTTGCAAATTTCATGGGGTGAGCATTATTTTATCACCATAGCGCGACAAAGTTAGTCAGGTTTGCGCAACTTAGAAGGTTTTTGTATCCTCGGCCAAGTTTAGCTCTCTCTCTCTCTCTCTCTCTCTCTCTCCTCTCTCTCTCTCTGCTTCTCTCTCTGCTTCTCTCTCTGCCTCTCTCTGCCTCTCTCGCTCTCTCTCTCTCTCTCTCTCTCTGTCTCTCTCTCTCTCTGTCTCTCTCTTTCTCTCTATCTCTCTCTCTCTCTTGCACACCCGAGGATGAAATCGGCATTCTCAATCAAGAAGGCGCTTATTAATAAGATAAGTCAAGACATAAGGCCTTTAACGTAATTTCAGCATCCATTCATCAAAAATGTTATCGGACAAACATATTTTGCAGAGGTCCATTAATTCGACCCGTAAAGATGGCAAAAAAGTGAAAAGTTTTCTTTTTTAAACATTTTTTACACATTGTTGTGAGTTCATCCTACGTCTGGCCAAGCGGCACTGGAGCTGAATACACACGTGTCTGTGTTTATGGCCGGGTTTTTGCTCGTTTGTAATTTAACCCGCCAGGAATCAGGCCGACTCATCGTCAGTGTGCCGACACTTTTCGCAGCTGCTACCGCCATAAGTGTGTGTGTGTCGCTGTTCATGCGCATGTACTTCACGCTTCACGCCAAAGCTTCCGCCGCCGTTCCCGTTCTGACGCGCGTTACGCAAAAGGGAAGCTGCGCGTGCAACAAACGCGCCAGGTCACACTGTTGCAGCAGCAGCAGCAAGGCTCAAAATTGAAACCTTTTTTAAACCTTCCTTGTCTGTGTTTTTTTCCTCTTCTTTCATCTATTGCATCCTGTCCTATCACCACCCCTTTCCCAAAAAACCCCCTTCCTCCGGCGGCTGCACTATCGACTCGATGATAAAAAAGGGGTGAGGGGTGAGAGGAGGCGAATGAAACCGGTACCGGAAAAAGTACCACCTCATTCCGGTTCGATTATTACCAGCATTGTGTGTGTGTGTGTGTGACTGTGTCTGTGCAAAGGATAAAATCGACGGGTTTTTTTTATCCATTTGTATTACGTTTATTCGCTTCAATTCACTCAAGCTTTGGAAAACGGTTTGAAAATTTGTTACCATTGCAGGGGGAAGGGGGAGGGCGGCACACATAGGTGATTGCCAAATTGCATGAATTGCGCAAATGAAACGAGGCCAACGAACGTTTTCTTCCTTTTTTTTCATCCCGTTTCCCATTCTCCAAAATCCGTTTCCGATCGTTTGTTGATGCTGCTCGAACCGTTTAAAAAGGGGTTTCCCCCGGTACTACGAAACGGCCAGCCACTGACAGCACACACAGGCGCAAGGCCACTCTGCGCCACACGGGAACCGGGAGAGAGATAGAGAGAGAGCGAGAGAGAGAGCGTGCGCGCGCGTAAGGGTTCGCCAAAAGGGCGCAAGGGTTTGCGCACTGCATAAAAGGGGGTATGTGTATGGGCAGACCGAGTGGCAGCAGCAACAGCAAAAAAACGGAAACGCTCAAATCGAACCCGTCCAGATGAAAAATAACCCGAACAACCAACTCCAATCAAGAGCAGGACAATGAATGGGGGAAAAAAACAGGAAAGCGAGCCAGAGCTGCTTGTAAGTGGAAAAAGGATGCAACAATGCGCCTAAATGCCGTCGGTAATCCGGGCGCGCAGATCGAGAGGGATTGCGCAAAAAAAAGAAACACACACACAAACACACACACACACACACACACACACATACACACAAGAGGAAACAATACAGAACGATCTAACCCCAAAACGTCGGCAAAACCCCTGAAACGAATCTGTCTAAAAAGCGAACGCAAAAAGCAGGACGAACGCAAGATCGGTGCGAGATCGAAGTTGTACCAGACGAGAACCAAAAAAGGAAGGAGAAAAAAAAACACAGAAAGGGGCCAAAGGGCGCTACTTTCCGAAGGGCGCTGCCGTTGGATGATTATTTACACGTTTAGCAAAGGTTTGGTACGGGTTTTGCCTACGTCATCGGAAGGTAAAAGAGAAGCGCCCCGGCTAGCAATGGAAGGAAAGAAAGGGGGAAAAGGGAGATGAAAAGGTAGCGCAAAAAAAAAGAATTGAACCCGGTATCTAATATCATGTTCTTGATTCCTCGGCTCACCGTCTCTCTTTCGCTTCCTTCCGTTTCCTTTCCTCCCTCCTCGCGCGCACACACGCCGCAAGAAGCAGGGACCATTCTTTCGCACCTTATGTACACGCCGGCAAGGACAAAGGACACACAGACACACACACATACACACACGCAACAGGATGATGCACACTCGAGTCCTGCCGCACGGTGGTGAGTTCAACGACCATAAAGGGATGCTGGGCGAGCGCGATTTGTTATCTGTTTTCCCGTTTTGATCCTGCGTAAAGGATTCATTAATAGCTTTGTCTACTCGTGTGTTCATTGCATGTTTAATTTGGTTCACTTGAAAGTGGGATATGTGTGTGTGTGCGTGTGTGTGGGAAATGCGTTTAGTAAAGTAATGTTTAATTGCTTATCCCAAATGGGGTCCACTTATCATGATGCAAATGAGCGAAGGATAGCTTAATTGTTCTGCCGTTGGCCCTACGAACGGGTTAGGGGACGAGGGCAAGGATGTTCATCGTGTTTGGAAATTAATTTAGAGACATGTTGAATGTTTCAATAGCATTAAAAATATAGATTAAGAAATTAAATTTAATAGATTCACAATACACTGGTATTGACTGTTTCACAAACATTTTTTATCAATGTAACTTTCGTTGTTTTTTTTTTAACTATTGTTATGTTTCCCAAAAATGTTTACAATCATCCCATTATTTATTTTTATTTTTTTTTCTAAATATTTATTAATTTGTTCTGCCATTTGTGAACATTTCATCCATGATGGGAAACTATCAATCAATTTTGGTACGAATAAAAACTATATTATAAACTGTCAATGAATCAACTGAGCAACAAGTTCAAAAAATATTGAGAAACTAACAAACAAATAAAAGAGAAAAAAGAAAAAGCGTTAATACAAGATACAGATCAATACAAACAATAAAGCAGTACAAACTTTGATGATTTTTTTTTATTTTATTATTTTGTGATGATCATTTAAGTTTTACTACATAAGTTAATAAAGTGCGACAATTAACGAGCTAAAATACAAATAAAGGAATGTTCTCAGTGCGTAGAACATCTACTGTGAATTTAGAATTGCTCTACCAAATTGGTTAGAGTTTGGTTTTAAACATTTTTAATTGCTGGGCCCAAGGTACAGCCGTCAACTGACACGATTTAAAAACAAACCCGTCATGGGTTTAAGCCCCGAATGGACCGAGGACCCGATACGTTTCACACTGACTATTCTGTAATGGGTAATCAATAAGTCAAAGATATGCAAACCCATTAAGGACTTAGATTAAGATTAATGCGCCAAATAAGTAGGAGAAAAAGAAAACTTTTGAAATAGAACGTTAGCCAAATTTTTCTATTAACAAACTTTTTACTACATTTGTTTATTTTTGAAATTCCCGGGAGAAAATCAGCGATTTTGTGAGCGCAGTTTCATTAAACATTTCGATTATGGGTTCAAATCTCGAACAAAACTTGAGTGTCTGTTCCGCTGATCAGCCAAGTTTACGAGGGCGAGCTGTGATAGACAGCTAAACCAGACTGAAATTGATACATTAAAAAAAAATCAAAATCGTTTCAAACCGTTCTTTAGACTAAAGGCAGATACATCTGTTACAATTCTTCTGTAATTGCTTCTAACTACACTGATGATCGTTTTTTGTGATCTAAACAGTACATAATTGGATAGAAATGAGTGCCTCAGATAGGGAAGATATAACATTCTTTAAATGGGTTTAAATTTAAACGAGAAATCATTTAAACTTGCTTTTAATTGAACCAAGTAATTATAGCAACACAAAAAGCTTTCATTGCCCTGTCGTAGATCAACCGGCCCGGTCCAGTTCTAGTCATCTCATGTCCCAAAACCCACTTCAACTGTTCGTTGCGTTTGTCGTCGCTTATCTGAATTGAAGATATTACCGTGCGACCACTTTTCGTGGAATGTCAATTTACCCACCCCAATTGCTGGAGCAGCACACCTCACTTTCCCAGCGCAAAGACATCTTGGCTAGACGGTTTTTTTTTCTTGTTTGCTTGTTCCCTCCCTACTTTCTGTGCGCTAAAACCCATTCCGTCAAAATTGTCCTTCCAGTAGGTCTTGAGAGATTTCTCAGCACCTTGACAACAGAGCGAGCAAGCATCCCGCTCTGGCCAAACCTTTTCGATCGCTCCGTTTCAACGGTCTCGCAGCAACATATCAAAAATCAACAACAAAAATAACAAAAGCACACACACACACACACGCAGGTCTATGGTGAGGCGCGGAATGAGGAAACCCCATGGTGCCTGGGAAAGAAAGGGATCAAACTTGAAAACGGTTAAAAGCTAGCAAAAAAATACACGCCAGGCGCTATTTTATTCCCCCTTTCCCACAAGCACACACGCGCATAGATTCGCCGACCATTACACACACACGTACACACACTTATAGACTTTAAAATCGACTACCGTTTTTTTTTTTTCATGCTGCCGGGGAACGGTGTAAGAGGCGCACCACCACAACCGTATTTGCTGTTTGTCTGGCGTTCATTGCGTATGTCGCGGCGGCTCCCGGAAGGGACGACCTGGGCCTGGAAAAGGGGCAACCCGTTTTTTAATGAAGGGATACACGGTGAGGCCGCTCGTTTGTTCGCTCGGGTTGGGATTTGGATTGTGTAGATTCACGTCATCTCATCTCGCTCGCTCGCTCTCCCTCTCTCCCTGTAGCTCTTTTTCTCCCTCATCGTATGCTTGTATCGCACCTCTTCACACTTTTCAGTGCGTGTTTTTTAGATGGGTTGAAAATTTCTGTTTTACCTTTGCCGTTTTTTTCTCACCAAGCTTGATTCACCCCACCGCCGCCGTCGCCGGTGGAAAACGGCTGCAAGAATTCTGGCCGCGCGGCAGCACCCCTTGCTTTTGGGCTGGTCGGGTGCTCGGGACAGACTTTCAGTTCACCTGGGAACGGTATTGCGTGCGCATCTCTCTCTCGCGTACTCCGGGCGGCCCGGCGGTCATCCGGGGCCCCGGCGAAGCCAGCCCATTTTGCGGTGCGGTGGCCCCAGCTTTTGGGTGGCCCGGGTTTAGTGGTCGCAGTGGCTCGCAAATAGGCTCCGCAAATGACGATAGTGTGTGTATTGCTCAAAGTGTGTTTGCCGGAAAAAGCTCGCGCAAAAGCCTCGTTGTTTTTGGTTCCCTTTTGTTAGGTTAAACGGTTAAACGCGTGTGATTATAGAGGAGTAAATTAGTGGAAACAGAGCGCAAATTCATTGCAAAACATACATTAATTTTCAATTAACATACGATTAATGGTAACAAACCAACAAAAAACAGCGTAAAATGCGTAGTGCTTGTAAAGCAGACGAAAAGGAAACGGTTCTGCGTACGGCGAAATGCATTGCATACCCTACAGGCGCACCAGAAACGCCCCCCGGAGGGTATGCAAAATACACTAAGCCTTTCTTCCTCCTGGCAAACGACACCGCCAACCGGGCCCGGGAGGCTACGCGACGTTCACGCGCCCCACGCAGATTAATTGAGTGTTTCCACGCTGGAAAAAGTGAAAGTGTTTCTCCGTTCCCAAAACTACCACCCGTGTATCGTATCAATTGTTCGCTACCGCCGCCATTTCCTTCCCGAGTGTGTTCTTTCCCGCTCGCACTGCCGTCTCGTTGCGTGCGCGTTCCGATTGGTGGAACACGAGGCCAGGGAACTTCAACACCACCACCACCACCACGCACACACATATACAGTGTGTGTGGGTGTTGATTTTTCCTCCCACCCATTCGTAACCGCTGCAAGCTATATCCTTTCCCCCCAGCCTGCGTTTGTGTGTGTGTGTGTGTGTGTGTTGGTAAGTGCGCGAAAGTGTGTAGCAAAAGTAGCAAATATGGCGGCTGGTGTGTGTTGCGTGCTGCCGAAACAACGCTCGCTTTCGATGGCCGCTGTTTTTTTTTTTCTCCACTGTTGTGCTTGTTGTCTACCGTGGCCTTGAAGGTCTAACTATTGCGTGGTTTAATTGGCACCAAAAAGCTTTCCCGGACTGGTTTTTTGTGGTTTTGGAAGCAGTTTTGGTGGTTTCCAAGTGCCAGAAAGAGTGTGCAAAATTCGTCGAGTAGTGTCGCAAATGCGAAGCGTTTCCTTCCGCGAAAATGGAGGCTTGGATTGTAGTCGAAACGCCTCAGGAGTAAACAAAAAAGGATTCGTGTAATGGAGCGTAAAGAAAGTGGACCAAAACTGATGTAAAGTGGAGTGCCAATAGGAGCAGATGCTTGAGAAAATTAGTTCAAAAGTAAGCTTGATTGCACAATGCCTTCGCAAGCGTGAAGAAAAGGTGCCTTCAAGGATGTGGCAGCTTACAACACAGCCGTCTACACAGTTCCATCTGTTAGTGAAGTAATAAATTCAACCCCCCTTTGCTCCGTAAACTATGTACCTTTATCTTTTAGATTAATGGACGATTTAACGTGCCCGCGGACACTTTTGACACGTGAAACGCCACAAAACCCAACCACAAACGCTACCCACCGACCCCCCTTGGAAACACGTTTGATTGATGGCAACCATTTTAGCAAGTCTCGGGATGTAGATGCAGCTACCATTTAGCCGCTGCAAAGGCTCGGTTGTGTGAATGCTGTGCAGCACGAACGAGTACGAGGGTTAAATTTTTAATCACCGGAACAAACCATATGCAAAACCCGCACCATCCATACAAGCGAGCGCGTCACGCGAGGCTGTCAGTTTTCATTCGGTTTTGTGGAAAAACCCCCCGCCCCGGAACGACGACCGATGATTGCGGAACGGCGAAAATGCTGTATTATTGTGCACTGCTGCTGTACGTGTGTGTGTGTGTGAATGTGTGATTTTGTATCAAGAGTTGAAGAAAAAACACGTGGAAAGATGGACTAGACCTTCGCTTTTAAAGACGATTTCCCAAAGGTGCGACGAAATGCATTTCAACGTACGGATGTCTCTACGAGCAGGAACAAGCTCCAGACGGCATGATATCATGGATTTTTTTACAAACAACGGCAAGATGTATCGTCCAGATTGTCACACACTCACACACACGCACGGACAAAGTGTTGGTTTCAATGGACAAGTCATGTCGTTTTATGGACATTTTCAGTGGAAGAAAAATGGCAAAACTTACACTCTTAATCGATTCCATTAAACCATTATTGTGGATGTGCAATGGAAAATTGGAGACACTACCAGAGGGAGAGGGATGGGGGAGGGGGGTAGATGGTGGCCAGAGCCAATCGACACCGGAGTCCGTTACAACCGAAGGACAGTGTTGACAGTGAGAGAGCTGGTAGGAATCGCTACATGGCGCTGCCAGTTTTAATCAACACCAGCCGGATCCCGGCTCCGGTGGGAAGAGTGCACAACACATTTTTCTACATTTCCCTGTGTGATTGTGGTCCTTCGATCCCTCAGTTTCCCCCCTCCCCCCCTTCAACAGCTGCACGATGCAATGCACCAACCCCTTTTCCGGTTCATCCCAACCACCGGGAAAAGGCGTCAAACGATGGATAAGCGTTTTCTAGCAGAGCTTGCCGAAAAACCGGACCATAATTTATGCAGGAAGCTGCTGCACGACGACGACGAAGGTAATGCATGTCAGCTGTGCTCTCTGTCTCTCTCTCTCTCTCTCTCTCTCTCTCTCTCTCTCTCTCTCTCTCTCTCTTTCGCTTGTCAGTTGATTTCCGTGCAATAATTTGTTTAATTATTCAATACAAACGTTTGCAGCCAGCTCGACATGAATATCGCTGCGCGGAAAAGCGCGAGGAAAGTTTTGCAGAAAGGAGGAGCAAAATAAAAACGGAGAAAGATAAATAAGAAAAAAAACTAACGAAACCGACGGTTTCCAAAAACATGGAAACTGCATCAAGCCGGCTGTCGGTCAGTTTTCGGGCTGTCGAAGCCGTCTTCCGTGCATTTCCCCCCTTTACTGAAAGTCTTCTGGTTGGCTTACACACAACAAGGTCAATAATTTGCATACGTCAGCATCCATCGTAAGCCACTATCCATCGAACAGATGGATGGAGCGCGGGGAGAGTGGAAAGGATTGCCCAAACTGTCAAACGATGGGTTGACACGCTGTCAAAGGACGGCGGATGGAGCCGCGACCAACAAACGACGAACCCCCGCGGTTGAGTGCAAATTCAAGCGTTTTGGAATCGTTGACAGCGTTGTGGCAAAGCGTATTGCCGGCTCTTGCTGCTCTCTGTTCATACCGTTTGTGCTAGCTTTTCAAACGTTTACAAGCAGACCACCGGAGGGGCCAGTAATTATGAATGCGCAAAATTGTGGCACATGTATGCAATTAGCTCGCTCAATCAAAAGTACGATCTGCAGCCGGGATATGTGTGGACGTGATGGAACAAGGCTTTCCCATTAGTGTTTGTGAAAATTATGGTTCAATTATGGTGTGTGAGAGAGTGTTTTTTTGTTCTGCGTTGTCTTCCCGGATGCATACATGCATATGAGAGCGATATGGCCATCCATACTAAAACAAAGTTTGTAGCGTTGAAAGCTCTTTTTGCATAAATTGTCAAAGAAAATGGCATGTATGTTGTATGTCCCGGTCGTTATCAAAGTTTCACATACGTACCTTGATAACATTGATCAAGGCAAAATAGCTAATCAAATGGAAAAGGGAGTTTTTCTTGTGGTCACAAGAAAAAAAAACTTTACAAAAGGAGACAAGCAAATCAGCAACATGTAACCGTGAAGATCAAACGATCAATGTGTGAATATACGATACAGCTTTACCTTTTCAATCTTTGGTAGGGATTTGTTAGCTTTTTTATCGAGCTTTTTTGTCGCTGCGGGTTTTGCGACAGTTAGTGCTCATATGAATGTGAATTTATAGATTTTTATAACTATATTTCACATAACTGTTATCCACAATGTGAATTTTAAACTACATACAACTTACGCAACTACATACAAATTTACAGTATAAACATTACATATTACATATAAGATAATATTTGAGTTTTCGACTATTTCACGTGTAAATAGTTGTGAAAAGGATTATTCATTCGCTTGGTATCGAGTGGTCTACATGTAGATGTTTAGTTTGTGAGTTATTATCGAAAACTAATCCTTCATATTTACCTCCACTCGATCACAAAAGCTCAACTTTTTGACAAATGTTTGGCAAGCTCGCTCGCTCCCATTTTAATTCCAAAAAAATCTCATACATGTTGAGTTTTCTCACATTTGCTACAACAATTGACAATAAAAAAAAAATACTAATTTTGACGTGATGTTGCTAAAAAGTATAATCAGAGGAAATTCTGTACAGTTAAACCCTGTACAATTTAATTATTTAGCATCTATTTATACCTTAATTGGCCTTAATTGCTGCTAGAAAATATCTATTCAAAAAAATATATTAGTAATACACACTTTCACGCTCATATACACAAGCATCTCGGAAAAGAATGAGTACATAATGTACTCCACAGTCGTAAAAATAAGCAATCAAAATATTGATACATTGTTTTTCAGTAATTTACCCAAATACATAGCTTCTTGGTAAGATGCAATCTCCCCCTTCTATTACAACAATATCTAATATCCGTTGTTGTTTACTTCCGCATTCGCTTATGTCCCAAAATTCGCGAAACCATATGCGCGCTGCTGCTGCTGCTGCTGTTGCTAATGCCAATGGCAACTTGACGCTTATATACTCGCGAAGGCAACGAAGAAAACGTTCAAATGGATGCACATCCACTACTGCGCTGGATGCACGGGACGGATGGCACGTGGCTCACATGCCTGTATGTACCCCACAATCGGTCGTCCTCGAGTGCGCGCACGTGTCGCGCAAACCAAACTAGTACATAGATCGATGGTGACCCTCTCTCTAACCAGAAAGCTTCCATCCGCACGGTGAGCTTTGTTAAGCTTTCGCCGAGATGCGATCAGTTGGTATCAGTTGTGTTCTGGCCACGAGCGTGGCGGGTCGTTCTATTCTGCCCACTGTGCTACTGGTGTGGTGTCTGTTGCGATGTTGGTGTAGTCTTTGGATGTGATTCTAGTGCAAACAGTGTGTTGCGTGGTGGTGTTGTGATTGCACAAAGTCCAATAAGGTAAGGTAGTTTGTAGTTAGTATTATAGGCCTTTTACCTCCCAAAATCAAAACCACAGCAAAGTGAAACTGTACGTATACGTGTGATGTGTTTGTATAAAATTTTGATTGTTGCTCAGAAAGCCGTGTCGATTAAGCAATTCGCTTTCGGGCAGTAATCAAAGTCAAATAAAACACTAATTCTGCATTGTCTGATCGCGCTGTACTTCCCAAATAAGTAGTATTAAGACTAGCTAAACATTGGTACGCATTCGAGTCGATTTGGCATATCTGTAGGGATCCTAATCGAACTTGATATCGAACACTGTACGGATCGAGACATCTGTTTGAACGTATTTGGCAGGTTCTATGGTTATATTTCTATAACTATGCGGTGTATGAAAAAATGTCAAAGTTTATTTAGAAAAATGATTTTCCTTTGATTTTCATTTTGATGTCGACTCATCTCTGTGAGGAGTTTATTTAGTCGAACGTCACACACTGACACATCGACAACTGGATCGTCGATCGCTTAGATATCTCCGTTCTTTTGTTGTGGTTACTAGATGTCATTTTTTTAAGATATCAGGAATTGATTCGTTCCCAAATAAATTTACAATGAAGAATAGAGATCATTATTGTATACTAAAATAACTGCTATTCTTATCCATATTCCAGTAGAAGGCATATATTGTGTCTATGAGCAAATAATTGAAAATCAAACAATTTGCGATTTTCTTCTTGTAATTCTACATCCAATCAACAAAATAGTTTCCACATTACCCTTTACAACGTCTTTATGGCCTTTCAGTGAATTATTGATTATCCATAGCAGGGTAGCCAGTTCTACGTATGGAGACACGGACCATTCGGGTCTTGAACTTACGATGGGCATGTTTTTTTAAGTCGTACGAGTTGACGACTTTACCACCAGACTGGCCTCATTCTATTTGTACTTCCAGCCAATAAAATAGTTTCGATATTACGCCTTTTCAATAGTCCTTAATCAGGGTTATGACAAGTAAAGTGCCGTTGCCGCATGAGATTAACTTATCCCTGGAACACTATGAATCTTACCGGTACGATCACGATCGCTACAAATACTTGACCAAACATGTTGACGAACACGATCGTCACTACGCAGCAAGCCAACATTAAACTGCATCGTAGCTACTACACACCGCATCGTACTATAGTGCCGATCGGTAATGTTGTGGATCGTTTCCGAGCGATCGCGTCTACGCTCACGACCACCAAAACGCTCCGCTCTCGGGGGCACTCTGGCAGAAAATCCCTTGCGCGGAAAGAACAAGAAAAAAAAACACCGACGGTCACGACACGGTTCTCACCGGGAAATGTTTTTCCCGGTAAACGAGCATCGCAGCTCCGTCCCGTCCGAAGATCGGCAGTCGATCGGCAAGTGTGAGTTGGGCACGACGAGCTCTCGCCTCTCGTGCTAACACGGGGCCACAAGCGCCATACACATCCGTCAGCGCAGCGCACTACCAGACGGGTCAATCGCAAAAATCTACTTCCAAAAATCGAACGAACGAAAAGAAAAGACCGAAAAGACAGCGCTCGACGGGCGACAGCGCTGGGGCATTCAGCGTTTGTGTAGCCACCATTAGGTAGTTAGTTTGGTGTGTGTGTATGTGTGTGTGTTCGTTTTTTCGCAACCCGTTCCCGTTGATCCAGGACACACAAGACACACGCGCGTTCCGTAACCATGTGCAGTAGTTCCATTTCCTTAACGACGTGGCTAGGCGTGAGCCGAGTGTGAGTGAATGTGTCTATTTTCCCCGCACGATGGTGAAAGTGCGTCAAATTTGCACATGCGATGCGATTAAAATCGATGTTTCTGTGTGTATGTGTGTGTGTGAAGGTAGAACAATTACACAGGGTGGTGATGAGATTCGAAAAAGGAAGAAAGGAAAATGCACTACATCTTCCCTCACTCATACGCATACACCGATGCGCATTCTTACTGGTTCCCCGGTTTCCCGGAATAGCAAAAAAGCACACACATGCAATGGGAGAAAGAGAGAGAGAGAGAGGGAGAGTGGAGTAAAGCGAGGAAAACAATCACATCGATCGTCACTCGGTCGGTGTCAATCTCATCTCTTGTTTCGAGTTTTTTTCGGTGTCCGGTTGAGAGTTTTTTTTTTGTTCTGACGATGACGGTAAAGTCGTACACACACACACACACTCACACACTTTTCCTTTGGGATCCAACAACAACAACAGCAAAAAACACACACCCCACACAATTGGAGCCGATCGCGATCAGCGCACAGATCACATTTGGAGCTGATTGTAGTTGTAAGTTGTGAAAAAAAAATGAAAATCCCGGACACGACCGGGCACGATGGTGCGTGTGCGTAATGCAGTAAGCTCACACCGTCCCGTACCGTCCCAAGAAGGAAATTATCCACATAACTTGCTTACTCTCCTTCTCCCCCCCCCTGCCTCCTACTCCCCCACTCAGTTCACGGGGCCCTACGTGTGTGTGTGTGTGTGCGTCGATGGACATGGCAGATTGATGGACGTGCCCGTGTGGAGTGTCTCAAAAACCCCTGGCTGGATGTGGTTGCGGCTGCCGCTCGGTCGGGCAATTTTGGTGCGCAAAAGGTGCGAATGGAGACGCTTGGTTGTCACGCCGGAGACCAAGGGCCAGGAGCTCGCCCCTCCCCCCACCCTCCCGCCATCCTCCGGCGGCACCGCGAGCTGCCGCAAGACCTGTTGGCGCAGTCCACACTGCCCGCAGCAGGAGTGCGCGGACTCGCCGCTGTCACTACTGCGCGGCGCGTTGCGCATTGTTGTAGTTGTAGTTTTCTCCAGGGCTGGCCGGCAGCAGCAGCAGCGACGGCGGCGGCAGCGGCCCGCACCGACGGGTTGCCACTAAAAATAGTACAATTCGGCCTGGATTTTTGGGGGAAAAAAGATGTCGTCGCAACCGCCGCCGCCGTCGCTGCGAGCGCAACGTTTGGGTCTCCCTGCCGGGCCGTCTGTCGCCCTCGTCGGGGCGGGATCGTCCACACTGCGCCAAATGGAAAACGCGCTGGCACAGCCGGAGCACAGCACACGGAGGGCCGCCGACGACGGCGACGTTTGGCGTTCGCTTCTTCGTTCTATTTATTGCTGCGCTGCGGTCCGGACACGCGCTCGCTGCCGCGCCAGTCCATCCAAGCCAACATTGGCGAGCGTGCGGCTGCTTCGCTCCAACCCACTCTCACTCTCTCGCTGTGTCTCGCTCTCTCTCTCTCTCGCTCTCTCTTAGATAGGTGTTCTTGTCCCCCTTTTGCCCACACACACACACACATGCACTGCTAGCCCGCAGCGATCGTTCGTCCACGGGAGGGAGGGCCATTTCATTCGCGGTCCGCCGATCGTTTGCGCTGAACGGTGTGTGCTGTCGTGCTCAGCCTCGACCAGCAGCAGTAGTAGTGATAGTAGGTTCGATTGGTTCGAGAATTGGCGCGGGGTGCGGGTCTGCCTCTGCTCACATAATCCTTTGGGGGGGGGGCGGCTTCGGTTTGTGCGCAACAACAGGGTCATTGAATCGGAATGGGCTCCACGCAGGAACTAGGTGGCAGATGAGCAGCAGTTGCAGTGTCCCGGGGCTTTTGTATTTTATACGTTCCTTGCGTTTGGTGTGTGTGTGTGTGGCCCAGGCTTACCAGTGCGTTCTGTGTTCCCCCGAACGACCGATGGAAGCGCCTGGTCGTTCACGATCAGTGCGCACATCACCTTTGCTCCACCATCAAGAAAGTCAACGGTCGATCGGTCGCGGTAACGATCACGATGCGAGCAAGCGATAAGAAAGCAATCAAACACCACTCTCCACTCTGTGTGCCTGTGTTTGTTTGTTTTCTCTTTTTTTTTTTAAAGCAACTATCGATATAGGGGGTAATCCGAGGACCTTTTGCTGGCACGGATCACCACCAAAAAAAAAGCGAAAAAAAAGCAAAGCCACCGCAGCATGTGATATAAGTGCGCACTCTTCGCAGGGGATTGCAAGAGGGAACTGACGGAGGGGGCGGGGGGGGGGGGGGGTTGGAAGTGATCGTGTCGTGTGTTGATAGTCGCGGCCGGCCTGTCCACAGTGAAGCACCAACAACAACGAAAAACCCCATTCAGGCGCGCGAGTGATGTACGATCGCTTCTGGGTGCGCACGCACGAAGTACGGCGCGTGGTGTGCTGAAGTGGTAGCGAATATAAAAATAAACCCGCAACATGTGCCACCCCGCGCGGGTCCACGCTGTGAAGCGACCGTCGCCACCGTCTGGAACGTCCGCTGGAACACGTGTTCCATGCACCTTTTGAGTTGCGCGGATCATCCCGGCGTGTTATAAAGCGTGATCTCTCGCGTGTGTGTGTGCAAAACCTGGACACCCTGGACTGTATGGATCGTGTGTTGTGGAGCATTGTTTTAGTTCGTTGTGAATAGTGTTTCTTTACAAATTTGTCCTTTTTTTTTTGGTTTTCGTTTTCATCCAGTCGACCCCGAACCGAATGTGCGTGAGACAGGAAGTTTTACAGGATTGGTAGCACACACACACACAGGATTGGTGTGTTCAGTGTTCCGTAGTGTACATGCAGCCGCACGCGGTGTGCGCGAAATAGTGGCGCACACATCGCAAAACACATCAACCGCGTACAACAACGGGGTCAGAAGCTGAAAGGAAATCGAATGTAAGTTTGGAATCGTCGTTCGCCAGCGCACGAATCACAATGACGCGCCCAAAACAAGCCCAAATCAATGGTTGGCTTCTCCCAGCCCAAGCGTATTGCCGTGAGTTGGCCAATTTCGTACCAATCCATTTAGTGGACATAAACGTCCCGCCCTGGAGCAGGCAAGCTTGCAACGATAATTTCATGGACACCTTGGAAGATTGTCCTGACTCACTGCAAGACACTACACTACAGTGTACGCTCATCACTCGGTGTGAGGATCACCAGCTACTGTCGCGTGGGGGGGTATAATTGAAGGAATTTTTCTTTTCGCGTTACGTTGCCCGACTTCCTTCTTTCCGTCAACCCCTTCTCCCCTTCCTCCCTCTCAGCACACACACACACACACACTTGCTGCTGTGACCATTTTCCATCCCCTCCCATCAACCAACCACCCTGTTTTGGTTTTGAGCAGGCTGCTGCTGCTGCTTTTGGGCTGATTCAATTACGACGGCAAGAAGAGACGTAGGGGGTTAAAAATAAACTTAATTCTACTTTATCCATTTGCGCGCACTAAAGAGCGCGAACAAAAAGAAGAAGAAGAAGAAGAAGAAGAAACACACACATACGAATCAGCATCAACAACAGCAACATGACAAATAAATCACACACTCGTGTGTTGTCCGTCGACGTCGTCTTCGTTGCCGTTTGCCGTGCTATGAAAAACCAGCCGATTGCCCGCTGCTTGGCTCGTGGAGGCCAAAAGTAGTGAATAGGAGGCTGCAGTAGTGGGTTTGGCGCGATCGCGCCTTTACCGACGGCAGTGGTCCATATACTGTGTGTGTGTATGTGTGTTTTCGAAAGGACACTCACCGAGCGCACGATGCTCTCCGTTTCACTCCCCTGCCTATGGCTTTGCCTTGCTGCTAGGAGTCATTTTATGATTTTACTACAATACAACAAAACGATGCAGATAGGGATTTTTTTTTTGCACATTTCCTTACCATCGTCGCTAAGTTCTCACTGTCCCTTAAAATGTATGCCCCATATCGAGAAATGCATTGCAAAACATCCTGCAATCAGTGCCCTTTTTCCTACTCGCCGGCCCCAATGGATGATCGGCGATCGACAAAACGACATACCAACCAACACATTTTTCACGCGAGTTCGTGCGTGATTGATCGCTTGCCGAGGGTGATGTGACATAATCCACCACCAGCACAGCAGCCAGCACAGCACAACACGCCTGTGTTCACCGATCGCTCCAACGTGGCGTACAGAAGTGCGTTTTTTTTCATGGTGTTATATGGCCAAAAAACACACACACACACAAACAGACACTCGTGCACAGCCACGATCAGCAACCGAGTGTGTCGAAGAATCGAAATTAGGAACGCTTCACGCCAAGCCAGCCAGGCCAGCCTTCAGGACAGGCAAAATAGATAGCAATCTAATCACGGATAGCGAGAGAGCGAGAGAGCGAGAGACAGTCAAACACACACACACACACTCGAGCCACTCAAGTCAGTCGGGCCAAAGACACTGCGAGATATCTGCGTGATACACGGTGGTGATCGAACGGTGACGCGAATAATGGCTGCCTGAAGATGGGGCAGAGCGGAGTGGAGGGAGGAGAGGTCCTAAAAATACACTGGACTATCGTAGTAGGATCTTCCCAGCTTCTTCGCAGCTGGTACCACAACACACAGGAGCATCGGGAGCAAGAATAAAACTCCGCTCACAACACAGAACAGAAAAATGCAACGATACCAAACACCAAAGTCCCGTGTGCGTGTGTGTGTGTGTGTGTGTGTGTGTATTTTTTTCGGGTCAACCCGTAGCAGTAAAATGACTTCCTCATTTGGAGAATCTTAAACGGAGGGAGGAGGGGGGCATTGATGATTCGGGGCACGAGACTCGCTCGACCACCCGGCGCCGGCAGATAGCAGATTTACGTAGCAGATGTCACATATTTAGAACTTGCTGCTCCGTGCTGTCCCAGTTCTGGATCGGAGTATGTCAATCACAAAACCTCTCGGATAATGTGGTGGTGAAGCGTTTTGCTACTATAGCACGATCACCTTTGAGTATCTGCAAAACGATCGGAGGAACTGTGGTTTCGAAGTAGACATTAACTAGAACAATACCAAATTCCAGGTTGGTGATGTTCTATTTTTTTTAGGTATCTTTAAAGTTCTGAAGTAATATGAAGTTCTGAATGTGTTTTATGAGTCTGTAAGTCCAGAGCGACAGAACACCTTAAGAAGGAGGGATGATGTTATCGTTTCTTCGATATATGTGTCCCGGGGTTTCTTAAAGTCTTATCTTACTGTCATTTCCGCCAATTTTTGGCTCTAAGGCACCATTTTATCTGAGGCATCACAGTGATCGTTTTTGACTGTAAGACGATCGTTTTGTTTAAAACGATTTACTTAATTTCAGGAACTGTGTGTTGACGATTCTATAACCAATAAACAGATAAATTTTATTGAAATATTACGTTTGTTATGCAGTTTTGGAAGTCTTCAAAGGAGTCTGCAAGCTTTCTTAATTTCTTAACAACATTGTGAACAAGGCGTTTACAATGGAACAGTACCATACTGTTCTTCTGTTCTGTAAGATGAAACAATAGCAAATAACAAGTAACAATATTCGATCTCAAACAATTGTTCGAATATCGTTATGTTTAATATCTTATTTTTGTTAAAATCAGTTGTAATATTCACTGACTTTCTCATGTTGCATATAATGATTGAAAATAGTTTGTTTTGTATAAATAATAGTGAAAATAGATACTAGTTCCATAAAACTTCTCCAATATGAGAAGAAAGTAATTCTCGACAAATTTTCCAAAGCCGTACATTCTTGCTCACATTTCCGTGGGCAATTGATTAGTAAACCTCTGGGCAAGAAGGGGAATAATACAAATTCTTTATCTTTTTTCGAGTGTTATCGTAATCTAACATTGTTTTGATATTTGATTCTCAACGATGATAATTTGTTGTCTGTAAAAGATGTTTTGATGCTTTCGGATTATTTTTATTGAAATTTTTCCGCCAATTATTCCGCATTTCCAAAATTTATTGAATAATATTTTTCATTACTGTTGTAGCGAAGCAAATAAATCGTAAAAACAATTTAAATATGTGGGAAAGGATCCAAAAATCGTGGAATTAATCTCTAAAAATGTCGCGAAACAAGCGAAATCCTATGGGAAACCCTGTACCCAGATAAATTCATATTTAGAATAATTTCTTGATAAGGATTATCTTCTAATTAAACAACAAAAGCTTAATTTCAAAACAATTTTCGGGAAAAAGAACAAGCCGTGTAAGTTATCCTCAAGTACATACATATCCAAGGCAACAGACTACATCATCAATTCTGTGATCCACTAGAAGATATCTCAAAGCAGCTCAAACCTAGCAAATTTGAGGAAATGACAAACTACAAGACGTGAACAATTTGAACTTGCAGACAAAATTAACAACAAAAAAAACGGAAAAAGCAGACAAATTCACAGACAACGAAAGAGTTATCAAAAAAGATTGATCAGCACTGCGACTCTTGCAACAGATCGAGTAGTGTCCGCGCGGATTGATTACCACAATCACATTCAAACCTTGTAGATACCACCGCTTCCTATCCATAAACTGTAGAGATTCACCCAAGGGCCGCACAGATCATGAGACAGTTTTATAATATTCTTTCTTAAGCTTGTGTACTACATACTAGCACACAAAGAATAAGCACAACGACTTGACTCATCAAGGTTTTGGACACAAATCACAACTAAAGTAGCTCTTCTAATGCAAGCCTTTCTCGTGCAGCTCGTAGAGCTGTTGCAGGGAAAGCATTTTCTTATGTTATTGTTGGACACAAGTGGGTATTGTTTTCCCGTAAGTCGATCACGGATCGCTGGTACACGTATGCGTGACGTACTGACGGTGCTGACTCGGACAAGGACCGTCGACGATCGGACATTCCGCAACAACACAACACAACATACCATACCGTAGCAGTTCGCGCCTCTCGTTGCGTACTTGCATTTGGCAATTGCTCTACGCTTACTCATTAACCCTGCGTCTCCGCTTTCCCCCTTTTCATTCCACCCCATCTCTCCCTCTCTCTCTATATCTCTGTGTATAATTCGCTCACACTCTCACACACACACACCCACCGTCACACAGCTTGTCCTGTTCTCGTTTGATATCGGGTGGAAATTCGTCGCGTTCGGTGACATTCGCTCGTTGAATCCACGGCGTTGAATAGCGCGGAGCAGCGGATGGGTCGGCAACGATCATGGCGACGTCGAATTTCCAACGGTACACGACGCAGCGAGCGGAGTTTCGCGCACACACACAATCTTGCACACAAACTAGGGGGGAAACCAGCAAGGGGGGGGAGGGGGTGGTTGCAGGGGGTGGCTCACAAAAAAGCGATTGCCGCATTATCATCAGCTTTTGTCTTCTGGGAGGATTTATTTTAAGAAATTCTATCAACCAGCAGCGCGCAGTGGGCAAACGGAATACGGGCAAACACACACACACACACACCAGCCAGCCAGTCAGCCAGCCAGCAAGCCAGTCAGCCAGCCAGCCAGTCAGTCAGTCAGCCAGCGGCAACCTTTTCGAGCATCAGCAGCAGGCAGTCGTACCGTAGACGAGCATGGAAAATTTAAAAATACAAATCCCGTGCGCCGTGACAGACTGACAAACTGGCTGGCTGGCTTGGTTTTGGCGTTGGCTTTGGCGTTGGCTGGCTAGGTTGGCTGACAGTTTTCGAGGAGCGAACGGGCGACGGACACACCAGCGCAACCTACCTAAAAGGGTTCCGTGTCTGTATGAGTGAGTGTGCTTGTGTGTTAGTGTCTGTAAGAGTGGCAAACAGGTATGCAGCCATGCATTGTTTCGGTGTGAGTTGTTCCCGGTGTGATTATGCCCCCGGATTTCGCGGTTTCCATCCCGTGTCCCGGTGGTGCTGGTATTTTTGTTCGTTTGGCCAGTTCCCCTCTCTCTCTCTCTTGCTCTCTCCTATCCGCCCCATCTCCTTCCCTCCTTGCTGCCTGTCGAGGACGATCGCGGGAAAATCTAGATCCATCTTCCTCCCTCCCCGAGACGAGATCGAGACGCGCATATCGGTGGAGCAATAAAAACAACAAACCCCATACCCACCCACCCTCCCTCCCCGTGCCCACCACCCCCTCCCAGCGAATGGTTGGAGTGTGGTCGTTTTATCCTTCTCTCTCCCACCGCGGGCAGTGTTTTGTCCAACGGTCGTTTCTTTACCCCGGACCGCGCGCGTGTGTGTGTGTGTAGGTCTGTGTTTTATTTGCCGTTTGTCACGCGCTCGGTCGTTTAAGTGGCGGTGTGACGGTGGCGATCGTAAACGGCGATCGACACACTCGAGGGGATGGTTTTTGTTCCATCCCTCTCAGCAACGGTGTCGTCCATTTTCCATGGCCCGGGTGACGAAAGGAAGGAAATGAGTTTTAAAAAAATGGTTCCCAAACACTCAGAGCTCTTGGTAGAACGTACTACAGTGACATCGGAGGGAGAGGTTCGTCGTCACCAGTCAATGTCCTTACAGTCAAGGTGCAGATGAATCACATGTGTGAAGAACCTTGGTGTACTGATGTTGCGGGAAATTATTCGATTGTTTTTTTTTTTTCGTTAATTTATTCCCACTGCCAAACCCACGTTCCATTAACAACGACGGCCGACGGCAGCAAGTGGCAGTGTCTAATCCGAGCGTCTAACGAACGCCCCAGACGGAATGGCTTGGTGGCTGCGCTTGATGCTGTCAATCATTGGCGCTTCCTTTTGTGCTTTCTTAATGATGACTTGTCCCTCTTATTGCCTATGCTTGCCACCCTTTTGTTTGGGCCGGGTCATGCAGGTGGTTTTTCTCCGCGAAAGCAAACAGGAAGAAGCATGCAAACAGAGATCGCACCAAGATCGAAGTTATGCTGGGAAAAAGAGAGGAGGGGGGAGTTACTAAAACATTACACCGTATTTTGTGTTTTTTAATTATTTTTTTTCGTTCCCCCTTACCCAAATTACTTCCTGCCTCTTTCTTTTGCTCAAAACCAGTGGCTCTAAAAATAATCTTATTGTCTTTTTGTCGGATTTCGTCGTCACCCTGGAAAGGAGAGGAGGGGGTTGCCAAGCGACCCAACCTGGGGGGAATGGCGAGGGGGGGGAGGGGTAGCACATGAGAAGGGAAAAATAGAACAAATTAAAGATCACAACCTCCTAGCGAAGGCGAGCGCCGCGCTTCCGTGTATCTTGCACAACCGATCGCACACACACACATACACACGATCACACCGTCTCTCGCGTCCCAGAAATCCGTATAAATCACCCGCCCGCGTGGAGAAACCTTGCCCCCGCTCCCGGCCCTGTTTTCCATCGTGTGCCACATCTCGCCGTCCAACGAGATGTGTTTTTCCTCTCGAGATGTGTTTTCTAAATGCTCGCTCTCTCTCTCTCTCTCTCTCGTTTGGTGGCGTTATTTTTGTTGCTTGCCCCCCCCCCCTTCCCTTATCTTCGTTCGTCCGTTTTACGTGCCGTCGACCGCTCAAGTCCAAATTTTCCGCCACCCAGAGAGCGAATGGAACTCGTACGATCGTACACACGATCGTTATGAAACTCTCTCTCCCTCTCTCTCGCTCTCTGTTTTCCACGAGCCACTCAGCGATACGGATCGCGAAAATCCCATCCCCCCCCCCCCAAATCGGTAGTTGTGTGTCTGTGTACACCACCGCCACGGCTGTGTCTCAGTGTCAGTTGCCCTGAGCTCCACATTCCACGGCGACGGTGTGCCATCCTCCGGCCGGGGACCTGCTCTTCGAGCTGCGGGGAGAAACATTCCCACGACACACCGGCCCTAACAAGTGGTTGGTGCGTATCGCACACGCAACATGGCAAGGAAATATCCTCCCTATATACACAGACACGCACACACACACACACATAGGAACGATCGTTCACATCGCATCACCCGCCCGGGAAGACAGAGAAGCGGGTGAAACGGAACGAAAAGCTCGTCGCCATGTGCGCGAAAATCGCCAATCGAAGGGCGCCCGACGCCACCAGTGTGTGTGTGTGTGTGATTGTGATTGTGCGTTTGATCGGCGTTTGATCGGCATTGTCGTGTTCGCATTCGTTCGCGTACGGCGATTCGCCACACGTTGGAGCGTTTGGGCGCTGTGTGCATCGCGCAAATGTGCTAAAAGGTTTCGCATTTCTTTCCTTTCTCTCGATGCCGTTTGCAGCGCGTTTCCGTCCGTTCGCTGAAGTGACCTAAAATTGGCCTTTATTTTTAAAAATGGACACCGCAAACACGCACCCACTTGGAGGTCGGCCCGGTAGCTGCACCGGAGGAGGAGGTGTCGGTGGTGGTGGTGGTGGTGGCGGCGGAGGAGGAGGTGGTGGAAGAATGCCAGGAGCAGCGGGCAGTTCAAGTCCGCAGCAGTTCTGCCTTCGATGGCACAATCATCAGGTAAGAGAGACTGACCGCCCAATTCCGGCCCCGCGCCTACTAAACTTGCTGTAACTCATCCTGCTAGGCAAGCCTGCTCAGCTCGCTGCCGCTGCTGCTCGACCAGTCGCACCTCACCGACGTGACGCTGATGGCGGAGGGGCAGAAAATTAAGGCGCACCGCGTCGTCCTGAGCGCCTGCAGCACGTTCTTCTCTGAGCTGTTCCGCACGCTCGACGGCGCCCAGTACCCGGTGGTGGTGCTGCCGGGCGCATCGTACCACGCCGTCGCCGCGCTGATCACGTTCATGTACTCGGGCGAGGTGAACGTGTACGAGGCGCAGATATCCGTCCTGCTGTCGCTCGCCGAAACGCTCGGCATCAAGGGGCTGGCCGACTTTAACAGCGTAAGTATAACACTGTGTCTGTTGTGTGTAACGCCCTGTGTATAACACCGTTGGTTTGCCCTGACGCTTCCAGAACCCGAACAAATCGAGCACACCGTCGACGGAAGCGTCGTCGTCGCGGGACTCCGACGTACCGTCGCCGTACCATTCGATGAAGGTGTCCTCGCCGGTCGACAACTACTTCGCCCGCCCGTACGCGTTCGGTGCGGACCTGTTCGAGATGCGCCACGGGGCACAGGCACTCAATCTGATCACCAACGCGGGCGGCTCGAATGGAGCGGCAGCATCGAACAGTGCCGGCACGGGCAGTGCCCCGCACAGCGAAGGATTCGCCGGCAACAACGCCGCGCACACGATCGCAGCCAATCTTTCCACCAGCAAGTCCGGCGACCTTTACGCGCGGTTCGAAGCGGAACGGAACGAGCAAATGTCGGCGGAAGCACTCTGCAAGCTGAACGAGCTGAACCTGCACGCCGAGAGCGCTCTGCTGAAGGAGAAACAACAGCAGCACCATCTAAACCGGTCAGCCACGCCGGTACGTTTGGCGGCGTACGCGCAGCAGCAGCAGCAGCACGCGAACTCGCCCCACAACACCACCGCTGCCGGTGACGCCCGGTCCGTCGTCGAGTCGGCACTGTTCGGCAGCTTTGGCAACGACAACGGTCGGGATTGCAAACTCTCCGCAAATGGGCCGCTGCTGCTCGGGCTGAAGCTAAAAGAGGAAGACATTTCGGACAGCATGCACCACCATCAGCTCAACCAATCGTACGGTTCCGTCCCGTCCACGCCGACCGCACAGACGCCCGGGCTGGAGGATGCGGGGCGCATTTCCCAGCCGAACGCCGCGACGCGCAAAACGCTGGCCGCCCAGGATACGGCCACGAGCAAGCGCAAAAAGCTGGAACAAATTACGGAAAGCCTGATCGAAACGCTGAAACAGTCCACCGAGTCCGGCAACAAGCTGCCGCTGCACCTGTTCAGCAAACCGCCGACCGTGACGCCGGTCAGCAGCACGCAGAACCCGTACCTGGCGCACCATCACTTCCTCACGAACGAGAGCGCCTCCAAGACGCCGGAAAACTTTAGCCTCGAGTCGGCGCACCCGAACGCCGCCTCGAACGCGAACGCGCTGCGCGCTTCGCCTTCGATCGCGACCGCCACCACGCTCGGCGCGGCCGCGTCACCGACGACGACCGCACCACCCGGCACTGGGTCGCTGCTCGCGCTCACCCCCTCCTCCTCGCCCGCCAGTGCGAACGAAAATCTGATCAAAACGCTTCACATTACCCATCCGGCGCAGGTAGCCGCGTTGCAACAGCAGCAGCAGCAGCAGCAGTCATCACAGCAATCCGCCACGCAGAAGCCTCCCTCGTCGAAGCTGTACGCCACGTGCGTCATTTGCAACAAGCAGCTTAGCAACCAGTACAATCTGCGCGTGCACCTGGAAACGCACCAGAACGTTCGGTAAGTACCAGAGGGGCGGGAGATTGCTTTCTTATTGGAAAGTGTGTTTGTGTCTGTGTGTGTAACTTTGTGGCTTACCCAATTTCGCAGCTACGCTTGCCAGGTGTGCTCGCACGTGTCGCGGAGCAAGGATGCGTTGCGAAAGCACGTCTCCTACCGCCATCCGGGCACGCCGAGCCCGTGCGATCCGGACACGAAGCGGAAGCGCTCGAAGGGCAACGCGTACAGCCAGCTGGCGAAGCAGGACGGGCTGGCGGAGCAACAGGCCGCAGCTATCCTGAACCACCACCAGCAACAGCAGCAGCAGCAGCAGCAGCAACAGCAGCAAGCAAGCAATCTGCTTGCCAACCTAACAGCGCAGGGTCCGCTACCGTCGTTCCTGCAGTCGATTGCCGCGCACAACAAATCGGCCGCCCTGCTGTTCAACCAAACGGTGTCCGTGGCGGCACTAGCGCAGGCGGGGCAGGCCTGCCATCCGGCCACATCCACCACGCCACCCGCGCCAGCCGGTGGGGCCGAACTGGGCACGACGCCGGGCAAGCGGGATGCCTCCACCGGTGCCACGGGTTCGGGCGAGACGGACGGTGTCGAAGACGGACGGCCCAAATCGGCACCCGATGGGAAGGTGGACGATTCGAAACCGGATGACCACCCATCCACGACGACCAAACAATCTGACAAAGACATTTAAAAAAGACCCCGACGCGGTTGTGCCGTACTCAAGTGGGAGGAGAGAGAAAGAGAAAGAGAAATAGAGGAGTCCAACACCGGCTAGACATGGTGCCAGGAAATGAGAAAAAGAGAGAGAGAGAGAAAGAGAGAGAAGATGAAGAAACATGCAGCCACCCTTGCCCGGAAAGGCAAAATGCTGCGGAATTTTACTGAAAAAAGACATTAGGTTTTAACGCTATTTAACTATACATACGCCGTAATGGCGCTAGTGCTAATACGAGATACGAGTTGATGTTGGAGTGCATACGCGCAAGCATACCCCCACCTACCCCTCTCTACAAGCGTGGCATTCGGAAGGCCCCGACACCCTCACCGTCCTTCGTCAGCGCAGCGGTTTTGCGCAAACTTAGGCAAAATGTACGATTTTACATCTCCATCTCCAGCTTGTTTTTCCGTATTGTTTTACAAAGTTTTTCTTAATTTTCGTGTTTCCTTCTTTCGTTTTTTTACGCACAGATTTTTTTCCCCTTTATTTCCCCTCTGTTGTACTTAAACTTGTTCCCTAGCTGTGATAGTAAGACAATATTTTTGTATAGACCTGAAAAAGCTCTTTGCGTAAGACCTTTGTTTCGACCGATCCTACTGCAATC
Organism: Anopheles merus; assembly: GCF_017562075.2. Classification (NCBI taxonomy): domain Eukaryota; kingdom Metazoa; phylum Arthropoda; class Insecta; order Diptera; family Culicidae; genus Anopheles; species Anopheles merus. Next base: position 28,306,900 of record NC_054082.1, on the reverse strand, counting down.
GGCCAGCATAAACGTTGGGAAACGCGTGGTTCAGATAGCGTACAGTTTTTAAGGCTTTCGATTTCGCCCAACTCAGCTGCTGCTGCTACTACTATTTCTCACACTCAGTACACACACACACTGAGGTAACAACAACCTATGTGCCTTACTTCATAGTAGACAACAACAACAACAAAAAACACGCACTATTACATTTAAAAGCTCTGCTACCTCACAAAATAGAGAGAGAGACAGCCGTAGATGAAACATCCAGGACCGAATGTACCACTTCTTCGTCGTGGTTGCCATGGAGCGTTCAAGAAAAGAGAAACGTGTAAGCTGCTGTACTGTACAGTTCAATTGCGCGTCCCATTGTATAGCTGCCGATCGTTAGGACGGACGGATCCTTCTTCGAACACTTAAAAGACATTTAATTACCTACCCAGCGCCTCTCGCACGTTAGTGTTGGACATTTTCGCGAGAGGCCAGTTTTTCTTTCCACCCCGTATGTAGTTTCCCCCGGAATGAGTTGTTTTTGGTGTAGCTATTATTTCAAAAACCTCTACTACCCCAATCACACGGGAGGGGCACGTGGGGCTCCAATAACCCCCACCCCCCTCTCCCCCTCTCCCGCTCCACCATATATTTATATTCGATCTAGTCTTTTTACCCTTTTATGCGCTCTCCCTCCCCCCCCCCCCCCCACTCCTACTGCCCTCGCACATCCAACGCCATAAAAAGCTGGCACACTACAGAGGGTGGAGTGGGGTGGCATGATTCGGTGGCACCGAGGATGGAAACGGGGGTTTGACAAAAAAAAAAAGGACGCAATACAGAAGAAACATAAGAAAAGACAAACCTTCTCTTTTAAGGATAATGGATAGGTTAGTAAATTTAGATGATATTTGGTAACACCTTATATTATACCACCAGCCAGGGCAGAAAAATGAGTTCTTTTTCCCTCCCGAGCCTCGGTTGGTTAAGACATGCGCGCGAACCTGCACTGCACACCACCACCGTCACCTACTGCGCTTACGCCTACCGTCGTTACCGTCGGTGCGCTTACGCCTACATGTTAACGGTTAAGAACGGTTCAATGTTACCAAAACGGGATCGAAGTGCGCGGACATCACCAGTTCGCAGTAGGCGCGGTGGGGTGGCTGCGGGGCAGGTGTTATTAAGAAGCTCTATGGCCTCTCTGGAAAAGAAATTAGTGAAAATCTGTTTTAATGATAAATAATGTTGAGCTGTTTTTTTTTTTTTTGTAGACCACTGTGTTGAAACGAATCATAAACTAAACTAATACCAGTACACAAAACACACACACCAAAAGTAACAAAACTCGTGTTTTAAAATTTTATAATAAAACAAGTTTGTTCAATTGATGCGAAAGAAAGTTCAGTTTAATTCTGTTCAGTTCGTGTGAGTTTCGAAAAGGTGCGAAAAATCGTGAGAAAATATAGAAAATGATCAGGACGACATCGTCCCTGTTTGAATTCTAACGGCCAACAAAACTGCAGTGTAGAACCTTACAAATGTCAAATAGATACAGCTAAACGGCTGTACCCGTCGGTATTCTAAGTCGATTGTGTAACGAAGGAATGTTCCAGGGCACCGGCACCGGATCCCGGATAAACAAGCAGAAGGTATGGTAGTTTCAATGCATTGAAATCATTTATGGACTAATCCCTTTCAATGCTGTGGCCTAACGTATCACCATTTCACAAGACTCCTAAAGTTACTGCGTCGAAGGATCGTCTTGTGACAGGTTATCCTTTTGGAATTTGGCAAAAATAGCACGACAGTGTAGGATAACGCACTTCTGACTGCAGTACTCATCGAGCCACTCCCAACTCTCGATCGCTCGATTGTTGCAACCCGGTCTAATGCACTGTTGCTGCCCTTTCGACCGATTGGAATGCTGCGTTGGAAGCGGATCGGATGGCTGCGTCTCTTGCAACTGTTGCTGCTGTGGCTCTAGCAAGTCTGCTACATCCAAGACCTGCAAAAATATATCATTCCCCGTGCTTATGCATATCTATTGTTACGTATCAGTGATCGCTGTTTTCCTACCTTTGGTGCTGGTTGGACGTACTCCTCGAGTATCATGACCTCCTGGATCGCCTGCTGGTTGGTCAGCAGTGGCTGATCAGCAATTGGCACCGGTAGCACCGGTAGGCTCTGTGGTACAGCACTGACCGGTACCGGCTGATGCTCCTTTAGTTGTTCTTCCGATTGCGTCACTATCTCGAGTTCTTGAATGTGTATTATGGTAACATTTTCTAGCGGCTGCTCCTGTACGGTGTGTACATTTTCATTCATCTGCACTACCTGCATCACAGCGCCAGTTTCGCCGCTCACTACATTCATGTTGTTGTTTACGGAAAAGGCAGATTTGTAACGCACCACCGCGAAGAGGTCTTTGTTGGGGCTTTACGAAGCTAAATAGCAACAAAACTAAACAATTCTCACGATGGGAAATGAACGACGCTCAAACGGCGAATGCAAACAATAGGCAGGTCGCTCTGGAATTATCCCGAATTTCGTAGTAAAATAAAACATTTCGATGAAGGCGACCCATTGTGCATGTTCAGCAAGCAGCCGAGATGAACAGAGCGCGGTGTGCTGTATGAACCTTGACCCAACACGAAAAGCGCGCGTCAAACGTCAAACACCCAAACAAAAATCCGCGCGCATGCTGTCGGAGCACTTTGTCCGTGTTTTTGTGCGAAACAAAAGTGTTTGTATTGTAAATTTTTAAAGTACTCTAGCTAGTTTGTGTGCCCGCTGAGCGATGTCGAAAAGCAAGGAAAAATTTCCCAGCTCCCCAAACACACTGCACAACTACTTTGCCCGTTCGCCCGCCAGTACGAAGAAACTCCCGGGCGCCAATCCATCAACCCCTACGAGTGCGCTTGCCGCTGGGCCAAAAGCAATCTCTTCCTCCTCCCATCAAGCCAACAGCGGTACACCGAAAAGCTCGAAAGCTGCCGTAAAGAAGGAAATCGAATCAGCTGGCAAAGAAAAGCGTCCCGCCGTCGTAAAGCCGGACGCCGATGAGGGAGACGAAGAGCCGATCGGAACGCAAAAGAAGCGTCGCCGTATCCTGCTGCTGGACGATACATCCGACAACGAGGAGGAGGATGCAGGCGGTCGCAACAACGAGAACAAACCGAACAACAATAACAATCAGGAAGGGTACGATGAGCAGACGGGGACGAAGCGGTTCGCGCTGCTTTCGTCCTTTGAGCGGCCATTAGAAACGGCCGAAACGAGCGAAAGGCAGGCAGGCAAGGGGGAGAAACCGCTCGACGGAACGGACGAGGGGCCGGTGCAGAAAAAGATCAAGCTGGAAACGCTCGCCGAACCGCACGATGAACCCGGAGCCGTGCTGGACGAGCCGACCGTTTGGACGCACCAGAAGCTGGACTTTTTGAAGCCCAACAAAATCAAGGACATTCACGGCAACCGACCGGGCAGTGAGAAGTACGACAGCAGAACGCTGTTCGTGCCCGATTCCTATCTCAACACTCTCACACCGGTAAGATTGAATCCGGCGCTCTTAAACAAAAGGCATCTTAAGCTCATTACCTACCCCTTTGCTTCTCCTCACAGGCCATGCGACAGTGGTGGATCCTGAAGAGCAAAAACTTCGACTGTGTACTGTTCTTCAAGGTGGGCAAGTTTTACGAGCTGTACCACATGGACGCCGAGGTGGGTGTGACCGAGCTCGGGTTCAGCTTCATGAAGGGAGAGTTCGCGCACTCCGGCTTTCCCGAGGCGGCGTACGACCGCATGTCGACCACGCTGGTGGAGAAGGGCTACAAGGTGGCGCGGGTCGAGCAGACCGAAACGCCGGACATGATGCAGGAACGGTGTAAGGTCGAACGCACGACCAGCAAGTACGACAAGGTCGTGCGGCGTGAGATTTGCCAGATTACCGTCATGGGTACGGAGGTGTTCGGGCAGCAGGTTACCATCACGGCCAACCATCAGCCGCGGTACATGCTGGCCATCACGGAAAGTGGCCGCCAGGGGACGGCGAGCTGTCGGTACGGCGTTTGCTTTATCGACACCTCGATTGGGCTGTTCCATCTCGGCGAGTTTGACGACGATAATCAGCAGTCCCGGCTGCTTACGTTCCTGTCGCACTATCCCCCAGTGCTGGTACTGCACGAGCGGACCACACCGTCCGAGGGAATGCAGCGCATCTTCAAAACATTGCTAGCGAACGTCAAGCGGGAAGCCCTCACGGCCGGGACACAGCTTTGGACGGGCGAGAAAACGCTCAAGTATCTGGCGGAAACCATCTACGGGGGCTCGTCGAGCGAAGGGTCCAAATGGCCAGCAGCGTTGCGCACCATGCTGGACGAGACCGACAGTTTGGGATTGACGCCGAAGGAATCGTATCAGCTCGCGCTGAAAGCACTGGGCGGGTGCGTCTGGTATTTGCAGCGATGCCTGCTAGATCAGCAGGTCCTGTCGCTTGCCACCTTCGAGGAGTACGTACCGTTGGATGAGCATAGAGAGGCAACAGAGACGATCGCAAAGCGGATAGATGATGCTGCAAGGGCCAAACGTTTCATGGTGCTGGATTCGATCACGCTAAACAACCTGAAGATCGTCGGTTCGGAAGGCTCGCTCGTGGACCGGATGGACCACTGCTGCAGCAAGTTTGGCAAGCGACTGCTGTACAACTGGGTGTGTGCGCCGAGCTGCATAAAGGAGGAGATCCTGCAACGACAGGAAGCCGTGACCGAGCTGATCGAGAACGTGGACTTGCTGCAGGATGTGCGTCAGATACTGGGGCAACTGCCGGACATGGAACGGCATTTGGCGCAGATTCATGGCTTTGGGCTCGCGCTCCGCGACCATCCCGCCAGACGGGCCATCCTATACGAAGAGCACGTGTACGGCAAGAAGAAGATGCGCGATTTCATCGCCACGCTCAAAGGGTTCCAATCGCTGCTCCCACTGCCCCAAATGTTTGCCAGCGTGCACTCGCGTCTGCTCGTTCGCCTCACACAGAAAGCTAACTCCAACCCGGCCGGTGCCTTCCCGTCGATGGAGAAGCAGATCGAATTCTTCGAAAGCTCGTTCGACCACGAGAAGGCACTCAAGAGCGGCAGCATCGTGCCGGAGAAAGGGCTCGACACGGAGTACGATGCGATCGAGCAGGAGATCAAAGATTTGAACGCCGAGCTGGAGGCGTATCTGGCGGAGCAGAGCAAATTCTTTGGCTGTACCGTCAAGTACTTCGGCAACGACAAGAAGCGCTTCCAGCTGGAGGTGCCGGAGGGCAGGGCGAAGAAGGCCACCGGCGACTACACGCTCGAGGGCACCAAGACGGGCAAGAACGCGACGAAGCGGTTCCACACGGAGGAGACGCGTCGCTTCCTGAAGCAGATGATGCTGCTCGAGGATCGCCGAAAATCGGTGCTGAAGGATCTGGCGCGACGAATCTTTGAGCGGTTTTCGCGCGACTACGACATGTGGAAGGGGTGCATCGAGCTAGTGGCCACGCTCGACGTGCTGACGTCGCTGGCGGAGTACGCCCGCACGGAGGGTCTCTCGTGCGTGCCGGAGCTGCTGAGCAAGGACGAAACCGGAGGCAAATCGTTCATCGAGATCGAGGAAGGCATCCATCCGTGCCTGTCGAGCGAGGCGGCCGAAAATTTCATCCCCAACGGTACGGCTATCGGGGGCGATGGGAAGGCGAACCTGGTGCTGCTCACCGGCCCGAACATGGGCGGCAAGAGTACGCTCATGCGGCAGGTGGGTTTGCTGGCCGTGCTGGCCCAGATTGGGTCGCGCTTGCCGGCCGAAGCCTGCCGCATGACGCTGATCGATCGCATCTTCACGCGGCTCGGTGCGAGCGACGACATTATGGCCGGCCACAGCACGTTCCTGGTGGAGCTGAACGAAACGTCCGCCATCCTGAAGCATGCCACCGCCGACAGTCTGGTGCTGCTGGACGAGCTGGGCCGTGGCACGGCAACGTACGATGGGACGGCCGTGGCCGGTGCGGTCGTCCACTTTCTGGCCGATCTCAAGTGTCGCACCATGTTCTCGACCCACTATCACAACCTGGTGGACAGCTTCCACGAGGATCCACGAATCGCACTGGGGCACATGGTACAGTTGTATGATGTAGGGGAAAAAAGGCTGGAAAATATTATAATTGTTCTTGTGCTCTTTTAGGCCTGCATGGTGGAAAACGAAGAGGGTGATGATCCCACACAAGAGACGGTCACGTTCCTGTATCGCTATACCGATGGGGCATGCCCGAAATCGTACGGATTCAATGCAGCCAAGCTGGCGGGAATGCCCACAGCCATCATCAAGCGTGCGTACGAGGTGAGAGTAGTCAGTCGTAGCGTGATTTCGATTTAGATCTTTCTTAACTCTAATGCCTTCTGTTTTCCCTGTTTTTTTTCACCTCCATTCTAGCTCTCTAAAACTGTCGAAAAGGAAGCGCTCAAGCGCAAGATACTGATGAAGCTACTCAAGCAAGCGCCACAAAACGAGATCAAGGATCTGGTGGTGAAGCTTAAATCATTCCAGTTTTAAGTGTGTCCGGATGGTTTGTTTGTTTTTTTTAACTATCTTCATGTTAACCACTATTAATCCACACCACCATACACCACTCAGTATACGTTTAGATGTTACGTGCCATAAGTACAAATTGCAAACGAATGAAAATACATACGAATTCGCTGCTTCCCGCAGGACAAAACCAAACAAAAACTGCACTGCATTGCTTGTCATTGTCATACGTTTCTTTTATCTACATCAAAAAAGGTAATGTATTTGAAAAATAGTTTAAGTAACATAATTTCCTCCCTTAGCGCGCGGAATCGGTCTGCATCGCCACACGTTGGTGCCGCCTCGCCAGGAGTTTAAAATGGTGTACTGACTACGAAGAAACATATGTAAGTCGATTCGCCTCTTGCAACCGTTCCCATTCCTTCGGCTCCTATTTCGGTACAGCATTTGCCTACTTGTTGCCTTTTTTTCTACTTCTTCTTCTTTTGTTTGGAAGGAACATAAAGCACTTCTGACTGTCTAATTCCGCTTATCCGTATGTCTTTCTGTTGTGTCTGTTGCGTCTGCTGCTGCTATACTAATTGTTCGCACGCCTGAATACTGTGTGAGCAAAGTATGTGTGTGTGTGTGTATCAACTCCCTCGCAACTCCCCGGTCCGTCCGGAGTAAGCGACCACCACACCATAATTCGTTTGATTTGTAAAATAAATAATATGCTAAATAACTAGCTAAATAACATAGTAAGAAGCATCTCGTCGGCGAACTCTGACAGCTACCTGAAAATGAATACTAAAACTCGTTTGTGCTTGTCCGGAGGGGGCACGTGAGCGCCACCTCATTGCACAGATCCTCGCAACTCTAAAAGCATCCCAAAGGAAAAACAAAGGAACTTTGCTATAACAATACAATATACCGTGCCTTCTTGCCCATTGTTGCAGCCTTCGGGGTCGTAGGTAAATGTGGCGCAAAGTAAAAACCCGAGCGACCCCATCGTCCGGACCGGCGAAATGTATGCGTCCTCCACGCTCATCGGCTGTCGGCCACCATTGGTTTCTCGGGATTGCGCGCCCGGAAATTGCGCCAGGAGCCGTTGGTGCAGACGCCCGGTCCGCGCCACCACTCGTTGATGTCGTCGTACGATTTGGGCCGCCGGAAGGAGGCCTCATCGTGCAGCATGGCGCAGACCCGGCACCAGTAGTACGTGTTGATGAACTCGCCCGTACCCTTCCACTTGAAGTACGAGTTGTACAGCTCGTCGTTCCGGTCGAGCAGGTGCAGATACTCGGCCAGCTCCTTCGGCGAGCCGAACTCGTCCACGTGGATGTAGGACTTTTGGGGCGAGCTCGCCTCGTAGTCCTCGGGCCGGGCGCCCATCACGATCGGCAGCACGTTGCGCGTTAAGGCATTGACGAAGAACTTCTCCGTGATGTAGTCCTTGCAGTTGGAGTTCTCGAAGGCAAGGTAGAACTTGTAGTCACGGTCCAGTATCTCGAAGCACCGTTCCGCCGTGCTGCGGGAGCACTTGAACGTCCCGCAGGCGCCATAGATATCGACCTGGAAGGTTTTACGGGAAAGGGGCAAAACAAACAAACAAATTAATCCTAATCGCATCGGTACGATAGAGCGATGTTCGTACCTGAATGTACTTCTGGAGCTCGTGGGCATACTGGAGGCGCCCGTTGCGCGCGCCACAGTTGGAAACGAACCAGGCCACCTTGCGCGTCTTGTTGAGCGCGTAGTTGCGATCCTGCTCCACCTGCCGTATGCGAGGATCGAAGTATTCCCACTTTTCGTACGGTGCGACAATATCGCTGTCTTTCCTGTTTTGGTTTTAGAAGTCAAACATCATTTCCATTAGATTTCAATGATTTCTAAGCAAAGCAAAAAAAAAGGGCTTTCAGGCTATCCTCTAGTGATGGGAAAGATGCAGATCTCTTCGGAATCAATTCTGGCTAGCACCGAAGTTTTCTAGTAGATCCAGAATCAGTTTCTAGAATCGATTCCGGAATCGGGTTCGAAATTGGTTCCGGAATTGGTTCCGGAATCGGCTCCGGTATCGGAATCGCTTCTGGAATCGGTTTCGAAATAGAAATCAGCTCCGGCATCGGAAAATCAGTATCGGTTTTGAAAAGGATACGGTTTTGGCATTTTCATATGAATAGGCGTTTGTGTCCAATGATGTACTAAGTATTGATAGTCGCAGAGAATCAAAATTTACTTGTAAACGATTCTGGAGATTCCCGGACTGATTTCGCTTCTGAAACTTCTTATTTCAATTCAAGAACTGATTCTCATTTCGAAGCTAACTCCATACTTGGAGTCAATCCTGATTTCGTTACCGGGGCAAACTGTGATTCTCAGATTCCCGATTCTGATTCCGGAGCCGGCTTCGGAATCAACTTGGGAATCGGTTCTGGAATTGACTCCGGAATGAGCTCCGGAATCGATTCCAGCATCAGAACCGGAACCGGAATTGATCCCGAACCCGGAATCGAAATCGGGAAGGTCCGATTCCGAGCTCCCATCAACTTCCCCGTACGCAATATCTTCCCCGTACCTATACGTGGCGGTCCAGTTGAACACGTCCGGATACTTCACGTGCTGCGTGTGGTACGGGCACTCGAGAAAGTACATCATGTAAATCTGGTACGGCGATCGCGGCACCGACGGCGGTATGTAGTGGTCCTTGTACAGCACCAGATCGGCCGTCGAGGCCTTTTCCCGCTGCGCCGTAATGCTGCAGGTGGAAACGGGACACTTGGAGCTGAGAAACACGTCCCGCCCGGCTTTCACGTTCCACGGGCTGAGCCCGTTGTACAGCAGGATCGTTTTCAGCTTGCCCTTCCGCTTGATTGTCTCGTAGTTGGGCGGTACGAACATCAGCTGGTTGCTGATGCGATCGCCCCGTGCCGTCTCGCTCGGCAGCAGCCGGGCCAGCCGCTTGTTCGTTTTGCGGTTGCGCCTCGCCGGCTTCGGGTACCGCATGCCCTGGGAGAAGTACCAAGGCAGATCGGTCGCGGTCAGCGCCTCACCCTTCGCCAGCTCGCCCGACCGCGCCCGTCCGTAGTCGAACGGGTCGTCGTTGTTCCCGCGGTCCCGGCCCGGTCCGTGCTGGTCGGCCACCTCCGCCAGCTCCACGGTGGTGACGGAAGGCTGGGAATGAGAGAATAAGAGAGTTGTAAAATGTGTTGTTACTCGTTACCGGTACAGATTAGAAGGTCAGCTATACAAGCCGATGAAATCGCAGCACAACATGTTGCGCGATGACCGGATTAATTATACACCAAACGGATCTACACCGCCTCGCGGTTTATCTGCGATGGTGCAGCTGTTTAGCTGAGTTTACAGCAATAGTGGGGGGCTACCGTACCTCGTGCCGGACGTTCGCCTCCTCCAGCTGGTATTCATCTCTCGCGTATAGCACATGTGGCGATTTGGTACTCCAATCTTTATCCCTACAACAAAAAAGCGACACAATTGAATTGCAGAATTTGAAGTTAACCACGTTGAAGTGAATTCATCACTGCGTCACTACAGCACTTACCTTAAATTAAACACTAATAATATCAGTACGGCGAAACATAAAACAAGAAAGAAACACTTTTTAGGCGACACCTTCGAAAGTCTCATCATAGTCACATGTCCGGCCTAGTTTTAGCTTAGGTTTAGCACACGGTTGGCCTGCTTGTGGCCCCGGTTTGACTTGGAGTTGTAATTTGGGATGGTTGTTTTGTGTTTTATCCCGCCGCCCCCCAAATCGGAGATGACTCTGGGTGGATCCTGCTAGAGGGATTACAATCGGTAGGATGGCTCCAAAGCCATGGCGTGCCTGTAACGAGGTAACTTCAGCTCCACAGGACGTCCCACTACGCGTCGCCGGGAACGTCTATGCACGATGATCACGCTGTTCCATACTTGCTCTACCAACCCAAAAAACGGTTTCGATTATCACTGTTCGCTCGTGCGGTTGATTCTATCGTTGCTGCCACATTCAGACACGCGGATTGCTTTAGGTTCTGTCCGCGCCAGGGGCGGATATGTGTGTTCACCAGTGCACTCTGCTCCGAATAGAGGGCGTACTGCATAAACTAATTTTCACATACACACACACGCACTTTCGTGGGGTGCACACCACGCTGATATAGCCGCAATGTTCACGTTTAATGTTCCGTAATGTTTCGAATTATGATGTGACGGCCGATTGTGTGCCCAAAAATCGACTCAATTATTGTTGTTCACTTCTGTGTGTTTTATTTTTTTTTTTTTGCTTGCTCTCCACCAATCCCAGCCACCTGCGACCACGTTTTCTGCCGCGGGGTTTGTGCTGCTGGTCAATCTAGTAGGCCCTCATCAGCACCGTTTACCGAAAGGGGCGGCTTAGTAGGCAACTGGGGAGCGTCACCAAAAACCTATCTAAAACTGCATCTCGTTCAGTTTTTCCCCCATTGCCTTGTGTAGTTCTGGGTTTGCGTTTTCAAGAGCATCGCCACAAAAGGGGGTTGATTAAAATTGTTGTGCTTTTTTTTTGCGTAATTTTCGATCCAGCAGCAGCACCTCGTGAATACGCGTGTGTGTTCAATGAGCGTGCTCGGGGAGGTCTGGTAAGTTTGTTTTAGAGCACAATTTCTATGGCAATTCGACGCAGTGTGTTAATGTGGTCGATTATTTCACGGTTGTGCGATTGTGCCACCAGTGCGCGTTTCGAATACTCGAGCGATTATTGGCCAGAGGCTTAGCTTGATTTCGCCATTAGGATACGGTACCTCAGTCTGAGACGATTTCATAATTTTGGTTTTGTATCGGCCTCTCCCTGCTCCGCTGCGCTTCACCAAAGGACTCTGTTCGTCCTGGGCTCTCCCTGTCGTTGAATGCAAAAGGTAGATTTGGGTGTCGAATTTACGGACACTACGAAACACACACACAAACACACACCTGGAATTGTGGATGTTTCTTGTTCGGAAGATAGTGGCCTCTTGTTTCGTGCCCTGGAAATCTTCGCCCAGAATCCTGAATCCTGTACCAACCAACCTCGACCACCGTACGTACTAAACCCGTGGGCACAAGGGATACATTTTGTTCGACTACTGTAGCTCCGAAACCGCGGAGACAACAACCGTCCGCGACCCAAAACGGATGACAACCAGTTCTCTCTCTTTCTCTCAGCTTCTCTTTCTCTCTTGGTCTCTCATTTAAGTTGAGTTTATTATTTTCCTGAATTTTCCAGCGTAAGGGTGAAAATGGAACAGTACACGTTATCCTTGCCACTGTCATTACCAATACACACAAAAACACAGAGGCAAACGCACGTAAAGGCGCACGTGTATGTGTGTGTGTGTGTGTGTGTGTGTGTGTGTGTGTGTGTGTGTGCGTGTGTGCGCAGGGCAAAAAAATCGCCAACTCTGTATCCTAGCGATGTTCAAATACCACTCCCCGTGTGTGTTGTTCTCGGCTACGGCAACAATTAAATCGTTCCGATAAGGGAGAGAGAGAGAGACTGTTATTCACGCACACACTGGAGGGAGAAAAGGATATCCGCGGAGAAAAATGAGAAAAGGACACCTTTGGGTGGCTGCTTTGATGGTGTGCTGTTGATAGAAGGGTGCGCGCGCGAATGTGTGCATGCATTGAGAGAGAGAGAGAGCGAGAGTCAGAAAGAGAGACTTCAGCGACAACAACAAGGGGTGGAAAATGCTCGCGTTTGCACACCCCACTATATTGCATCCAATGCCTAAAGCCAATGTTAGGGAAGGAAGGGCATTTAATTCGAGGGAAGGTTGTTATGTAGAGATTTATGCTGCACCGGGATACGTGTGGTACATGCTAGTGTAGAAATGCATTTCACCACGTTGGAAATCCGAAAAAAAGGAAATCGACACAGCAAACTTTTTATTTAGCGTTTATAGCGTTGATTTTATTTTATTGACTTCATTCACGGTAGTTTTGTTATTGCAATTCAATTGGAAACATGTAATCGTTAGTATAGTTTTGTTGTTTTTTTTCACCCCGCTCCCACTCTCCTCTATCTGTCCCATCTTCTTCCCTGCTGCTTGTCCGTGTTCGCTGTCTGTTGTCGCAATTTGCTCGAGAATATATATATAGTAATGCTGTACTATTCCCTCCCCATATTCGTGTACATTAATAATAGATTTAATGTATGTTTTTGTTGTTGTTGTGAGTTTTGTTTTAGCAAGAAAGTGATAATACCAGCCCCATTGCCAGACCCATTTGAACTGTGGGTTTCGCTACTGGTGTGTAGTGCGCGATTAATTTCGCTCGATCGTACTCGATCGTGTGTATCTTACTCTCCTCCGGGCCGATTTCTCTCTCTCTCTCTCTCTCTCTCTCTCTCTCTCTCTCTCTCTCTCTCTCTCTCACGCTCACATACCAATATCCTATCCGCATCGCACGTGGTAGGGATTCGGGGCGCGGTCTGGATTAACTACGCGTGTCTAAGGGATCTAAACATTTGCACACGAGCCTGCGTACGCCACGAATGTAAAGGGTAGATTGGTAGCAACAATGTGTCCACTGATCCACTGAACCTGCAGCACGCTGTCTGCGACTGCTGTCCCTTCTGCTGGTTGAGGGGGAGGAGGTGGAGGAGTGGGACGTAAGATACATACTGGCTTGAGTGTTTGGTTACTCTTTTTTTTTGTTTACTAGAATTCTATATCTTTTGCGGTATTATGTCGAATTGTAGCGCGAATCATTACTATTCTTTACGTTGTTAATGCATCTTTCGTACTAGCGGTACAGACTTCTGGCACGCGTGGCCCATTCGTCCACCTGCCCCGTCTGCCCCGCACAACCGAAAGGATCGCATTCACTAGCCTATTGAACGATTTTTTGTTTTTGTTTCGCTATTCTTCTGGCAGGCATAATCTATATATATTTATACGTGTGTGTATGTGTGTGTGTGTTTTTTTGCAGCAAAACAACAATGAGCGCAAACAAATCCACGTGACCCGGTGGGAGGGCGTGTGTGTATGTGGCGTGTACAGAGAGGCGGGAAAAAGCTACTTCCTTGCTCAGTTCCTGGTTTCTTCTGGCTACGATCTTCCAGCTAATTTTCACTCAATTGCAATCCGTTCCTGGACCGTTCGGTACCACTACGGTGCTCTGTTGTGTGAGTGTGTATGTGTGTATGTACGCCTGGTCCGTTTGGTTCGGTGTGGAACAGCACTGCCTTAACCACTTAATTATCTAATGCTGTTTAATTTATTAACAAAAAAACAATGTATAATAAGCATTGCTCTATAAGTGTTGTAAGACTCAACGTACGTACATGCGCAAACGCAATTCCAAATGGATGTTGCCGCGTGGTTCGAGGTTAATAAGGATCAACAGCTCTCGATCACCCTGTCAAAGAGGAGCAGGGGAGGTGGCATGGTTATTACACTACGAAAAGGGAGGGTGGTTTTTTTCAATAGCGACATTTTTTATACAGTTTACTGTTTTGTAGCGAATAGTTTGTGTGGGTGTGTGTTTCCTTTTGTTATCAATATTCTAGAGCTTCTAGAGACGATAAAATTGTGGCTTACGTTTTCCATTAATTCCAGTGGTATAGATGAGTTTTAAAAGGTATGATATACGCCTGCAACACCATCGGTTTCGGTCGTATTTGGGTAACCGCACGAAACGACAGAGAGAATAGTGTCATGCATTTAATCGGTTCGGTTCGCGGACACAACTCGCCCGCGTAAAACAATAGTTTCGAACCGTAAAACACAACAGTTTAAAAACTTAAACAAACAGGTCTTGGTTTGTGTATGTCTGTGTGTATGTACGTGTGATTATAATGCCGCCTGGAAGGGGAGGAGGCGCGCACAAATAGACCAAAACGAGCGGATTGTGATAGATATTCTTGGTGGTGAGCTGCTTATCGCAGATCCGGATTGTCGTTGGCCTGCTTCTTGATTCGCAACAGGATCGTGGTGTACCACTGGTCCAGCCTGGAGATGCTGTCGTACTCCTTGACCGCTTCAGTGAACCCATCCACGTTTTGTTCCTCCAAATGTTCGCAGAGCGTCTAAAATGCAAAAGGCAGCGATGCGTGAAAGTATGAAACAATTTCCCCCTAGAAACGCATACCGAAACAGGTGGAGTCTCTTACCTTCACTAGCTTGTATTCTCGCGAGTCCTGGAATGCCGGGTACTGTTGTGCGTATTTCTCCATCGCGTGCTGAGCGTTCAGCAGATCCACGCTCAGATGGCACAGGGCCGCACGGAAGAAGTACTCTTTGGCGCTGTACTTCAGCAGCGAGCTGTCGAGGCACGAGCCGGCCACCTGCTCGTAGATCTGTATCGCTTTCTCGTAGTCCTCCAGCTGGGCCGCGTACTGGGCCACCTTCAGCATGCACTTGTTGGCCGAGCTGGTGGATTCTTCGCCCTTGAAATAATCGGCCGCCTGTTCGTAGTGCTGCACCGCCCTTTGCTGTGGATGTGAGAGAATGCGGGCATTAGAAATGGAGTAATGGCTTGGCGTATTCCCAACCGACCCATACACATACCAAATCGTTTGCTTCATTTTCGTACATTTCCGCGATGCTCTGATGATGCTTCGCAGCCATCGTGAACCGGCCCATATCGGTGTAAATGTCGATTGCCTTCAGCAGACAGTTGACCGCTTCATTTGGGTCGGTCTGGTGGGGGAAGGGCAATGAAGAAAATTTTGTTACAAAAACAGTGTGCTGCAAACCGCCACACCGGAAGCTTAAAAACGTACTTTCTTGTAGCAGTTCGAGGCGTCCACGTAGTTGGTGGCCGCGTCGTGTCGGCTGCCCGCCTTGGCGTGCAGGTTGGCCGCCTCACAGAAGGCCGATCCGGCCTGGCTCCATTTCTTAGC
This sequence comes from Anopheles merus, assembly GCF_017562075.2. Classification (NCBI taxonomy): domain Eukaryota; kingdom Metazoa; phylum Arthropoda; class Insecta; order Diptera; family Culicidae; genus Anopheles; species Anopheles merus. The sequence continues at coordinate 28,291,530 of NC_054082.1, read as the reverse complement.
CATCTTAAACATATTTGCCGCCCGCTGGTAACATTCTACGGCCTCTTCGACCTTGTTCGAACCGCCACTGCAATGGAAGGGAATCAAAATGACGACGTATTAAAGTATTAGGGAGCTATTTATTGATTGGCTTGGGGCCTAATTCAGTCAGACGGTGTTGGTGGTTGGCTGCAGCTGGATCGGAGATGGAAAAACAAAGAGCCCCCTTCATCCAGCGGGAAAACTGTCTGTGTGTGTGCGTGTGTCTACGTGCCCAAAATGGGATGGGGGAGACACCCTTTTTGGAAGCAGCTATCGAGACACACACTAGTCACAGCACCTTGATTCCAGCAGGGTGACCTCCTTCTCCACCACTTCCCCGTAAGCAAATTAGCGGGATGAGTCACTTGTTTTTTTCCTCTGATTTCACACTCCTGATAGTGAAGGTTTCGTGGGCTTAGCGAGTTTCGAATGGACCTACCCGAATAGCGAGCCGAAGAAACTTTTGGACGAGTTCAGTTTTTTCTCCGCTTCCGCAATCAGCTGCATCGCTTTCTGCTCGTTGTCGGCCATGGTGTCGCGCGCTGTTGTTTGCTGGAACAATTAGGTTAATGCTTACAATGCTGCACAATATCTCACACACAACACAGCGCTTTCTTTCTGCTGATTTGTTCCCCTGGCGATCTCGACTTTGAACGAGAGAGCAAAGCTGTATTATTGATTTTTCATTCCTCGACTGCGACGTTGAGCGAATGCAACAAAGAGGAAGATTGCGCGAGAGGGAAGAAACGTCAAATCGAGCTCGTCATTGTTTTAGTTCAAATTATTGACGTTCCTTCCTGCAGTAGACGTGCGTGCCGTTTATGATAAAAAGGCAAATAAGTTGTGTAAAAATACCACTATTGTAGGTGAATTCTGCTTCCCCAAAAAATAATTAAAGTAATGCGCAAAATGTGTTTTGCACAAGTTTGTCGGAAGTTTTGTTTCGAGTCCCACGAGGCACCCTGTGCCGTGGGCCACATCGGAAATGTCAAAGCAGCTGCTGCGGCTGTCATAACAAGCTGTTCATTTGTAAACAAAGCCAGTTTTAGGTGCCCTTTCGCCACGAACAGCAGGAAAAAATGATGCAAAGTGGCCTGGTAAAGCTGCGAACACAGACGCCACTCTATGGGCAGCTCGTAATAGGTCCGCCCGGAGCGGGCAAAACAAGCTACTGCCACAAAATGCAACAGTTTCTGGAAAAAATCGGCCGCAAAGCGGTGGTGGTGAACCTAGACCCGGCCAACGACAACATGGAATACACCAGCGCTGTGGACATCATGCAGCTCATCACCGTGCAGGACGCGATGGAACAGTTTGGGCTCGGACCGAACGGAGCCCTGATCTACTGTGTGGAATTCCTCGAGACAAATTTTCAGTGGCTGCTCGATCAGCTCAAGGGCCTCGACTGCAACTACTTCATCTTCGATTGCCCGGGCCAGGTGGAACTGTTTACGCACAACAATGCGCTGAAGAATATTTTCACCAAGCTCGAGCAGCTCGGATACCATCTCTGCACCGTGCATCTGGTCGAGTCGCACTACTGTGCGGAACCGTACAAATTCATCTCCTGCTTGTTGCTCTCCCTGCACACCATGCTACAGATGGGCCTACCGCACGTGAATGTACTGAGCAAAGCGGACCAGCTGAGAGAGCACGAGGCGAAGCTTCCGTTCAATGTGGAGTACTACACGGAGGTGCTGGACCTTAGCCACCTGCTGGAATGCATGGACACGAGCCGGATGGGGAAGAAATTCAAGCAGCTAAATGCGGCCATCGTGTCCATGGTGGAGGATTACAGCCTGGTGTCGTTTCTGCTGCTCGACACCAAGCGTGAGCAAAGTTTGCTGCGGCTTAAGAACGCGATCGACAAAGCGAATGGATACGTGTACGGTGCGGGAGAGGAGAAGAACATCAACACACTGTTGGCGTGTGCCGTTGGAGCGGAAACCGAGTCGGATCGAATGGAGCGAGACATCGACCCGTACTTAAGTTAATGCAAAAACAATAGATATTATTAACTAATACTTTTCCTCCTTTTTTTATTCATTTTGTCTTGATACTTCCATTCCGAAAGTGCTCACTGCGACGCGATAGGGCGCGCTAAACCAAATTCGGTCGCTTCACTTGTCCAGCAAACAGGATCGTCCGTTGCTGCCGGTTAACGATCATGAAACCGAACGGACGGTTGGCTAAGAAGCGTGGCGGCGTTGCCTTGTTCGCAAAAACGCCCGTCGTGACGGCAGCCGTCATCGTCCCCTCTTCGTTGACAACGATTTTGGTTTGCTGTATAACGCTGCTAATGTAAATTGCGTTTAGGTCCGATATTTTGTCAAAGTTGGCCACACCGGAGTCGAACGCTTCCCGGACACCCATCTGCAAGTGGAGGAATGAAGCGTGTTACGAGTTAAGGTGGGAAGAACTTGAGCATACACCATCAGGATAGAAGTTCACTTACTTGATTCAAAATCGGTATCAGATTGTAGTCGGAGTTAAACTCAAACTTGGGCAAATGCACCTCCACCTCGTCGTCGTCAAAGTCCACCAAGCTGCGGTCGAGTTCGTCGAACACACGGTCGATGCCGTATACGGCCAGCTTACGGATCACCTCCACCAGCGGTACGCCTTTTCGCGGCATGATCAGCAGCATGCTCAGCCGGCGATTCGCACCGTACGGTAGCTCGAGGATCTGTGCGTCCAGCTCCTTGTACCCGGCAAATGGGAAAATGCCTCTCTGAAACATCATCTCCACCATACCGATCGGTTGCTCGTTCTCATCGTAAAACGGAACGTTGGTGGTGAACGATCGATTGAATGGAATCTGGAGGAAACATATGATGGAGGGAAATCAAACGGAATGTCGCAATAAAGGCGGGTTCCGGCAAGGGTACCTACCGTCCACTGTCCTTGGAAGAACAGCACCGAAAGCATGATCAGTCGCGCATCCTCAAGATCGCTCATTTCGATCGCCTTCGGGATCTGTCCTTGCGTGGCGTCGGAAACGAGCCGGTTCACCCGTTCGTACGTTAGGCTGCGGTTGGCAAAGTTCATCGGCTGCAGCACGCTGGGGCTGTAAAAGTTATCCAAAGCGGATTCAAAGTCCTTCGACACGGGGCGATTTTCGTCCGTGATGACGTACTGGGCCGCTGCCAGCTGTACATCTCGATCGAGTAGGCTGTGAAAAAAATATCCCCAAAGCGATTGACGAAGATCGTTAACACCTCATTTTTGGCATATGTGCGTGTATGTGGGAATTTTTGACCTTCTTACCTGAAGCTTTGGGCGAACGGTTTGTAGTAGTTACGGATCTGCTCCTGCTGCTGCACGTCGAGCGCGACTAGCAGCTCGTCCAGTGTCCGACCGGAAGCGCCTTCCGTTATCAAGGTCAGCAGATTCCAGGCCGAAAACGGTGACACGATTATGTTTGTCGTCGTTACGTTTGGATTGTAGTCGACCAGCTCAGTGACGTACTTCGGGTCCACGGGTCCACGGTGGCCGAGGGAAAACACAAGAAAACGTCAACCACAAACTTGAACCAAATCTCGCGCGCAAGGTCATCCGCGCACTGTGAGATGCGCGGTCGGGATCACGATCATGACCACGAACTCGTCCCCCCCCCCCGCAAAACGGACGGCATCTTACCTGGTAAAACTGGAGGGCAAACTTTTGCGAGCTTCGTTGCAATCGGTCGACGCCCGGCGGCGTGTCCCTAGCACCACCACCATCGCCCGACGTGGCAAACGTAAAGGTCCCATTTTGTTGGCAGCGCACTAATGTTATCAGCAAACAAACCGCCAAACACTCGAGCACAAACCGTCCCATGATGTGTCTGCAGAAGAATAACAGACACTGGCAGTGGCGGACAAGCCAGCAACCAGCAGCAGCAGCAGCAGGCCACCTCACATCAACGTCAGGGGCACGGATGAATAAATACAAAAACCGGTATTTTGATTCCGGTTTCATGCTGGTGGCGGCGGCGGCGGTTCCCGCTCCCATCTCGCCACCCCTTCTCCATCAGCACACCCAGCATATCGCATTCTTCACTCTCCCGCCATGCACGCAATGCCGGCGCATTAGCCTTCTATTATCTAATGTTATTTTGGTGACGGTTTTTCGGCTGGAACACGCACACACACACACGCGCGCGAGACGCAGTCCATCAAGCGCGGTTTGTTTGTTACCTTGGTCGTCGGTTATTTGTGCATTGGCGTTCATTCGAGCGATGTGGTAGAATATGGCGCGTACGCTGGTTTTTGTTGCTGGTTTTTATCGTCTGGACGGGTTACTGCGAGAGAGAGAGAGAGAGAGAGAGAGAGAGAGAGAAGAGAGATAGAGAGAGAGAAGAGAGATAGAGAGAGAGAGAGAGAGCATGGCATTGGAGTTGGGGGGGAAGAGATGCTCTTCCGAGACCGCACCGGACAAGGTCATGACCTACTTGCAAGCCACGCATATCGTACCCATATCCGTGTCCATCATTACTGGACGCAAGTGCATCAATGCGCAATGAGAAGTGCAGGTATGGTGCTAGCTCGTGTGAAGTTACCGTAATTGTTGGGTCGGGCAATAGATTGCACCTGGCCGTTTCAGGTTATTCCAGTAGTAGTGGTTTATCTTAATTCACTCGGGACCACGCTGTGCCGGTATCTGGAACGAACAGTTTGTTGCGAACAACATTCCCACAGAATATGAGTCAGAAATGTATGGACATCAGGGTCAGTGTTTAGTGCGGACATACACCTTTAAAAGGTTTTTTAGTCATTTTTAACGATCCATACAGAACTAGAAATACCGAAAATGCCTCTCCAGTTAGTGAACTTGCAGAATGATGCTTGATGCTATCGGTGGCAATTCGGAAATCAAGTAGGCAGAACGAGTGTAACGGTTGCTATCATTTCCGAGGCTATAGATGAATGCACGCTGGCTCCTATGAACCTGCACGTGTATCCATACTCTTCCTGGTAATCCGGCCTACTTGCTGTGGGAAAACATAAATCACACAGATTTAGTCACTCAAATAAGCCTACGTAATAGATTCCAAGTAGGTTCTATCTTCAAGATCTTCCTCTGATGTACTTTTGAAGAATTCAGGCCAGCTTATGGCACAAATTCAACAATTCCAAGCCATCTAAACTACTCACCGTGTCCTTTGACATTCCACAAAATGATGCCACAATTTGGAGTAATCAAAGGCAGTCAATGTGTATATCGCCCAGTCATCCTCCTCAGTCATCGCTACGCCCTAGAAGCACGATAAAGCACTGTCACCACCAGGGTTGAAGAAATCCGTACCAGGTAAAACGTTCTACATTCACCACCACCCTTCTGCAACACAACCACTGAACTTGCGCACAAGGTGGCAACGAGCTAGAAAAACAATCAGAGCACAAATCACTTCCGCGACGCCCAGAATTGGGAACTCCGCGTACTGATTGCGCCGTTTTCTAAACGCCAATGTCCAACGGTGACACCATTACAACGCATTACATAAGATTTGTTTGAAAAAAAAAAACACGCACACACACACACACAACAATCCGTGCCCGTGTAACCGCTCCACAATGTCGCCCCCGAACCAAGAGGGGACCGAACCCTTCGGTTCCGAAATCCGGCAGCTCGCGACTGCCGCGCACTCTAGCAAGCAACTACCGCTTCTAAGCAGGCGCGCGTTCTTAAGCCGCGGTGTCCAAACGGTGCTGCTATCCATTGGGGGCGATTCACTGGGGGATATGCATTGCAAATTTATAGCATTTAAAAGCCGCCTTACCTATCCATCGGATACTCAGTCGAAGTTGGTGGATCGAGTGGACGTGCCACGTGGCAGTTGGGTAGTTTGTGGTTCGGTGGTTTTTTTTTCTTTCTTTTCGTTCGTTTTGCATCCCGCGTTCCATCGCCAGTTGACCCGGACCCAGGGGTAGTGTTTTTGGAGTGCAGAACCGGACAAGTAGCAAAGTGGCCACGATGACGCTCGTGCTGGAGCGGATGTACGACGTGTACCGGGAGTACATGGTGGAGCGGCGGGATATGCGCAGCGCCCATCTGCCGCTGGCCGGCAGCCCGTGGCCGCTGATGCTGCTGCTCGCCACCTACCTGTACGGGGTGCTGCACGCGGGCCCTCGGTTCATGGCCCAGCGGAAGGCGTACGATCTGCGGAAGGTGATCCGGGTGTACAACATAGTGCAAGTGCTGATCAACAGTGTCATCTTTCTGTGGATTGTAAGTCACGTGGAAGGCTCGTGGAGGTGACGAGCGAACGTTTCGTGGCCCGTTTGGTAACGTTGCCGTTTGGGTCTCATTCACCCCCCCGCAGGTCATCAAGATGTTTGTCGTGTACCGGGACTACAACTTCTCCTGCCAGGTGTGCAACTTCACGACCGACTACCGGGGGATGGAGGAGATGTACCTGAGCTACAGCTACTTCCTGCTGAAGGTGCTCGACCTGGCCGACACCGTGTTCTTCGTGCTGCGGAAGAAACAGTCGCACGTATCGTTCCTGCACGTGTACCATCACACCATGATGGTGGTCGGGTCGTACTTCGGCATGCTGTACGTACCGGGCGGGCATGCCATTATGCTCGGCATCTGGAACACGCTCGTCCACGCGGTCATGTATCTGTACTACTTCGTCTCGTCGTACGGCTCGCAGTACAGCGGCTGGTGGAAGAAGCACCTCACGCGCATGCAGCTGCTGCAGTTCGTTCACCTCGCGTTCCACTTCGGCATACCGCTGTTCTTTAATCGCGAGTGCAAGTTCCCGCGCTTCTGGATGGGGGTCGGGTTCCTGCAGGCCCTCTTCATCCTCGGCCTGTTTATGGACTTTTACATTAAGTCGTATGTCGTGAAGCGGAAAGAGCAGTAGGTCGTACGGCAGTAGTAGCAGCAGCAGCAGCAGTAGCAGTAGCAGCAAGTCCATTGACTTCACTTACAAGGGAATGGCGGGGGGACCAGCAACGCCACCGACCATCAAGGGGCGACCATTTCGCTCAGGTCAAAACCAAAATACAAAAACATCGAACCAATCGTACAAATTTAAGTTTCGTGAGTGTGTGTGTGTGTGTGAATGCGCCAACAGCGAGTAATGAACCGAGGAAAAAAACTAATAGGAAAAATTAAATCAAAATACAATGACTGAAACAAGTAAAAAAACAAAAATAAAACAAAAGCGCGTGAACAACGACGAAGACACCAATGCAAGCGTACCGGTTCAATGTCAAAGCAGTGTGACAGCACACAGCGCCCACTTCGATTGCTAATTACAATTTCCAATTCTCGCCCCTCATTCGCCCACCCCGAAAACGCTATCCGAACGCTGAAAAGCAGGCGTTGGTGTTGTTGTGTCCACTGTACCCAAGGGGCTGTTGTAGCACCCGGGCATGTAAGTGCCCCTATTGAACGACAATTAATTACAACTCATTATACAATTTCCACTTCTGAAGCGGCATTGGATTTCCTTTGCAGAGCCGAAAATTGCCAACGTCACTGTGACGGACGCTGGTTCCGGTGTGGTTAGGCCCGAGACCCTAACGAAACCGATGGCACCGATAACCTTTACCTCGTTCGCCGTAGGGCCAGCGTATCGGGAATGTCGGCCAGCGCCACATTCGGCCAGGATTAGCATTAGTTGTGCCCTTGTCGAGTTACGGTTTTTGAGGTGTTCGTTTAGTGTCTTTTTTTTGCAAAGTTTATGCTCTTCAAAAAGGACCACGTGGTCACTCCATTTGCACGGTGTAATTGCCCTTTTTTGTTGCAATTCTTACTTCTCCTTATATCACTCTGATGTCTGGACAGGAATTAATACAGTTCTAACGGAGTGTTTAGCGACTAAAATAAAACACACTTAACTGAATGCTCTTTACGGTTAAAATAAAAGCATAATTTCAGCCCCTAATTCACTGAATGTTACACTTAATGGCCACAAAAAAAAGGCACACAAAGCTCGTAAATGTTTGCCAAATTCTTGTTTTTTGCAGCATGGAAATCATTCTGTGATCGCATAAAAAACCTATGAACAGGGGCTTATATGGTCGTTTTTTTCGCTCGGCGTTTTGCTTTCCTTTTTGCACAGCTTCAATCACAAATCGCTTCTAGCGCCTGTTTGAGTCTTTCCGGTGCTAGCAAGCACTGTGTTTAAGCTCCCCTAGAGGCTTAACCGAGCACACATCGAAGCCTTAAAGTGTCTACTTTTACATCACGAGCGCGTACATTAATATGTAGGCCAAGGCCGTCGAAAATTAATGAATAACGCTCAATCATTTCAAATGAAAACTGTTCCCATTAATACAACCCTTGTGAAAGACGCACACATACACACGCGCGCGCATCGGTTCATTGCCATACCTTTTCCTGCAAAGGGTTCAACGCGCGAAAGCAAAAAGCTCCCCTTTGCGCAAAGCGAAATGAGACCGCACGCGTGCGCCCGCGCGCGAAAAAGCGCACACTCGAACCACGCGGTTAGAATACGTCTGGCGCCAATCTGCCACTACGTCATACAGTGACGATATTATTTGTACCCGCGTTCGTTGTATGGTTAATTAATTGTCCACCGCTGGTGCGATCAAGCAGTGCTACAAAGTATCGGGCACCGTGCGGTGTCAGTCTCACTTGCGTGCTGCCGCCGTGCGGAGAGTACCTGCCAGTTCCTTTACTTCCCATTCCCTACGCGATAGGTACACGATGGCGTTGATCATACGCTCGATCTACAGCGGGTACAGCTACCTCGTGGACAAAACAGGTACAGGGGGTGCAATAGCTTGTCGGGTGGGGCAAGTGCTTCCAACTCTTTCAATCAATGCTCCGTTTCAATGAACCGTAGATGAGCGGGTGGTGGAACTGCCGCTGCTGCGTTCCGTCTGGACGGTTCCGCTGATAACGGGTGCGTACCTGTACTTTGTGCTCGATCTCGGCCCCAAGCTGATGGCCAACCGGAAGCCGTTCGAGATGCGCCGCTTCCTTTGCGCCTACAATCTGGCCCAGGTCGCTGCCAACGTGTGGACATTCGCGATGGTAAGCACAACCGGCGGTGCGGAGCGTAGATTTCCTCCACTAAAATCGATAGTGATCCCCTTCTCTGTGCTCCTCGCAGGGCGTACGGTACCTGCAGACGTACAACTTCTCCTTCGTCTGTCAGCCGCTGCGCCTGGACCGTAGCGACCAATCGATGGACGAGATGTACCTGGCCTACGCGTACTTCCTGCTCAAGGTCCTCGATCTGGCCGATACCGTGTTCTTCGTGCTGCGCAAGAAACAATCGCACGTGACGTTTCTGCACGTGTACCATCACACGATCATGGCGCTGTCGGCTTCACTGTTTTTGCGCTATCTGTCCGGTGGGCACTGCTTTATGCTCGGCATGCTGAACACGCTCGTGCACGCGGTCATGTACTTTTACTTCTTTCTCACGATCTACCGGCCGGAAGCGGTGCGCGGTGCGAGCTGGAAGCGGTACGTTACGCTACTGCAGATGGCCCAGTTTGCGTACAATGTGGTTCACTTCTTCCGGCCGATCGTGCTCGGTGTGGACTGTGGGTATCCGCGGGCGGTCATGTGGTTCGTGGGCATGCAGAACATCTTTATGCTGCTGATGTTTAGCGATTTCTATCGGCGGGCGTACCTGCGAAACCCGAAAGCAGCAGCACACGCAAACTGAGTCGGTGGAGTCGGTGGCGAATAAAGTATCACACTTAAATTAAACAGAAACTGGACGATCGAAGGAAGGTTAATGAAAGAACGCTGGTTGTGCTTAATAGGATAGAATACCTTTATTTCAGTAATGTACCTGTAAATACGGGCCTTAGCGCTAGCCGCATTTGCTGGGTTTGTATTTTCTTTGTCACAAAATAAAAGAATACCCTATGGTGTACTCTCGCTCTCTCTCTCTCTCTCTCTGCTTCCTTCTTCCCTTTTCGTTTATCTCTCCCTCTCGCAAGGACTTTGGTCCTTATTATGCACTCTGTCCTGCCGTAGTAGATTTGTAGTATGTTTGTTTTTTTCTTTGTTTCTAAATGCCATTCTGTAGCAGAATGTAATTATACCCTTATATGAAAACACTTTCAGTATCATCAACATTGACTACACAAATATATGGTGTGCACGGTACCAGCTGCTCTGCAGTGGTTGTCGCCTGATCGTATCCATCTCGTCTCGCCGCGACCTACGCCCTCCAAAACGGTTTCAAAATGCTCCGGCTCCGGTATGCCGCCCTTGACTTTGTCAGCTTTTTTGGTTTGTTCTCAGCTCCCACAGCTCCTACTTTTCGAGTTGTATGTTTATGTGTGTTGTGTGTACGTGTGCTGCATTTCCAGTTTGCAACTGCACTTTTGGATGCACTATTCTTGCTAAGAATATTGTGTTAAGGCCGGGGGACACTATTCGTACTCGCCAGTGTAATTTCGATTTTCACTAGCGCATCAGACGGCGGCGGCTGGTGGAAGCTTTTTTTGGTCCTCGAGGGAATGGCCATACCGAATCTCAAAGTTAAGTAGTTTTTCCATCATTTTACATTGCGAAAATGGATGCAATGTATGCAAAACATGTGTATCTACCTTTAACAAGACATTTCTTGACCGATTTAAGTAAACAACCAGGTGCGACGTTTGTAAAAGGTAGGTACACATGTTCTGCATGCATTGCATCTATTTTTGCATCGCAAAAAGATTAAAATAATACTTTATTTTGAGATCCGGCGCAACCATTCCCTCGATGACCGAAAAAAAAAATCTAAATTACACGGAGTACGGACAATGTCCCCCGGCCTTTAGACTGGTTGCATTTTATTCTTCTTCTTCTTCTTCTTCTTCTTCTTCTTCTTCTTCTTCTTCTTCTTCTTCTTAGGTGTAATTCGTTTACAATGGTACAGTTTTGCGTCCTATGCTAATACAGGGTTACTCAGACCATCTCAACGGCTTAGGGAAAAACTTTCATATCCGTAAAACAAATTTCAAAGATATTAACCGAAGGGAACAAAACTAACATGCTTCCTCTTTCTAACCAACAGAACAATCGCTGCTGACCGAATGAGACAGCATGTTGATGTTGTTAAGTGGAAATGATAATGCGAACGATCGGTAACTGGTTGCTAGGATCTATATCTCGACACACAATTCAGAATGTTTAATTTGGATTGGACATGGTAAACTTACGATGTTGGGCCGGCTAGAGTAGCGATCCCTGTAAAACTGTGCTAACCAGAGGGTCAGCATCGAGTTTTAGCAGTTTGGTTTACGAGACGATTCATTGTCATCTTTTTTAGTACAATTGCAGTACAAATTCCGTGGATTTTATGAGTTTGTGTTAGGTAATTAATGAAAGAGAGAAACAAATTATGCACGGAAAAGAGTGGCGAACTGTGAGACTCCTGGCGGCAGGCTTTTGTACGAGTTTGATTAAATGTGTACCCCCGTTAAACTACACAACGCTACCGGTGATGGTAGTAAAGAAAAGCTAATGTACGCAAAGTGCAACTAATACTGGTAAATATAATTGATTACATCGTTACCAACAATAGTTTTGCTTACGTAGGTCTAAAATAGTGTAACTTGCTGTGTTTTTTCTTCTTCTTGTATTCATTATATTTCTGTCTTGTTTTTTTCTTGTTGTACCATTTTTTTAGTACGATTCATCATAAGATTCAATTGCATTGGATATTGTAGTGGATTTTTGTTTGCTTGTTTGTTTGTTTGTCTGTTTGTATCATGTTTTTTTGTGTTTCATTTTCCTTTTGTGTATTTTTTTGTTCATTCACTAATTTATACTGCTATATTTTGAAGTAGTTTGTTTATCTTCGTTTGGTTTTGCTCTTGTTTTGCTATTTAGACTTTTAGACACTCACACTATAAGGAACTCTACGAAATGTGAAACAAAAGATGAAGATGCTCTTTTTTGTAGTTGTTATGTGTTTGTTTAGTGTTGTACGCAACGAATATAACTCACCGCTTTATGGGTTTAGCATGTACTTTTATGTTCACTTTTATGATACCACACACTTTAGCTGATTGGCTTGGGCTACCCCCCCCCCCCCCCCCCCATATACTTTTGATCAGCTTGGCCACGGAATGGTCTGTGTGTTTGTGTTTGTGTGTGTATTTATGGTGGGATGGCACTAAAGTTTTACAACACTACGTCTGCTTAACAGAGTGAAGCACCAGCTACTCTAAAGTGTGTGTTTGTGTGTGCTTTCATATAATTATATTTTCGTAAAGGAAACACTCCTAACGGAGTCGACAACAGCAATGGCGACAACAACGACAACGGAAAGCAACTTAACGACACGCTGTCGACAACGCATCAACAGGGGACAGCTACAAAAAGTACAAACAAACTGTCCAAAAGTGCTAAACAGTGACATTACACAGACTAACAGACAGACAGACAGATAGACAGACAGACGGACAGTCAGATGGGAAGGAGCACCTAAAACATCGTCAAAAAGTTCACCCTTCATGGGTAAGTTGGAGAGGACTCTTTGTCGCCTTATAATTGTTCGATAAGTATAAATTGGCTCTACCGCTTATCTTCCACCTTTTTTTAGCTTTCAATTTAGGATGGGTAGGAGTTGTATTCGCTCTGCCTTTAAAAGTAGATACAGTACATTTGTCTACTACTCCCTTTACTCCCGCGGGAGCTAACTGCACGCGCTGACCATTGTTGTACAACGTGTAACGCTTGCAGCTTCCTTGTATACTGTTGCACGCCTTCTTCGGTGCTGGCTGACTGCAGTGCGACTACGGTGTGTGTGTAACGTCACGCCTCTTTTACTTGTTTTCAATGATCGTTTGCAGCTGTAGCACCAAGCTTCGGGCCAGCTTCAAAACGGAGGGTGTGTTGTGCCGTTCGGCCATTTCTGGAAGGGAGAAAGCGAGATTGTCAGGGAAGGCGACCTAACGGACAGAGCTACTTGTTACCATACCGTTGAAAAATTTAATAATGTCCGTAAAATCCATACTGTTCGACAGGATGATGTCACGGTACGTCTCGAGCAGGGCCAGCGCCAGAAACAGCACAAAGTGTGCGGACGCGACGTGCTTGGCCGCCCAGATCACCTCCCACACGGAGAAGATGTCGGCGTAGATCAGCTCGCGCTTGAAGTCGAGCAGGAACCAGCGATAGCAGAAGTAGAAGTGCGTGTAGTCACCGTGCGCGTGCATCAGATCGTACATTTCCGAGTCCAGGATCTGTATCAGCGATCTGCGCACAGCAAAGATGGGAAAGAGCGGGCGGATAAAAGTCGCGTGTCGGCGTCTTCGGCAGGGTCGTCGCCTACTTACCTCATGTTAGCAAAGTGCATATC